>NW_017806175.1:229231-280947 GCF_001891065.2 Hippocampus comes
AACAAACGAACAAAAACCCACTTGGCCTCCGCCGTTTGGGGCCCTCGCTGACTTCTTCCTTTTCCTTCCTCTTCTTTCGTCGTCACTGACTGTCACCACCTTGCTTGACTCTTTTAGGAGTGTGCTTTTCCGGTGCGATGGTCAAAGAATGATGACAGTCCAGTGTCAGGGTACTAAGGGACGGCACTCCCCGTGCCCACATAAACTTATGTGGACACATCATTGTGTGAATGCGGAGAGATGAGCAGCTACACTCATGCAGTACATGCAGGTGCAGCTCCCGAAATTTGAATATCGGCGAATGTTTCATTTCATTTGTTCAATTCCGAGTGAAATAATGCACGATTACATTTTTGATCAATTTGATGCTTCCAGCCAACGAAAACCAACAATTCATCGGCTCAAGAAATTATAAACCATCCTAGTCCTTTTTTGTGTTGAAATGAAGTAGGAATTATTCTTCTTAAAAGTGTTGTGCCGAAACAATTTTTCATTTTTTTTTTTCGCTAAACTCCTCAATAACTGATACTGATGTCCTGGTATACTTAGTATACAATATTCTAATTTATTTATAGGCACCTGTATTATTTGTGTTTCTGATTATTGCTATTCCGCTCACCTAATAGCAGCATCTTTATTAAATTGATTTCAACTCAGGCAGAGGAAACTCCTATGTCTATAACCGTGCCGAGCAGAAGTCTAGCTTTACGTGGTCTAACTGCTAGCATGGGTGGAGTTTTCTTTTGATATTTTCGAAGAAACACGTTTTTAGAAACAGTGGTTTGCCTCGTTGTGGGCATGAACACAGTAGTCTTCTTTCAACCATCAAACTGTCAGCTATGCCCAGTGGCGTGTAAAAGAAAAGCGCCCTCTGGGCGCTGGAACACCGAGCGTGGCGTAGTGCAGTCTCTCAAATCCCTAAACACAGTAAACGAGACTTGCCCTAGCATGAAAATGAAGCTGGACCAGTTAATATACCCGAGTGCACGTGTGCCGTCTACAAACAATACAGCGAGCCCTTTAACCCTTTCGTGCACCCTGTAACCTGATAACACGATAAGCTGTCCACTGTAGTAACCACTGAAAGGGTTAATGCTAACTCTACCAAAGGTGGTAAAATAATTTCCAAACTGTGGACCTCTGTCTATCAAATGATGGAGAACACATTGACAACACTGACAGTGAGGAAAGCAAAAAAAAAAAATAAGGCATTAAATTAATTGTGCTTTTTCTTTTTTTTTTTTTTTTAAATGTTACAAAAAAATTGTTGTTGGGGGTGGAACAATTAAATGGCATTTCAACTCATTTCAAAAGGGGAATATGATTTGAAATGCATGCATGGGCATGGATTTAACTCAAGAGTCAAGGTCTAATAAATGCCCCCCCCCCAACCGCCCCACCCCGATCAAAAGCATCTCTCAGCATTCACATGAGATTTCTAATACTTGAAGCTTAATTGAAATGCGAAGCCTGTTGCGGGAAGCCTGACTCTTTCTACCTTGTAGATCTGGTTTGAAGATCTCTCATACTCACATGTGCTGTGTAAGTATGTCATTTGCACCAGATCTAGGCTGTCATTCCTTTGTTCATTCTTTCTGAAGTATTTCCCCTTCCCTCAGAAATTTCTATGCCCTCATATCAGCATAGAAATAATGCAACCTACTTTACTCTGTCCTGGTATGTGATGCACTGGAATAATCCTCTCTTGTTTCTCCGCCATTCTGTTATTTCCCCTTCACTTCCATGTTTGTGATATTTTTTTTTTTACATTTCCTCTCCCTCCATTACTTCCTCCTATCGCCATGACTACCTGGCACCCGCAGTGGTCGCATCCATTACACTGACATGTATGAGATGTTGACCAACATGTCGCCACCCCTTGGCCTCGGCAAGAAATGCCCATCCAAGGTGGCTTATAAGGTAGACCTTAAAGAGGCTGCTCATGTCTGTATCTGAAGGGAAGCGCTGTTCAAGATCAAGTTTTCCATTTTATTTGCTTAGAAAGCATTTTCCGTTGACTGTATGACGCTGTATTGTTCATTTGCAGCAGTAATGTCTATTCACTGGCCGATGAAATGCTTGGTTTCCATTGCTTTATGACAGACAACTACAGCGAGGTACACACATTCCGATTTTTAACAATGTTAGCTTTTTTTTTTTATTATTATTATTGTGCGAGACCCTGCATATGTTGTGGAAACAAATTTGAAAGTGTATTCTTATACTTGTGTTCTACCAACAGCACACCACACACATCACCATATCCCCAAATCCAAAAAGTTTGTTGTAATACAGAAACTGACCAGTGGGCAGCAGCATGGTGCCATCCAGATGGACAGAAAATACATAAAAGAAGAAAAAGTAGTCGTCGTGGTAGTAGTAGTAGTAGTAGTAGTAGTAGTACTAGTAGTAGTAATAGCACTACTACTAGTAGTAGTAGTAGTAGTATTAGTTGAAGAAATAGAAGAGTCATTGCTAAATGTTAGCTTATTTTCAAGTCCAAGCTCCAGCCTGGTGGTCATATCCGGCCCACTGCATACTTTAGGCTGCTTAAAAACAAAATTTGAACACTCAAAAGGTTATGAGAAAAAGTTAAAATGTTCAAAGAGAGCACACATTTTTTTTTTAATTTAAAATACAAACTAAATACAAAATAAATTTGGCAACAGGGCGTCAAGTCACTTCCTAATCGGCCTTTGGTTCGTTTCACATCAAGGTGTCTGTGGCTCAATCAAATATGTTTCGAGTATTTGCAACCTCCTCGCTCTTCTGTTTTCATGTTAGCGTCTCCCACCATTAAGGAGTCGAGGAGAACAACAGAGAAGGGAGAAAGATTTGATCCTTGGTGTCCTCATTTTTTGGAGACATATATACACATTTAGGAGAAATTAGACTATCGGGATGTGTGTGCCACATTGTTTATTTGCTGTTAGTGGCTATTTCAAGAAAGTTCTTTTCTAAGGGAGTTGCTAAAAATCCCCATGCTCGATCTCGTCATCGTCATACTTCTTTTTCTTCCATATCGTTTGCGCATGTGCCTTCTGCCACAGCCCAGCATCGTATCTGCGTGCATGTGTATGTCTTATGTCATAATATTCTGTTGTGATTGGCACAGTCAGAGAGGTACTGAATTTAATAATGTTGGTTCTTACTGTGGCAGTGCACCGCATCCCACTGAAAACTGGTTCGAATTTTGCCCTTACCCATGTCACTAATCTAAATAGTCGAAACACTTCTCAATATCATGGAATGCACTGCACCCACCCTAGTAAACATGTTCAATTCATGCCTCTGACATTGTCAGTCAGAATTTAGTATTGTTGTCCTTGTCAAGGTTTTGATATTATTGATCAAATTATTTAAAAGTGTAGCTAGTATTGTGGCTGGTGAATGCACTCGTATTCAATGTGTTTTGAAACTCTGGAATGATGGCTGTGGTGACTTTAATAAACTGTACATTCATATATACATACTGTACCATTATATATACATACATGACCTGTTTGCATTATATATGTCAACAAAACCTTCATAATATTCAGATTTTTCACTTTGCAATTGTAATTTCACATCCTATGAGTGGATTAGAAGATTTAACTTCTTCCTTTGTCACCACAGCACTTCTGGACTTTTTTTTTCCAAAATTAATTCATTCTTTTTTTTTTTTTTTTTCACTTATCCCGTTTAGGGTCATGGGCTTTTAAAAACAAATCCATTTAATTTTCATTTTGTGATTTAGCTTTGCTGATTATGATGCTGTATGTCTCTACAACCCCCAGAGACTCGTCCTGATGAACATGCCAGTGGACGAGGACATGTCCGTCCACTTCACATCCACCCTCATGGCCCTCATCCGTACCGCCCTGGAAGTCAAGCTAGCTGGAGGTCAGAAGAAAAGTCAAAACATTCACAATTCATCAGTTGAAATTCATGGTAGCTTGTGAATTTGTCTTTTGCAGAGTGGTACTTTCATCAGAAACATTTTTATCGACATGGACAAAAGTCCGTATTACTTTTTTTTTTTCAGTTCCTGTTGACCCCCACACCCCCCACACCCCCATCCATCTGCTTTATTTACCGCATATCCAGATTACAATGTCGTCTTCAAAATGTTCCCACAAGACATAACATTGTCAGGAGGGCAGGGGTTATTTGTGCCCAGCCACTTGTTCCTAGAAAATTACTCAACTACAAGGACAACTTATGTACAAGTGCATCTTAAATATTTTATGAAACAGTGTTCCCCTGTTATACTTGGACGATAGGGACCGAGCCCCCCCCCCCCAAAAAAAGATGTTTAAAAACTCTTACAGATGCTATGAGGTGGCAGCAAAGCGCTACATGAAGCTCCTCATCTCACTTCAACATAGTTCCTTAGCAACGAGATGCCAAAAGATTGCAGCAAGGGACCACATGAAGCGCTTTCACTCACTTTAACATAGTTCCTTCAAAATTAGGTTCGACAGTATTCAAATTGATTGCATTCTATTCATATTTTGCAACGGAATTGCTGCTCTATTATATATAGAGCGCATATTAAAACAAAGGAACACAGCGCCATCTGGCGGAGAACTGCTCCTCATGCGGAGTCATCACCGCTTGTATGTACAGGAGGAGAGGATCGAAATCAGATGGACTTGGACCTTCAGAAGGAAATCAGTGTCATCTGGCCTCACCTCTCTCAGAAAATGCTGGACCTTCTGGTTCCTATTAACAAAGGTGATGTTTGAATTAAATTAATCTGGTGTGCTAACAGTTTTTTAATTAGCCTATTAAAAGTATCTCACAGGTTTTCATTTCCTCAGCTAGTGACATGACCATAGGAAAGATCTACGCGGCCATGATGATCATGGACTACTACAAGCAGAGCAAGGCCAAGAAGCTCCGACAGCAGCTGGAGGAACAAGTACATTTTATTTTAGATACGTGAAAGTAATTTTTCACATTTTGTTGGGATTTTTTTTCCCAATATTATAGTTGGAGTTCATGGCGACACATGCAGCTTTTGCATTCTATGGACAAGCTGCAAATTAGGGCAACACAATTATGGCCGAATCACAGTTATCAGTCACCCCTATCCATCATGTTAGGGAAAACATGATTTTATATAAATACTTCAGTTGGAGTTAGACTGAATCCATCTTTCAATTTCCTGCTCTCTTCCACGCAGAAACACGCTCCCATGTTCCAGCGGATGGATGCTTCCTCCTTGCCCCAGGAGATCATATGCAATGCCAAATCACTCTCCTTCCTCAGCCACAGTGCAGGATCAGCTCTGTAAATACGCGCCTTTCAATTCACTTGCACAATTATGATCCTCACAAATCCTCAATCTCCTCTTTTGCCCGTATTCTGTATTTGTCCCTGCAGCACCAAAGGGGGCTTTGTGGCCCTCAGCCCTATCTCCCCGCAAGATATGTTCCTGCAACCGCGATTTCGTTCCGGAGAGGAAGAGGAGAATGATGATTACTACCCACCTTACCACCGTTATCACTTCCCTTATCACCACCACCACCACCATTTAGACACACTGGTAACGACTTTTTCTTAAAGAAATCAATATTTTAGCTGCACAACTCCAATTGATTCTTCTGACTCTTTCCATTACTTTTATTTTATATTTTTACTTATAGTTGAGCCATGACAGCTAGAATGACCACATATATTTAAGACAGGTCCAGGATGGTAGATCGGACCGTCCATGGTCTGCACCCAATTAGAATGGCTAACACGGTTTATGTGCCTTTACTGTATGTGTCGTCTCCATTTGTTTAGGTGCCCGATGTCGTCGAGTATAACCAAGTGACACAACAATCAAGACAAGAGCCAACAGTCTTCAGATCACCTCAGCGCACGTCATCCATCAGAGCGTCCTCCATGCCCAGACTGGCTGTGGAGCCACAGGTAGGAAAGACAAGATTCATACAAAGTATTACAATGTTCCCCCGATATATTGCATTCACACCCCTGTTACATCACCGATTTTTGGGGCGGAACCTGTTGATCTGTCTGACGTGGAAATTCCCGCGAGATTGCCAATATGGTTTTTGAAATTAAGTTTTACAGTTTACTTACTGCGATGCCCTGGCATGTTGGAGAGCACACATCTCACACAAAAGCTGCTGTCTCCCAGAACTCACACACTCACACGCAGACTTGCCGATGTCACATGCCACCTCACCAGGGCCCGCCTCTTTAAAGTGCATATCTATTTTCTACACTCTTAAAACTGTCGGGTCAAAAGTAACACAAATTGGTCAAAATAGCCAACTCAGAGCTGGATCCAAAAGCGCCTCAGCCATGATGAGTTTTTTTTTTTTCCACGCAACTGCCTCCGTGCCATTGCAGCCTGGAATGTCAGCTGACAGAAAGCTGATGAAGCGCTCCTTTTCCACCATCGGAGACCAGTGTGTGAATCGCCTGTGGCAAGAGCAACATTCCCTGGAGAGAGTCAGCCCCGACAACATGTTTAGACTTCGACAGAAGAGCTACAGAGGTCACATTTTGTTTTTATACCTCCTCAAATTAGATATTTAGAAGTTTATGTCTGGGTGCCTGCGGCATGTTGGGTGAATTGTATACTCGACAGGGTAGGTGTAAATGGGAGTGCTGCATGGTTGTTTGCTTATATGTTGCCAACCAGTTTAGGGTGTACCCCGTTTCTTCACCAAAGTCAGCTGGGATAAGACTATTAGGACACTTGTTTATCTGATAAGTGAAAAAATAAAGATACTTTTTTTTTTTTTTGGACGTGTGAACGTCACAATGTGACTCCACTCACAGGCTCAATCAATCAAAGTAGTCATGAGAGGGGGCGGTCTAAAGAACGGCGCCACCTACTGTCTCCAGACGTGTCCCGCTGTAACTCTGAAGAGCGAAGCCGAGACCCGTCGTGCGAGAGGAGACGCTCCCTCTCGCCCAAAGAAGGATGCCCGCAGTCCTTGCAGAGACAGGTGAGACCGCGACAGGACTCCCTCCGGGGTTCAAACCGGGGTAAGCTTTGAAGGTATGAAAGTTATGAAATTATGGATTAGGATTTCATGTAAGGTTCAAGTTTTCAAGATGGAGTTTGATTTATAAGCAAAAGAGTTAGGCATCATATTAGGGTTTCAAAACCAGGTTTGGGTTTCAAATTTGTGTTTCGAGTCAAGCTTCAAATTTCGAATTAGGGTTTGAAGCCAGAGATGGGAATTCAATTTAGGGTTTCTAGCGATGGTATAGGCGGCAGGCTGGACAAGTCTTTCAAATCAGCATTTTATGGCATGGTTTCGCTCTCACAGTAGGAATTCACAATTGGGTTTTAAATTAGGGCTGCAAGTATGGGTTCCAAAACAAGGTTCAGGTTCCAGGCCAGAGTTAGGCTTTCAAATCGGGCATCAGAATTTGAAATTACATTTTTATTTTTTTTTAAATCAGAGATGCAAGTAAAGTTTGATTTTGAATCAGGTTTTCATAATAATGATAACCATATTGAAAATGAACATGTTTTTGTGTTCAGGTCAACACAACAGGCAGCCCCGCCCATTCGGCCTCCGAGTCCGGCACCCCTCGTAATCGGCGCCAACTCCCGCAGACACCCTCCCGCCCTCGTCCTCACATCTCGTACTCCCCCCTAGTGTGCCGAGACCACCCCCCCAGTGCACCGCCGGCCTCCTCCGCGGGACGCGCCCCGCATTCAGACGGCCCGGCCCCCTCCAAGCAGGCCAAGTCCTCCTCATGTCAGGCGTCCGGCCCGAGCCATCCGTCTCCCCACCGTTACATCTCAGAGCCCTACCTGCCATTTCACGAGGACCCCAGGGGAGGCCAAGCCGGCGAGAGGCAAGAACACCTGACTTTTGAGACCGCCGTGCAGACCAGCTTGGGACGTGCCAACGCCATCAGCTCAGCCCCTCAACTCAGACACTCCTGGCAGGTGCCCAATGGACATTTCCAAAAGAACTTGGCGCAGGCTAGCCCAGACGGCGAGCTGCTGAGTGACACAGACGATGATGACCGCTGCTAAAATAAGCAGGAAGTCCATGTACAGGAGGAGCGGATCTCGTAGTAACGCCGCCACTTGCCTCGAACCGCTTCATGACATCTTCTCTCGTCACTAACCACCACTGCCGTATCAGCATTGTTTGCTGTCCTGTCTCTGCTTGCTGTGTGTTCTTGCTGTGCCTAGAGCAGGTGGGTCCAATTTCGTTCAATCACTGGGCTGGTTTTAATGGTGAAATCTAAGGGCCGTACATTCAGTACCTGGGCCTTCAGTATATGGTGGAACTTCGATTTAACGGACCTTCGAACCAACAGATCCCGGATTCAACAAACAGAAAATAGTGTCCAGTCCATTCAACACATCCCCTTTGTACAGTACCTTTCAAATCTGTTCCAGAATTGGCCGCAATTCTCAGCAATGCCAGTAAACAGCGCTGTGGCGCCATCGACAGACAGAGACTGGTCACATGCTGCTCTCTCGTCATCGATAAATAGACTTTATAGTAGACGAGAGCAAGCTAAAAAAAAGAGTGGATAGTAATCCATGTAAGAGGTCAAATTTCTACGACTGGATCACCAATTCTGTTCATCCACTGTTAAGGTAATTGGGGAAGGTCCCGGTGGAAATAGCACTCCGCTTTGTTTTTCCTCTCCCCCACCCATGGACCAGTTTCACATCAAGCGATGTTTGGATGGAAGAACACCAAAATAAATCAAAAACAAATGATTGAAAATACAATTCACCATGACACTGAATGCAGTTGTAATCGTCAACTAGTTGCTCCCATGTTGGGGTAATGAAACAACAAAGACACCTGAAGTATTTCGGTAGTCAGGAACTATTGAATTAAAAAAAATCATTTTAGTTTGCAATCATTGCAGAAAGTCCCGATTCACAATGATTTGTTGATGGAAATATAAGCAAGCTAATGAAGGCTTCATTGCCTCATTTGTAAGCTTGTCACCACATATTGCACGCAGATGTCTGAGATCACCTGTTGTGATAAATCTTTAATTTGTGCTCAATTTTCTGGTACTGTATCATGTGACGGAGATGATTGAAGTGTGCAGAGGCACAGGTGGATCCACCTGATTTTCAAGATGAAACTTCTTTCAGTTGACCAATTAAAAAAACTCTCTGAAGGTACCAAATTGGTACTTTCAGAGAGTTGGCGACTGATGCTTTGGAATGAGGTCGCAGTGAAGCATCTGCTCGAGTTCATTCCGGACCAATTTTGCCAGAATGAAACTGATGGTGGCCCAGCGGGATTGTGAGTAGCACTTCTGCCTCACAGTGTTGAGGTCCGGAATCAAATCTCTCTTCTAGCCTTCCTTGTAGCATTTGCATCTTCTTCCTCGAAACTAATCATTTTACATTTATTGAAGACTCAAAACTGCCTGTAGGTGTGAGTGTGCATGGTTGTTTGTCTATAAGTGCCCTACAAGTGGCTGACGACCGATTATGGGTGTACACTGCCAGTCGCCCAATGTCCACTGGGATAGGCTCCAGCTCACCCGTGACCCTAATGAGGACAAGCGCTGTGAAAAAAATGTGTGCATGGATGATGACAAATGCCTTCTTGACCCAAACAAGCTCTATGTTCTTGCATTCTCGAGGCAGGAATGAATCAAGGATTAGTGCAGCAAAATGAAGTTGTAGCGAGTGAAGGTGTGCAGAATGTTTCTCAATGTCATTTTTAAAAGAAAAATCTGATGTATTTAACCATATCAACCCGTAAAGCCGTCTTATTTTTGTACATAGAGCCCAGCACGTGTTCTTCCTTATCAAGGATGTGCACCATTAAGAGATTAAGAGCACATTTTACATCTGTTGCAAAACCATTTGAGAGGAATCCAACCTGGTCATTGTATTTTGTCATTGCCATGTCCATGGTGGGGATTGTATCACTTTAATGGATTCATGCTGGGGTTTTTTTTTTGTTTGTTTGTTTTTTTTGTTTTTGAGGTTCGTACCATTTCCTACCACATTCTAACACTGTTTAAAAGCGGTGTATTTGTTCTCATGATCTGTAGTGGTCACCATAACTTGAACTAGTAGCCAAAATGTGAACAGGAGACTTTGTCAGAAGGGGAATCCACAGGCTGCCTGGAGTTCCTAAACTGAAAAGAAATGGTCATGTTTGTGCGGCACACATGTTAGGGTACATCTTCAGCCAGCAGAGCAAACAGCTTACTACTTAACCTTGGACCATGTCCACACTGACAGCGGGTATTTTTTTGATAAGATATATTGGTGTGTTTATTTTAGCCTGTTGTCCATATACAATAGGCTAATTGTTGTTTATCTAACAATGGACTTTTGTGCCCGGACTTTCCAGAACTAATTTTGTACACAACCTGTCAATTTTCTTGTAAGATTGTACTCAATTTTTTTCATCCTTTTTTTTTTTTGGTGTATGTGTCCCTTCTACCGGCTTGTGTGGGGATTTTTTTTTTTTTTTATATAGTCCACCATTTGTTAACTGTGCATGACGTTTTTGTCCATAAGTGATCATTTTCTGCTTTTTAAAATACTGTACACTATAATTGGCTAAGATTGCCTTGCATTTTTTTGGAAGATATGGCGCCACCTGTTGCTTTGGCATGCTCATGACAGCCTGCAAATGCATAGCAGTTCATAAGGACAGTTTTGTTTTGTTTTTTTTTTTGGTTTGTTTTGTTCTTGTTACTTGATTTTATCGTTTCTGTGCCTTTTCTGGAAATGACTGCCTTCAGCCTTCTGATTGGCCCAAATGGCCTTCTAGTTTGGGGTTAATGTGCTAGCTGCTGCTTTTGGCATGCTCTTGAACAGCCCAAGAATGCATTTTTCCACTTGCCAATTCGTTTTGCTTAACTGGCCATCATGGGTTTTATTTTTAATAGTTTTTTTTGTCTTTTTCTGAAATGGCTTTATTTAAGGTTCCAATTGTCCAAAATTGTCTTTTACATCAGGCTGATTGTAGCGAATAGCTAATATCTTGAACTTTGTGTTTAGTTTCATTTTTTTAATTTTGTATCCTTTGTGGATAAAAAAAAAGATGAAAAAATACCCGCCTATGTGTGCACATAGCCTTAATGTCAGTGTATACATAACAGCCTCATATGTGCCTGAGAACATTCGCCCGAAACAGTTGCCTCTCGAGCCAGAATTTCCTCGACGAGAGTTTTCGTCTTGAATATGTTGTATAAAGCGTACAAAATATCTACTTGTTCATATTTGCATTCAGTCACAATGCTCGTCTTACTTTGACTAAAGTGTGTTTACGTGATCATTAAAGAAAGATCACTTGTCTTTTTCTCATGGTGATATTATTGACTCCATTGTTAGAATCATCTTTTCAACTAAGTATCATTGTATCCAGCCTGAAATTGTATTTACACTTTTGATTGTGCCCAAAAAGTCGGGAAACAACATAGTTTGAGTCAACAACATTGTTGACTGCAAACACAACATTTGAGCTGTCCTGGTTGGTCCACTAACAGCAGAAGTTAAACCAATGAGACCGTTTTTTCCCAACATTGCTGTGCTTTGAGAGATCATCAAATCCATGATGTATTTTTGTTCATCTATCCATGCCAGCAATGTAGAGTGACAGGTAGAAGAAGAGTGTTTAATCAGCCTGCCATACATGTTTTTGGAATGTGGGAGGAAACCGCAAACTCCACACAGGGAGGCTGGAGCTGGAATTGAACCCGGTCACTCTGCACTGTGAGGTCAACGCGCTAACCACTGGAGCACTGGGCCGCCCTAATAAGGTCCAATATACCTGATAATATTTTTTTATGGTCCAGTGTTTAGCACGTCGACCTGACAGTGTAGAGGTACCGGGTTCAAATCCAGCTCCAGCCTCCCTGTTTGGAGTTTGCATGCTCTCCCCAGGCCTGCGTGGGTTTTTTCCGGGTAGTGGACCATGTGGCTGACAGGTTTGTGATTTTTGCTGAGGTATAACCAACTCAAATAGCAGAGAACTGTTTCTCGAGAAAATCTATTTATTTATGAAATAGCATTGGCCAAAACCAGTTAGAAATGGAATGATTATTATTAACGATCGTAATTTAAAATTCAAATGGGTAAAACAAAGAAAACATCATTCATTGACGAAAGAATCATTTGGAGTACTGCAATGAAAGGCAAAAAGAATGGAAACCCCAGCCTGTAATTTGACAAAAAGTACAGATACTTACAAATACGTGCAAGATCAGGGGTGCAAGGCGGTCTCCAATTTCCCACGTCACATGCATGACTGACTACATCATCCGCAAGGGAAATCTTGCAGTTTAAAGTGTAGGAACTCACTTTGTGCATATCAAGCTCATCTCTTGGACCCCAGCAAGTCAATTTCTACTTTCTCATTATCAAGTCCTGGTGCTCTTCCACCGACGCTATTTTGTCTGTGTCTATGTATTGTCAAATACGATACTTTCACTCACTGATATTGGTCAGGAGTGTTAAAAGTATCAAAAAATAAATCATGGCGGGGGAATCCAGATGCATTGTTGACATAATATGTATCTTTCACTAGTACCTTTAAATGTACACAATCATATAAAGCCCCCTAGCGTCAACGCTCATTGAAGGTCGAGGCCCCAAACTTCCCTCGCACCCCTTGATCTTTTACCGTAAGTGGGATCCATCTTGAGCCGACAGTGAGGCAGCAGTCACGCGCTCTTTTGATTCTCATGTCACATTCCTCACCTGGGCCACAGTTCTCGCCCTCCGACCTTCCCGTCAAGACAGAAGATGAATGCGAGAAGGCTCAAGATGGAGTTTAATGTCAAGCAAAGCCAAAAACATGAATGTGGTAGAGAAGAGAGTCGTCATCTCTATGACATGGATAAATAAAGGTTCGCTACGCTAGAAAGGTAGACTTTCTGAGAGCAATATAATGAAATCTGGCACTGGAACATATTGAGTTGAATATCTACTTTCTTCTATTTTGTGTTACTTCTGCCTTGGAGGGACATAGGGAGCCAAAAAAAGATGTTTATATTGGACATTCTGATTACTAACTGTGACTTCCCAACAGTAAGTCTACTGTCATCGAAAACTGTCCCACACTCAAAATTGAATATCAGACATTAAACCCCGTCCCCCGCCACCCCCACCCCGAGGATGTTTGCACCACTAAATCTATTCAGTTCGGGCCTATGATAATCCATGAAAGTCTGATTGTTATTTTTCCACTGAAACTGGACGTATGATTTGACATGAATAATCTTGAGAATTTAAGCATTTGCATTATTGTGTACTTTAGTGGTGTTCAAAATTGTTTCACCTTGTCAGAGGTCACTGTTCGGTAACCCTTGTAGAATGTATGTGTGTGTGTGTGTGTGTGTGTGTGTGACCCAGGGCTTCCACAGAAGCCCTCGTCAGCCAAGCTATAAGTCCGAGCGGCCCACGAAGGAGTCTCCATCCCAAGCCATGCGAACGTTGATGCTGTTGCTGACCTTTGTAAGTCTTCCCCCTTTCTTTCCAGCTTTTACATATATTGAATTTACGAGCATAATTTTAGTTGTCTAAGAATGTGAGAATGCTATTTTTTTTTTACCTTACACGGAAATCATTTCATAGCCTCATGTAGACTTTTGCTACCGCTTCGTCATCGTTTTAGGCAGTGCCTGTCATAATAATATTGACTTTGTTATGTTTGTATTAAACAGGTAAGTAACATATTTTCCACATCAAACTTGACAAATTCAACTCTTTGTAGAAATGTTATGTTCTCGACAAGAGCCGTTAAAATAAATCCTACCTTGAAAATATCTAGTAATGGTGTTGTCAGGGAGCTATTAAGTCAAGAAACCGAAAATTAACTTCATAAAAATCCTCTTTTCTAAATACAAATGTTTCCAAATAAAAGCCAAAAATGACCATTTTTGGGGGTTTTGTCCTGTAATTTTTTTGACCGATTCAAGCCATTCCAACTTTCCAACTGTTCAGCTTGTTCCAACCACAAAATTGGTTTTCAAGATTTCAAAATAAAAGCCAAGTTATTTTTTCCTCTAATTTCTACATATTCTATTTTATATTAAATCTTTAACTAAAATATACAATAGCTCCATTTACATCTGCAAATTGTATTCGGTAGGTGCTGTTTTATTCCATCTTTTTGCACATGTTGTGTTAGTAGATGATGTAAACAAACTACAACAGTTTTCTACCAGCCGATAATTCATCTGTTGGCGAGTAGAACACATTCAGAAGGATCGTATGACCACTTTTTATATTTAGTTGGTGCATCTAAATTTTGGCCAGTTAATATACAGGATGGAATGATATTGTTTGGAAACTATTCGGCAACAAATAAAGTGATTTTAAATTAAACTAACTATACCGTGTTAAGGTTTGGAAAGGTTGAGGACCAAATTACAGGAAAGCAGTGAGCAAGACAGGCGTGCTCTGAAAAAGTTAATTCTAATTATATATGTGTATATATATATATATATATATATATTTTTTTTTTTAAACATAAAAGAAAATGCAGGACTTATGAATTTCTGAGAAACTAAATGAATCGGAAAAAAAAAAAGATTAAAAGAAACAAACCCTCAGACTGAACTCACTAGGACATGTAGTAAAATCCAACAAGAACTACACACAGAAGTAAAATGATACAACAAGAACCGAAAGCAAACTAAGAAGACAACGAGGAAACGCCTGGACAAGACACAAGTGGGTGCGGGAGTGGATCGCAAGACATAAGGGGCCCAGTAGACGAGCATCGCTGGACATCTTTAAGAGCCAGACATGAAACAAAAGCACGAGACAACAAGACATTAACATGGAACAAAACGAAATACAATCGATACAAAAGCACAAATCATAACCGACAGAATGACTTTTTTTCTCATTTGTGTCCTACTGTGTGTTTTATGTTGCATTCAGGGGACCCTTCAGCAGATGATTCATGTGCTGGGAGGTCCGACACTGGTCAAACGGGAGTGTTTCCATGACGACCACAGCTGCTCTGCTTTGACAGGCACAGAGGTGAGCCATGAAACTCTTGGAAAGTGTCATTTTGTCTCATGCATCGGGCACTACAACATACATTTGATATATACTGTGTGTGCGCACGTGTGTGTTGGATGTGCTGTTTATTCATGACATGTTAGTGCAGAGGGACATGACTTCACAGTTACCATCTCGCAGTGTCTGCAAGTGTTTGAGATGGCAGAGCTCCTGTCTGTCTGTCTGTGTGTCTGGAAAGAGTTTATCTCAGGCAATTTTGACATTCTCAAAAGCAGTTTGTTTCGGACTCGAACTGCACCTCATACGCGCATGCAAGGTGGTTGTTTTTATCTCACGGTTGATGAAAAGACCCTCTGTATGGCTCGGTAATATTCACAAAGTTGTCCTTTTTATGTTGTGCTGACTTTGTAAGATATTTTTGGGTAGTACAGTGGATTCTATAGTTGCAAATACATGTTATATTAAAAGCAGTTGTTTCTGACTGAGCAATGATATTGGAAGAAATGTCTTAAAATGATCTTTGTGCAAGTATAAGGAGTCAGTCTTTACCAAGCTTTATGGAGTTTCGGTGCGTATTTTAGATGACCATGTATCTCACGGCACACCACCAAACAAAAATGCAGCAAAAAGTGGATAGTTTTGTATTATGCTATGGATACACTTCCATCCATCCATTTTCTGAACTGCTTTATCCTCACAATGGTCACGGGTCGCTGGAGCATATCCCAGCCGTCTTCGGGCACGAGGCGGGGGACACCCTGAACTGGTTGCCAGCTAATCGCAGGGCACACAGAGATGAACAACCATCCGCACTCACACTTACATCTAGGGACAATTTGGAGTGTTCAATCAGCCGGTCATGCATGTTTTTGGAATGTGAGAGGAAACCGGAGTACCCGGAGAAAACCCACGCAGACCTGTGAGGTCAACACACTAACCACTGGACCACCAGGCCGCCCTACAGATATACTTTATAAGCGTTGTTTCTGCCATGTTTGGCTTACAGAATGAAAGGTTAGAAATGTCTGTGTGAGTCATACTGGTGACTAAGTAGCAGGATCTCAGGCACTGTCACAACAACAGTGGAAGTTGAACACACGAAAGATGACATAATTTGGAGTGCAGTACCTGCAAAACTATGACGTGCAAGGCATTATTTATTCCTGCAATGGAGGTAACCGTATCTTCATTTACTTTTTGTTGGTGTCCCCAAAGTAGTTTTACTTTTTACCACACCGTGGTAAACTTCACTTGACACATGTATGACATGCAAATGTGTGACTTTACTGTACATTGATTGTACAGGTCATAAATTCATATATTTATCCTAGAATTCACTTGTCATTGTTTTGAAAATAGATAATACAGTTTTTCACGCTAGTTGCTGTCGTTAGCAGCTTGTGGCTAGCCACTGGAGCTCTGAGCGGCTCGTGACAGGGGAACCATCGCAGCACTTTGTGTGCTGCGATGGTTGGTTTTGATGTGCTCTATAAATAGAGTTGAGTTGAGAACCAATTCTCTGCTTTCAACTTTGGAAGAAATATTTGAAGAAGAAAGTTTTCTATTCCCCAAAGCCTTACTTGGCTCAGTTTGGTGTGGAAGAATTTTCAGATCCCTGATCTGTGGTTTTATTGCTCTTTTGATTGTAAAGTGTCCTTGGGTATTTTGAAAGGCGCTTATAAATAAAATGTATTATTATTATTATTATTAATATTTTTCAAAGGCTAAAAAAATGTACACAATGGTCTTTAATGCTACAACTGGACACTATTCCTACCGATCCCTTTTTAACAAACCAGGCTTACTCAAGTACAGCAGGCAAAGCAGTAGGGTCGCTTCAACGTTACTTCTGGTCGATGAAGCCATGTGAATTGTTCAATTAGTACATTTAAGTCTTATTCCATGATCGCAATATTAATTTGAGTGCCGTGTTTTGACTAGTGCCGGCACACATACTATATTCTTGTAAAAGACATTCTTGGGTTTGATGCCACTTTAAGTGACACTCTTTTTTTTTTTTGTGTCCAACTTTTTCAGGAGGTTGGCATGTTCAATCAGGTGACGACTCCATCATACCACATGACCCAGATATTAGTTGGACATCAGAACTCTGAAGGTGTGAACATACATCCTAAATCCACTGAGATGACCCCAGTGGATCTAGGAACCATCAAAATGAAAACTCTGAGTAGGGAGCAAAAGGAAGATAGCAATAATGAACCGGATGCTTTATTAATGCATCCCCTATGGAGAGGGACGCCAACTCTTTCATCCAATCAGGATTTTACGCAAGTTCTTCTTCCATCTGGTGCACTTGAGAAGGACATGTCACCCTTGGAAAATTACGGAACAGCTACTTCAAGTCCTGACGTTCAACCAGAACGGCCTACAGTGTCAGGTCCCTCATCAGAATCAACAAGTTCAGTGAGCTCTGCACAGGTTAGAGACACCACCATGAACTTTGGGAATGTGGCAACCAGCAGCCATTTATCAGCTGAAGATGGAGAATCGTCTCTTCCAACAGAGGAACCGCTAGTCTCTGCTATCTCGGTCTTCAGAGCAAAAGGAGGAGAAATGTCTAATGAGAGAAAGGCAGGGGAGCATTTGGATGTCCCAAGCCTAAATGTGTCTACTCCCACTTCCAGCAGCAGCGAAGCAGGAAGTACACTTGGAGGAGAAACGGTGGCTGAGGAACAACCCAACAAGAAAGTGGAAGAGAAGCGGGACACAGAAACTGAAAAAAGACTGCAAGAGCTTCCTGGAACAGACAGCGATGAAGACTTGAGAGGAAAGAAGGAGGCGGAAGAAGCCAGTAATTATAGTCAACATTCTGAGGAACATGAGCCGCCAACTAACAATATTATTACATCGATCCCTCGAAAAGCGCTCCAATCACAGCATGAATCGCCACTGAATGCTCCTACAACGATTAACCAACATCCCGATGGACAACAACTCGGAGCAGGGCCCCAAGGTCAAATGGTAATTTTATGCTTTGCAATTTTATTTCATATATGGATGGTAGAGTGAAAAGGATTTCTGTTTGAAAGGAACTACTCTACTGTACTTTGAAGAGGAATAGCTTGTGTGTGTGTGTGTGTGTGTGTGTGTGTGTGTGTGTGTGTGTGTGTGTGTGTGTGCGTGTGCGTGTGCGTGTGAGCAAGGAGCGAGCAAGAGAGATGTGAAATGGCACCCTCTTGTGGCTAAATTGTGGTATTTCACCTTGGATTCAAAATAATACAATGTGTGAATATATATTTCAATAATATACACCTACGTGATGTAAATAACAGTCTGTTACAATTACCGTTACTTTAAATAGTAGTAGTAGTAGTGGTGAGCAACACAAAATATACAGTATAGTGTATGCTGCATTTCCCCTTGACGGACTGTAATAAGTACTGTAAACGTTTTGAAAGGAAGGAAGGAATGAAGGAAGAAAGAACGAAAGAGAAATATTGCTGTTGCTGTTATTTTCATTCCTGAACTACTATTTAACAATAATACTATGATGATATTATATGTACTGTATTAGTAAGACATTTATTATATTATATATATTAATATTTATTTTCTGTAAATACTATTATAATCACTAATAATCATTTTTTTACACTTATTAATTGTATTGTGTATTTTTTTTTCTTCCTGTGGGCCTACAGGGTCCACCAGGTCTACCAGGACTTCCAGGACCAAAAGGAGACAAAGTAGGTGATGGATTAAAAACATCAGTCAAAATCACTTTGAATTATGTTTTATCGAACTAATTGTAAAGTGACTTACGCACCTGATTTTTGGTGCAAGCAGTGTGGGTTCAGTTTCCACTCAGTGCCAGTTCGATTCTGTCGTGGAATTTACTGTATGTGGTCATAACTTACAGTTTACATACTAAATTTGCGCTGTGTCATTATGCAAAATGTACAAACAATGACAATAATTGAGTGCATAATATATTTTCTTTTTTTCTTTCTTTTTTCCCCCTCATAGGGTTATCAAGGCATGACGGGAAGAACTGGACAGACTGGACACATGGGCCCCGTTGGTCCACCTGGGATGCCCACTATTGTTGTATTTGAAACATCTGAGGAGGAGTGGGAGGTATTCAAGCTTAAAACTGCTTCTGTTGCGCTGGATAGTAATGTGAGCCACTTGTGATGCCAGCTGGAAGAATGACAGTTATTTCGTCTCATTTCCTCATAGGAAAAAAAAAAACTACATTCAGCTGATTTCTTCATGGCCAGTTTGTGTTTGACTTGAGAAAGTGAAACAACATGTTCACTATTATTTGTTTATCCTAATTCTGCATGTTTGTTTGTTTGTTTTTTTACCTCAGAAGCTTAAGGGGCCTTCAGGACCTCCTGGACCTCGTGGAAATATGGGACCAGTTGTAAGTAGCCGTATAAGAATGTATTTATTTATTCAAATATAGTGTGTCCTTGATCTATGAGTATTTGTTATATCTAATACCAACTTTCCTTTTTTAAATGAAAAGAAATGCATTAATTTGATGGAATTTGCGTTTTTTATATTCTGAATTTACCGTTTTAACTGACTGTTTTTGCATGTCTAATGTTTACTCCATGTGCAGCACTTTGTGTGCTGCGATGGTTGGTTTTGATGTGCTCTATAAATAGAGTTGAGTTGAGAACCAATTCTCTGCTTTCAACTTTGGGAGAAATCTTTGAAGAAGAAACTTTTCTATTCCACAAAGCCTTACTTGGCTCAGTTTGGTGTGGAAGAATTTTCAGATCCCTGAAAAAAAAAATCATATCACAGCTATTCAAAAGCTGAAGAATGTGTCAAATTTTTTCTCAAAGGGGTTACCTGGAAATCCTGGGAAGAAAGGCCGGAAAGGAATTCAAGGAAAAATTGTAGGTAACACTTTACTTCAAATAAAATAATCATTCAAATAAAACTGTCGTATATTCACAACCTCTGTCATATTTTGCGCTTTGTGCCTCAGGGTGTCCCCGGGCCACAAGGTATGCCAGGGCCACAGGGTCGGCCAGGCAATGATGGAACTCCCGGGGAGAATGCAGAACCAGGACCCCCAGGCTTGCCTGGAGAACAGGTATCTCTCCGAAACAAGTAAATGAGATTATCGTTTTGAAAATGGGCACTTCGGTATTATGCTCCAGGTTACCTACTTTGTCAAGGTGAATATGAGATTTTTGTTTTCAATGTATTGCCTGTTTTAGGGACCCCAAGGCTACAATGGAGATCAAGGCAGCAAAGGGGAGCTGGGTGAGTGGGTAAGAATGTCTTGAACTTCCAGCGTTCAAAGAGTTCTCACAAAAAGGATGAACCACCTGAGAACCTGTTACTTGTTCCTATGAGATGTGTATGATAAGACAGCAAAAATAATGCCTTTTATTGAATTTTGCTGATTAATAATGTGCTTTCATTGCCTTCAGGGTTATGAAGGGGAGCCTGGACCACAAGGCAATCGAGGTCGAAAAGGAAACAAGGTTGAAGAGAATATCCACCACGCACTTATGTATTGCTGTGATTTGGTGAATGTCATCTTTCATATATTGTAACCAGGGGAATAAAGGCGTCAGAGGTATCGTTGGGATTCCTGGTTACTTGGTAAGACAACTTTTAACATGTGCTTAAAAGACATAGTGTGATTTTTATTTTATTTTTTTAAACAATTTAAAACATCTCCCAGCTGTCTCAATAACATGTCTGCGGCATGCTTTGTTAAAACCCCCAGAGAGTCAACAATTATAGCACACTTTACACACCATGTTTCGATCTTGCTGAAATTAGCCCATTGGAGATGTTTTCCGGAGGAGGGAAGTCAAGTGGCAGGAACAGAGACCAAGAGTGGGGAAAAAAAGCAAGCATCCATTAAGCCAAAGAAGCTTTTTTGGTTGTTTAAGTTTACACTCACCCCCTCAAACCATTTTCTCATATTGGTACATTCTAGATACTTCACAATACATTTTTTAAAGATAAATTACCCTATATGAGTAACCTAATAATTTGTCGCGAGAAAGGGTAGGACTAGATAGGTGCTCTAGTTCTTCCTACTCACTTTGAACATATAAACTGCGCTGAACTAAGACATGTGTAGATGATCCTGTGCGTTTTTTTCATTTTTTTTTTTTGTTTTATATCTTTCTTGCGTGTTTATATGTCCAATGAGTCAAACAAAATCCTAATCTGTCTTTTGTTTGAAGGGAGCAGCAGGAGCGAGGGGTCCTCCAGGTTTCCCCGGAAGATCAGGATCCCGGGTCAGTGACAACTGGAACATATAATGAGTGAACTTTTCAAACATGTATTGCCAATGAGGGCAGCCCGGTGGGCCAGTGGTTAGCGCGTCGACCTCACAGTGCTGAGGTACCAGGTTCAATCCCAGCTCTGGCCTCCCTGTGTGGAGTTTGCATGTTCTCCTTGGGTTTTCTCCGGGTACTCCGGTTTCCTCCCACATTCCAAAAACATGCATGGCAGGCTGATTGAACACTCTGAATTGTCCTTAGGTGTGAGTGTGAGCGCGGATGGTTGTTCGTCTCTGTGTGCCCTGCGATTGGCTGGCAACCGGTTCAGGGTGTCCCCCGCCTACTGCCTGAAGACAGCTGGGATAGGCTCCAGCACCCCCTTGTGAGGATACGCGAATTGGAAAATGGATGGATGGATATTGCCAATAACTGGGTTGGCTGCGGTTTTTACTTTCTGTTTTGTTGCTTTCATTTGATGTTTTTTTTAATGTTTGTGTGAATTGTGTTGTTTTTCTTTTCTCAGAAGTCACTTATCATAACAGTTCTGTATTTTATACAGTACATGATCAGAAAAAAAATATGCTTTTGAATGTTTCCAGGGACCGAGTGGTGCAATAGGCTTTGGCGGACCACCAGGCCCACGTGTACGTATGTCAAAAAATGGAGTGGGAATTAAGTTCTTCTTCTGCATTTAACATAGCGTTAAATAGACTGTCCTCTCGAAAAAAACAACTTCTAAGTCCAACTGTAGGAGGCTTTTCAGCCTTTAATTTTCTGAAGATTCACTGATTATTTTGGTTTGTGTTAATAACCATGAGCTAATGTGACTTCATAGGGCAAAATGGGCCCAAGAGGTGGAAAAGGTGTCCCAGGAGTAAAGGGACCTCCTGTAAGTTCACAACCAGAAGTCTTAATATTAGTCAGAAACCAGAAATGGTTGGTAAGATATTCATGAGGTGACTGTTTGTTGTCAGGGTCAACAAGGTGAAATTGGTCTTAGAGGAGCAGTTGGACCACAGGTGATGAACCAAAATGAACATTTTGTTAATAGATTCTTAATCCTGTCAAACAACAGCACATCGAACTCACCTATCGCTCAATGTTTTGTCTTTAGGGAGAGCCTGGCCCTGTCGGAACAGTTGGATTTCCGGGAATACGTGGACCTCAGGTAAAACTAAGATGTACAACCATATTCAGTACACTGATTTGGACGTACAGTGAATCCTCTCAGCAGCAGTCTTTTCCCATGATTCTCAAATTTTGGGGTACTTTGAAGGATGGAAGGATGGCTCAAAGTGTCGAGGCAATATACACGCAGTGTCAAATCTTGCTCATCCCAGGGACTAAAATAGCAGCGGTTTTAACCGTCATACAAGTATGAAAATAATAAACCAGCCAAAAAAATAATACATTAGCGCACGATATTTTTAAAACACTCCTTGCGACCGACACAGATATGCGGCTTTGGGCGCGGTTGTTTTCACACAGACACGAACGATCCTTGCGGTCTCGAAGGGTCCACTTCACAGCAGTGATTTTATGTGATCGCTCGGGTCAACTTTTGCGCATTTTGATCTTCTGCATGGATTCCAGTGAATCTATTTCTCCTTCCACAATCTCAAAGACACACCTCCTGACTTTAAATGGAATGATTGGCTGGGAAGTAAGTCGGCTACATTCACTCCCACAACAGCGCAAACGCCCCTTTCTAAATGTGTTATCTATGAAAATATCAGAAGGAAAAAAAACGACATCATGCTCACAGTTGCACTGCATTTTGGGATAGACTTTTGAAAATAGGACCCTCCGTGCATTTTTTGCTTTATGTATGTCACATGACACACCTTTAGTGGTATCCTGCATTAAATAAGAGATTGAAGAAAAGAAGGTGTTATAATTTTTTCCATGACTTGACCTGGAGAAAACCACACAAGCACGGAGAAAATGCAAACTATTGGTAATTAATTATCATTAATTATCGGTAAATTAAACATGAGCAACTATTTATTATTAAATTATCTCAACTATTTTACATATTTTACATTATTTAATCTCTTTTAACCTCATCTAAAAATGACCTGGCCCATCTCGCCATCTTAAAAATCAAATGTCTCCTTTGAGTGCTAATGTTTGGCCGCCCCTGTTTTCACAGACATTTTTTTTTCCAGAGAATTTTTATCAGGTTTGTGAAACTTCAAGAGCATTCGAATTTAGTGGTTCCGCTGTACATCAACGGAACATGTAATTCAATATTATGTTTCTAACTTTGGGGTTTTGAATTATAGACGATCCATGTGAGGCGCCTTTATTTTAAGTTATACCTTGGCACTTTTTGTCTTTTATTTTATTTTATTTTTTTAAAATAACATTTTTTCCCCAGGGGAACCCCGGACCTGTTGGACCTCCAGGTCCAAAGGGAGACCCTGTGAGTATAGCAACCCAAACGGTGATAATTAATTTCCAGTCACTATATACGCACAGTATGAGTCATTGTGCTTTTTTTTTAGGGTGGTCCTGGAGATGAAGGAGACATCGGGGAACCTGGACCTGACGGTCTTTATGTAAGATAACAAGACAGTTAAATAAACATTGATTAATTCATTCGTTTTAAGACACTTCAAACTCAGTGTGGTTTTCACGTCATTTATTTCAGGGAGCCAATGGGAATCCAGGATTGCCTGGACCCTCAGGTGATCCCGTAAGATTATTTAAAGCAATTTCACTATTGACTAAAATGTTTAAAGTTATGTCATTTTCATGTTCTGTTTAAATGTTTTTGTGTTTTGCTAAAAAGGACCGCCCTTTTTTTTTGTCTCTCGTTTTTTGTGTGTGTTGGGAATTATCCAGGGAAATAAAGCCACGCGTGGTCAACGAGGTGATCCAGGATTTAAGGGAGACGTGGTAGGTTATTGTTTCAGATCAACTGGATTCCTGCTTTACTGTTCCAGTAATTCCTTAATTCACTGACAAGCTTGATAAAGGTTCAACATCTTTTGTTCTGTTTTTGCGCAGGGGCCACCAGGGCCTCCGGGTAAACCGGGATATAAGGGACGTCGGGGCCCAATGGGACTTGAGGGAATTGGAGGGCCAACGGGACCAGCGGGACTTGATGGACCCAGCGTGGGTATAAACTGACAGATGACAGTGTGCGATGTTCGAGTTAGAAACTCTAAAACAATCAGGTTTTATCTCCAGGGAATTGATGGTATCATGGGAGAGGAAGGCAAGCAAGGCAAAGATGGGTCAAAGGTCTGTTGAGGGAAGTTGTGCAACTCATGACTTCATGGACATGTTTTGCATGACCTTAATTAAGCTAATGTGTGTATTTGCAGGGAGATAGGGGGCCTACGGGCATTCAGGGAACTCCTGGACCACGAGGAGACAAGGTTGGACAATGAATATGCACAGCTGAAATATTGATCATGTTTGTATGAAAAACAGCCAATTTTAGTGTCACATTTATTTGACAGCAATGCAACTGAGGGAATTGCACGAAGAATGGATGCCTTATATTAAATGACTTAATTGATGTAGTTTTAGCAAAATTATACAGTTAAATAATGATGAATGTAAACAGCTCTGCTTTATATACCGTAATTGTTTTGAATAGATACATCCCTGTTTCGTTATTCCCCAATCATTTCTGGCCACAAAAGGACAACAGTTGAACTTCTTCATAAATATGGCACAATAAATCATGTGAATGTTTCTCAAAGGGTCGAGAGGGTCGCTCAGGATTTTCAGGAATGCCTGGCTTTTCTGTGAGTACAACACACCACAAAGCATTGTTTTTCTTGGGGCATATCTTTATTGTCAAATAGAAGTTACATTTGGTTGTTTTGGTTCTGTTTTCTTGCAGGGAGAGATAGGAAAATCTGGAGAACAAGGGCATGAAGGAGAACCTGGTATTAAGGTTCTTATGTGTCTAAACTTCTTATTCTGAGCTTCACTCGCACACTTAAAACAAGGATTTTTGTGAAAATGCAATTCTTTTAAAACAAACAACGAACATGCATGTTAGGTTCAAGACACTAAACTGTCCACATGTGTGCATGTGAATATGAATTGTTGTTTTTCTCTGACACGATATGTGCCCTGCAATTGGTCAAACAACTCTGTGCTAATGACATTTTCTATTATTAAATAACCCGCAAGGGCATCACCACATTTGTCCGGCTTTATGTGACACCAGTGGTTTAAAAAGGTTGGGTACCACTGTACTATACAAAAAAATATATATAAATATCACGAATCGACTTTTACTCATCTTTCATCACATTAGCATTAGCTACAAAAAAAAAGATTGCTCGATCCGTACTGCAGACCTTCGTTTCCTCTTGAATAAAAATGGTTTCCTTAAAAACAGCGACACTTTGAAAATTTAACTTAAGCAACCCTCATCCTGATCCCATTGATACATTCAGCCCAGTGTGCTTTTTGTAGTTTTTTGTGCTGCAAGGCATTTCGAGTCATAAGCATACCAGAGGTTGCACGGTGTATTGGAAAATGGCAGAAGATTAAAATAATAATAATAATAAAATTGTATCCTGCTTTGAGTGATTAGACTTATTCCAATTCCACAGAGATTTTATGCAACATATTTTTAATTACAAAGCAATGTTTTTTCTACATTATTTAAAGCAAACTTTATTGTTATCTGATCATATAAAACACTATATAATAAAAATATATATATAAATAATAAAATTATAAATCTGCTTCATATACTTTATTAGATTATTTACAGTCTGCATTTCATAATAGTTATAAATGCTTATGTACTGTATTAACAAAACCAATATAATATGACATGAATGTTGGATTTGTTTTTTTTAATTAATGCTTCTGTAACATTTCTGTCCAGGGAAGGCCAGGAGTACCAGGTCAAAGTGGGCCAAAAGGCCTCAAGGTAATCTTGGTGGCAATTGACAAGATCTTCTGATTAGAATGAAGTCTTCTAATTTCCTCTTAAAAAAGGATTGGTTTCCCTTGTTAGGGTTTACGAAGTTATTCGGGAGCTGGAGGACAAGATGGAATTGATGGAGCCATGGTAAAACTAGTCGCATTTCGATTGCTTTCCATTGATATTGGTCTTATAATAATCAATGACAAGAATTATTTCCCTTAGGGACCTGTTGGTACAAACGGAATAACCGGAGACACCGGATCTCCAGGTCCAAAAGTGAGTTTATTGTCCTGAAATTAAGAGCGGTGTGCCAAACCATGAAATGAATGTTCACAACGAATGTGAAAATAGTCTTAATCCATGCTAACATTTGCCAGGGATTTTCAGGGAAGACAGGAGCAAGTGGCCCACAGGGACCTGTAGGGATGAATGTGAGTGCTTTAGACAGCAATATGCAACTTTTACATTCACATTTCACCATCTATGTAAGCATGCAATATTTATTTCCAGGGAGAAGCTGGAAGTACAGGACTGAATGGAATACCCGGGACAATGGGAAAGAGAGTGAGAAACTACAATACTTGGGATCCTAAATAACAAATTGGTTTGAAAGGGAGACGATGTTACATACTGTTGAAAATATTGTTCTAGGGGACGAAAGGGAAACAAGGACTTAAGGGACGGCTAGGGATGGAAGGAGACAAGGTAATTCAAGCCAAGTTCACTGCATTTAGATTTTATTTCTCCGTATCGTGATTGAGTTGACATTATGCTTCATTTCAATGCCTTTTTTTCTTTGTTGGGAAGGGCAAGAGAGGTGAAAAGGGGCCAAGAGGGAAACCTGGTCCTTCAGTAAGCATCTATATAGTGTTATTTTCAAATGTATTACCAGTATAATTTTACCATGTGTATTTTCCATTTTTTTATTTTTTAAACTTTATTTTTGAAAAAAAAAAACAATTACATCATGTAAGATATTGTCTTTGCTGTGTCTTCATGAATATCACATCCCAAAATCTTTCAGGGCAAGATGGGCATGGCAGGACCACGAGGACACACAGGACCTGCAGTATGATAATTACCAACTATTCATTGATTTTTTTTTTTCTGTATTCTTGCTAATTTGGCACTTTGTAACAACACACCTCTCTGCGGTGTGTCTTATTTACGTTTACATGTATTTACTTTTACTTAAAATATTTAATTCTATGGATATATTGTTTTTTTAATTAAATGCAATAATTTCCACTTGTATGGAGAAAATCATACAGTATACTGTGTAACAACAATAATAATAATAATAAATCCCTTTGGGTTTTCCTCTGATCGCAGGGTACACAGGGTAACATTGGAACATGGGGTGAGGTTGGTCCACGAGGCCATCCAGGTGAACAGGGGTCGCGAGGAGCTGTTGGCCCCACTGGTGTCATAGGGTATCCTGTAAGTCTGTTTTTTTTACCCTTGACATTAGAATTTCACTGAGTATTTTTAAAACTGGTGATACATTTGCATTTGAATAGTTCAAATGTTTTTTATTTAATTAAAACCAATGGTTCAGTGCACTATAGTATCATTTGTTAAATGTGTACTGTACATTCAATAGTGGCCTCTCTATTAACATCTATGAAAAAAAAAATGCCAGAAAAATGAGAAAAAGAAAAATGTCATAAGTAGAAACATTCCATTTCAAACATACAGTAAAAATCTAGGAAGCAGGAAGCAGAGTGATGTTTTATTTTTTTATGTTAAGGGTAAAGATGGACCTCAAGGATCAATTGGCCCACCTGGAGTCAAAGGTGGCAAGGTAGCCTTTTTCTGCTGATTGTGCTTGAATATTGTTATGATAAATACGTACTTTTTTGTGGGGGATTCACTGTGGTATTATTATATTTCTTTAGGGAACTAAAGGAATTGCCGGAGAGGAAGGACCTGCCGGGCTCGATGGTGAGGAGGTAGATAGATTATGACTGTGTTGTTTTCAGTTGTGTGACTAATAATTATCCTCTCTCCCAATTTCAATGGGAAAGGTTACTAATAAATCTGTAGTTCTAGTCCATAAGCTTTAGCTGACGGTATAGGTCTGAGTGGCCTGTATCTTTTGTCAAAGTCGTCTTCAATCCGAACCTTCCTCTTAGGGTCCACCTGGACATAGAGGGGCTGAGGGATCACCTGGACAAAACGGCACATCAGTGAGTTCATGTGCTGTAAATAAATGTGTGCAGATTAATCTAATGCATGCACATACACAAGTATGTTGATGACATTTATTTTAGGGTGATAAAGGAAGCAAGGGGCCCCCTGGTCAGAAAGGTCCAAAGGGGGCTGCGGGTGACCAAGGTGCCCGAGGTCCTCAAGGATTAAAGGGCCGTCAAGGAAAGCAGGTT
Source organism: Hippocampus comes (assembly GCF_001891065.2). NCBI lineage: Eukaryota > Metazoa > Chordata > Actinopteri > Syngnathiformes > Syngnathidae > Hippocampus > Hippocampus comes. The sequence goes on from NW_017806175.1 coordinate 257,693, forward strand.
GTTAAAACACATCTCAAACACTTGATGTTTCATTAATGGGAGTTAAAATATTCTCACCAGTGAACATAAAATGTAGTATCCATAACCATGTAGTGCGGAATAGTTCCTGTATTTATGTGTTTTCTTTTTTCATAGAATGCAATAAAATAGTCTCACAATTGGAACATTCAGTTTTACAGTAGCAGCATATAAGAGTAAGATATGCTATAAGACACATAGCCCAATAAAAAATACATTGAATAAAACAGTGTTGTATACCTTTCAGTCCTACAGACTGCAATGATATTGTCCCATATTGTTTTTTTTTTTTTTCATTAATCGCCACTGGCTCTCTTTTGTGTCCCATCTCACAGGGGCATACTGGAACACAAGGGTACAGAGGCAAACAGGGATCTCCTGGACTCATGGTTAGTACAGTCTTTGGAGGTTTGGGTTGAGACTATGATGTTGAAAATGAAAGTGTTTTTCCAGGGTGCGCCAGGCCAAAGGGGTCTCCAAGGAATGCTTGGACAGTTTGGACCAGGCGGGGACACTGGAAAACCCGGAAGCAAAGGACAGAAGGGTCTTCAGGGACACACAGTTAGTGTCGTGTTTTTATTGGCATATTCAGAGTGTTTCCAGTCCTGTTTCACAATACTTTGTCCCTGAGTCTTGGTTTAGTGTAAAGCTAAGCGAGAAATCTGCAAAAATCTCCTTATTTAGGAGTACTTTGCACATGCATGAATCACTTTTTGTACACCTTCTAGAAAATATTCACAATTCATATGCTCAAGCAGTGTGTATGAAAAGCAGTAGTGAAGGTCGGTGACATTTGAAGCCTTGTACAAAGCTGCATCAAAAACCTACGTTAGAAATGATGTGACCTGGATTATTTTTTCGACTTCAACTTTACATTCTCTCATTTCAGGGCTCCCGTGGTCGCATCGGACTCCCTGGCCTTATCGGTCCATCAACACCGGTAAGGCTTAGATAAGTTTGAATGTTTCACTCTGTGTGCCTGCCCACAATTGAACAGCATTTTACGTCATCTACTATCAGCTGAGTTTGTCATCGTGATCAATGTTGAACTATTGTAAACTGTTCCTCACGCACTCTGGTTTCTCCAATTCTAATATACCAACTGGAAGCAGTTCATTTGTTTTTCTTTGAGGCACATTACCATCATAAATGTTGCCGTGCAATATCTATTAAGTATTCAATGTATTTTTCCGGAAGAAAAAGTTCAAGTCTCGTATTTCCTTCTCGTATTTCCTGAGACGTTTAAATGGTTGGAGATGTTTATTTGCTCACCTGCAGTGTGTACCATTTGTTTTAACATTTTAATTGATTATCAATATTTGAGATAATTTTTTTTTTAGATTTTTGTTGTTGTTGTATGTTAGGGTTTTCCAGGCAAGATGGGCCCTGATGGCAATGCTGGGAATACTGGACCAAAGGTGAAATACAACATTTGTTGGAAAATATTATGTGTATGATCAGCTGGTGTCTGATTCCATTTTGTTTTGAATGTTTTTATGCTAATCAGGGTAGCAGTGGAAAGGGGGGCGAACTTGGTCCTCCGGGCGTTAAAGGACACATGGTGAGGTTTCACAATGTGATGCACACATCAATCTGGACAAGCATACTTTATTGATTATCTACTTACTATGACTACAGTGACGCACTTGCATTTTTTTTTTTTTTTTTTTTTTTTTTTGGTAAACAACCTCGTGAATTACACAGGGAATAAAGGGTGAAATGGGAGCAAAAGGAGAACCAGGAACTAAGGGCACAATGGTGAGATATTTGATTTCACATAATATATCAATTGATAATCATACGTTACATACATACAAAGAGCACAACTGTTTTTTTTTTTGCTTGTTTGTTTGTTTGTTTGTTTGTTTGTTTGTTTGTTTGTTTGTTGGGGTTTTTTCAGGGTAGGCTGGGTAGGATTGGCTTTATTGGCCCTACTGGTTCTAAAGGTCGGCCTGGACCCGGTGGTTCTCCTGGTCCCCTTGGACATAAAGGAATTCACGGGACAACTGTGAGAAAATGACAATGCTCGTGTTCCAGTCCATTGAATTGATTTGTTGAGATGTTGTGCGCCATAATGTGAATGTTTTCTTTTTAAAGGGATTGTCAGGTCAACCTGGCAATAAGGGTAACAAAGGAGCGCCAGGAAAAACTGTGAGTCAGACAGCATATTAATAAAGAAAATGAATAACATGAAATATGACAAATTATTTATTTTTTAAAAACTAATAACCATAACTCCTGCAAAGCAATTTGTTCTGTCTGCCCTGTTTTTATAATATATCATGAAATGATCTGTCCTTGACTTCTTCCTGAAATTCTATTAAAAAAAAACGTTTCAATGAGAATTAAATGATGCGTGAAAGAATAAAGAAGAAACGTCCACTTTTCTTGAATGTGTCATCTAACGAGGTGTTTTTTACTAGGGAGCTGAAGGCCCTCCAGGTGACCGAGGACCTGTCGGGGGACGTGGAATACCTGCAAGTATCCGTAAATGCAATACATACAAACATTATGCACAAATCAAAGCAAATAAACAGATGTGCACTGCTGGTGACTGTCTTATCTTCAGGGTTTGGATGGTTTGGACGGACTACACGGAGTTCAGGGTAATGAAGGTTATCCGGTAAGCAAAATATGTCATTCTATTAAATGTAATATTCAATAATTTTCCAAAAACTGAGTTAAAGTATTCTCCAAAGGGAAATACTGGCCCCAAAGGAGAACCTGGACCACCGGGCAGGCCTGGTAAACAGGTAAAACATAGTAAACACAACACTATGTTACTTTTGACCTCTTTTTTTTGGGGGGGGAGGGGGCAAACGTTTTTCATGAAAAATATAAATTTCATCTTTAATATCTTAGGGAACACCTGGACCACCTGGTCTGAGAGGAAACACTGGACAACAAGGCATTAAGGTAAGCACTGTCAACAGTGGAGTTTGTAGATGGAATTAAATGGGCCGTAACAGAATAGGGGACAGGCACGAAACAAAATCCCGGTACTCCCAACAGTATACCATGTCTAACTCACTCTTTTAGGGCGAAACTGGACCGGCAGGAGAAAGAGGACCTCCCACACCGATGGGGCCGAGGGTAGAGGAATTATTTCAAATTGTGATTTTGATGTCAGTGTTACCATAACATAAATACATGCGCTGTATAAAAACTGTTTTTGATCCAGGGTATCCCTGGACTAACAGGAGAGAAGGGCAATATGGGAATAAGAGGTCCCAAGGTAGATTTATCCAACCAACCTATAATTGGTTGTCAAAAGAGCAATTTTCAGCCCCGCCCATCTATTTCATGCTCGCTCACAGGGTCTCCAGGGTGAGAGAGGGTTTCCAGGTCCAATTGGTCCAGCGGGGATAAAGGTGGCTTAAATCATTTTAAGCAAAACATCAACTTTTAGATTGAATAGAGTGATGATGTTGACTTGATCTGTCATCATTTTAGGGGAATTTTGGTCTGCAAGGTGCAAAAGGTGTAACAGGGCATAAGGGGAAGCAGGTACATTTTTATTTTATTTTAGTTCATGTTAGTTTTGTGTATGACTGGTGAGTGGGTTGATTTTCACAGGGGGATACTGGACCTCGTGGTCCATCTGGACGAAAAGGGCCCCCTGGGCACTCTGTAAGTTATGTTTCAAAGGACTTCTTGTTTCCACTTTACAATAAGGGTGACCTTAAATATAGTAGATAGAATAGAGCAGGGGTGTCAAACTCACTTTTGTTGCGGTCCAGATTTTAGGTAGTTTCCCTTGGAGGGTTGTTATGACTGAAACCATATAAAGAAGTCAAAAATGACGGTTTATTCACCTACTGTTGAAGATACTGAAATGAGGGTTTTGAAAACAAGAAAATGCTTACAGTGTCACTCTTATTTATTCCGAATAAGAATTTGAAATTTTGGTTGCGATGTTAGGAAGCATCATGAAAGTTGACATCTTGGATTTGTTTTCGCGGGCCACATAAAATGATGTGGCGGGCCAGATCTGGCCCCCGGGGCCTTGAGTTTGACACCTGTGGAATAGAGTGCAAACAAGACATAGGATAAAAAAACTGCCAGGAAACGTCATCATTCGCGAGGAAAATTGTATAAACCTCTCATGTGCTCAATAAACTCTGAAAATGTAAAAATAACAAAATCACTGCCAAAACTGTCGAAAATACTCAAACAGATTAAAAACCAGGATACAGTCTAACATACATTAAACAAATGAATAACTGAATGAATGTATCAATCTTCCTCTTCTTCTTCTCCTTTCGGCACGTCCCTATTCAGGGGTCGCCACAGCGAGTCAGTAATTTCCATCCGCCCCTGTAAACCGTCCTACCAACTCGCATGGTCGTCTTGGCAAAAGTTTTACGCCGGATGCCATTCCTGACGCAACCCTCCCCATTTCTCCGGGCTTGGGACCGGCACTGGGGAACAGTGCACCCCCAGGGGAGGGCACTGCCCCCCAGCGGCTGGGTTGAATGAATGTATCAATAATTGAATAAATACAATGAAAGGGTTTGACTGACTAAACTATTTACAAATCATTAATGAGCAATTTGAAATAAACACGTTTTCTAACTATTTGGCAAATTCATTCAAACGCAAGTTTGATTCCCTTCCTTTATGACTGTCAAAAGGGAGCCTTGTTTTTAATTCAATACATTTAAAGAAATCAGTTAATAACTCGAGTATGAGCCTTTAATGAGGGCACCCTTATTTTAAAGTGCTAACTTTTTTTCTTGGAAATAGCAACTTGAAATATTTGCATTTAACCCTGTTCGATCTTCCTATAGGGCCAAATTGGAAAGAAGGTGAGGGTTTGTGATTAATTTTTTTTTTTGTGTCCTACTCAGGTCAGCGTCTAACAATTCATTCCATCATAGTTTTTAGGGGAGGATCATAATTATAACATTTCCACTTTGTTTGGCTAATGTAATGCACCATTAGATTAGCAGTTGTGATCAATCTTGCTAATATGAACTGGGCAGCCAGTAAAAATATCATTTTACCCCCGCATAATGATCACCTGGCTTTTGCACCCTTTCCAGGGAATGAAAGGTATCCAAGGCACCAGTGGAACAAAGGGTGTAAAGGGCAAACAAGGACCCCCAGTAAGACTTGGAGATTTAAAAAAAAAAAAAAGTTCTATATGAGAAGCTGTGAATGGTACTTTTCAATTTTAGGGCTTTTACTGTCATTTCCACTGTCAGGGAAAAACAGGTTTACCAGGCAAAAGTAGATCTCATTCAAAATCTGAGGGCATACCAGCTGAAAGAGTAGAAGAAGCCTTAACAAAATTCAACGAAGAGCCTGAAAGGAGACACAAGTCAGCACTCCAGATACAGGAAGGACAACAAAAAGTAGGTACCTGTATAAGATTTTACTTTTCCCCTATAAACATTATTTGCATTATTTGTGAGTGTCATTTTATTATGCCTGACTGCAGTGGAGTAGAGTGGGCTGTGTGTGGTTCACAATGCTGAATTAATAGCATCACGTATTAACTTCACTTTATATTCCCTTATAACACAAAGAGTGACCATAGACCACATGGCCAAGATAGACACGAACTCTTAAACAGTGCAGCAAAGCAGCTGGGGAGGAGCTTTTCTCATTTACTCTACTTTTAGTTCCACCATGATGACAGATTCAACCACTGCTATTCAAGCTGTACACCTGAAGTTATTGCACTCGCTGAGTGAATGTTCATCACCATCATCTTCAACATCATTTAACTTGACTAAATAATGGATTCCTTTGTAGGAGCCAAATCCAGTGAAGCCTGACACAAAATTCTATCTCGATGATGAGGCAGATGATGAATTTTTCAGCTGGCCCCAAGGCACAAAAGACGACCCTGGCACCTCTTGTTATGAGCTGAGTCTCATACACCCACATTTCAATGATGGTAAGAGCTCAAGCAGGCTTTTAATCATATTGCATGGCGGCTCGCTGGACTGCTAGTAAGCAATGGGCAAACTTTCAAGGCCATTATCTTTCAGGTTACTTTTACATGGACCCTAACCAAGGTTGTCTCTATGACGCTTTGAGGGTGTTTTGCAATTTCACAGCAGGAGGAAGCACCTGCATCGACCCATTGCATTCGCAGGTAAGACTTTCATTATGTCACTAACTCCTGGTAATGGTCATTATCACTCAGGATGCAGGATAAATGTGCATTATCCTGGGAATTACTTGATCAATCATGGGTTATGGTTCTGCTCCAGCACGACTGTGGCTCAGTCTGCAAGGTCCATGAAAGGATGCTTGGATAGCACCGATATCAGCCCACTCAACACCAGAAGCGGCATTGTGTGATAGTCAGGCTCTCTCTTCAGTTCATCATTGGGCATAAATTCTTTATGATGCATTCAAATGCATCATAAAGAACTAGTGGAACCCGTTGTAGCCGCAAAGAGGAGCCAAATTCCATATTTTCTTCCATTTTCACTTTATATAGTTGGAATGCTGGCAGCATGGTAGGATAGTATTAAGTTCGGGGCTTGAATCGCTTTGTCCTGCTTTCTAAAAACAATCCACAATTAACAAACCATGTATGTTAATTGGAGACTCTAAATTGTACGCAGGTGTAAAAGTGAGAGAAAAAAAAAGTGAGGATTTACTCCGGCTCACCTGCGATCCAAATAAGGGCAACCAATATGAAAAGATGGATGGATCGTTGTAATGCTGCATTTGAAACAGCTGGGAAATTAGAAATACCTTATTTGATCGTACAACTCTAACTTCCAACTGTTACAGCCATCAGTAAACAAATACATGACTGACAACCACAAGAAGCTACATTTTACTGCCTAACTGGAGGCAAAAATAATTCACCCATATATGTACACATCGTTCTCAAAGAGGAATTGATTGTGTCAAATGGAGATTTTTTTTTTTTTTCCAATGAGCAATAACGACAGCTGAATATAGTTTGTATAGAATTTTCAGTCTTTCAGACCATCTCTATTGGTGCCGTCATTGTTGCGTGATGTCAATTTCTACCTCTTGGTGAACTGAACCATGTAAAAAAAAAAAAAAAAAAGATATCTGCAAAAAATATAGATATGTTTTGCTGTGTAGATCACATTCAGATGGAATTTAGAAGAGCGCCAATCAAGAACATCACCAATCCAGTGGTTTAGCCAGCAAAGCGGTGCCGACAAGGTAAGGCTGACCTTTGTGGACTAAAAAAGGAACTTGAGCATCTATCCCGGAGCTAATGTGAATGTGTTGAATGCTCCATAGTTTGATTACCTTGGCGTGGATGTTGTTCAGCTGAGGTTTCTACGATTACACAGCCACACATCTTTCCAGCGCGTGACGCTCAGATGGACATCCAACAACTCTGCGAAGAAGGGCACAAGCGACTTTGTCCACTTACTTGGAGACTCCAGCAAAGACATACATTCAAACCACACCACGGTGTTCACACGAGGACATGAGGTATTCACTTAGGGATGTCATGTCACTAATATATAAAATAAACTTAAAACTCGAGATAATCAGTCTGCTTTCGTAAAGGACTCCAGAAATCCAAGAATGCCGATGAGAGACTGAAATCAGAGAATCTGGACAATTTTAAGTCAAACAGTGGCTTGAAATGATTTTTCAATTCTTAAAATAGTTGTCGATTAATTTGATAATCGATTAGTTGTTGATTAATGGAATCATTTGGACACCACTAGTGTCACGAAATCAAACTTGATGTTTCATGCTCTCTCGTGTCGGCTTGCAGGTGGAGATGGTTGTGAAGGTTTGGGGCAGCACAGAGCTACATCGAGGTGATATGGAGTTACTTCCGATCAGAGATCTGGGGATCGAGACGACATCACCTTGGGCGCACATCCCTGAGATCAGCGCCGACTTGGGGCCCCTCTGCTTCTTGTGACGAATAACTGTGTGTGCATGCTGTATGCATGTGTGTGTTTAATAAAACACTTGTAAATAGCTATAGAAGGAACGTATGGAGTCTCGACAATGTACATGAGCACTGCTTTTTTATTATTCTACTTTGTTAACTGTTTTGTGAAGCACTTCGTTACAGCTGCAGCTGTTGTGAAAGCGCAATATAAATCAGGATGTATTGTATTGTATTACTTTCTTATTTTGTGGATATTTATTGAAATGACATTGATATGAGTGGAAATATTAGAGCTCTTACAAAATATTCAAATTGCATTGAATGTTTAGTAAATTTGTATGTTTGTATGTATTGTTTTTTTTTGCACGCAAGATCAGAATGAAATGTTACCTTGACACCTCATTATAAAATCAAGTCTCAAAGATTGATATTATTTGAAACTGAATTATTCTGAGGCCCTAGTACTAATATTCACTGAGCATGTTTGGAAGGATAATAAGTTTTCACCATAAACAAAACACAGGTTTTTATTTTACATGTACAAAAGTACATGTATGATGTTCGGATGATAGTATCTGTATAAAACAGTATTTAGGAAAAGACAAAAGTGTTTAAAATACAAATGGTTGTGGAATAAAATAGTTGCATTCTGGCAGCTGTACAGGCCTTCATTCACGTGGGGTCCCAAGTTTTTACAATCAAGTTAAAACTCGACCACTCCGAGGTAAAACTGCGTGGGGAGATATGCTCATTATAGAATTTGGCATGCAACATTATTCTTGATCCCCCTCATCGTGATCATCACTGACCAGAAAAATGCCACTGGGGAAATTTTGGCACAAAATAACAAAGATGCTCACAGTTTTTATAGACGTGCTCTTGTGTCTTTGTATCTAATCATGTTTGACATGCTTAACATAACAGCAACTGCAATGCTTCTTTTCAAATATCATTCCAACTGGTCTCCAAGCTCATGACAGGAACTGAAATAAGCTCTTGTAGTCTTTGATCGAACTTGTAACTTGAAGGGAAGTGGCTGGTTCAAAGAAATGACAGAAGTGAAAGGCTTGAAGGAGAGTTGCTTGCTGCTTGCTCTGGAAACAGTTTTGTGTGGAGAGTCACAACTTGCCTTTGTCTCCTCATCTCATTATTTACCGCATCTCCACACTGTTAAGGGAAAAAAACATACTAAGCCCTAGGAGAGGCCAGTATAAACATTACTTACGAAAACTTTACTTTTTTTAACCTTTATTGACAACAGCACACATTTACAATTACAATTCTCGGAATTATTTAGTGTCTGGTGTGAAAGTAAAAAAAAAAAAATAGATGAAATAAATACTGGAGTAAAACACCTGTCCCCGTAGCCTACAGCACCAGCAAAATTTACTTCTAAATCTAGTGCAGTAACGGAGAATGTGTATTTCCTTACTTCTCACCGCTATTTTAACGAATCTGAGCAAGACGCCTTTTTTGATGACGTAACGGGAGGAGAGAGGGTCAGCCAATGAGCGTCGAGCTCACCGGTCATCTTCGGCTCACTGTTGACGCAATAATGAAAGTGTGCAGTGTCGCTCAATTCCCACGTTGTTGTCATTCGGAGAGACGCGTCCAGCAGACGGGAAGTTCCGTGGTGTCGCAGGAGTGTAATTTTCCGACAGGGTATCACGTGAGCGTTTCATTCGTTTTTCTATCAATGTTGAGTTTGAACCTGTTGTTGGACTATAATAGTTTGGCTAAGTTGTGTAGCTCTCACTTGGAGCACGACATAGCGTTTGCAGGACAGTGAAGGGAGGGGAATTTGTGTTTCAGTATCTGTGAGACGACTGGCAGCTCACTGGCTTTACATTTGCTAACTGAACTGTTAGCTGTCGGTCCAAGTGTCATGTGAAACTGATTCACTTGTCTTACTGGGCTCGGTTTGCGCGTCATTCAGAATCCTTCGAATTCTTGTCCATAGTCAATAGTGAGATGTGATTCGAAAACAAAAGTTTGTTTGTATTGTTTTGCTTTCTAGGATGGAGAATGGGGATGACAGCAGAGTGCGCTCCCGCCACCGAAACCTTGCCCAAATGCCCACCTACTCTGACCCGGATAGCCCAGTGAATGGCCAGTGTAGCCTAGGAGGGGATCAGAATCAGTCCATTGGAGACAGTCACATCAGCAGCAGTGGTACGAATTACTTTGAAGAAATTTAACCATCATTTGAACTCCTGATGAATTTAAAAATTTGATCGGACGTTCACACACAATGTTAACTCGAGTGTTCACACTTGATAATTCAGCAGGGGATTAAAGAGCAATTTCCCAACTGTACAAACGCTTAAGAGAGTGAACTATTGTCCCTATCTAAAATGAGCACTTGAAAATGTCTGAACTTTTCTTAGAAATCATGAATCAACACTACGCCCTTATGAGGTGCAAAGGGAAATGATGACATAGTTTGCACACAATGTTTGTCAGCCCAAAGTTAGGTGGAATAGGCTCCACCTCAGAACGACAAGTGCTATAGAATACGGGTGGATGTAATTGCACTTTGTCAGACATTTGTAGTCAGGATGGTGTGAAAGGGATTTCCACTCATCCAGTTCTCATCCCTTCAAGTGTCCAAAAGGGTGCACAATGCTTGAATTTTAAGGTTATGTTTTCAAGCTTTGAAAGGTGCTGGGATTTTGGATATCATGTTTTATAGTGTTTGACAATATAACTTGATTGTTCACTTGTGAGCAGAAGAAATGATGCTAGACTTGCATCTGCCTTTACATAAGATATTTTCCTGAATTTTTATCTCCCACAATGCAAGCTTCAAAACCGTGGTTGTGTTATCTCTTAATATGGTCATGTAAAATAATCTCTTTGTGTCAACATGCAGTTTACCAGAGATCGCCTCAGGATCCAAGGGGGAAAAAAATACAAGTGAATAAAATGAATTGTAAAACTGCTTTAATTTTGACACTGTGAATTATAAAGAACTCTTGAAACTCATCTCTGTCTGTTTGTGTATGTAATCGCAACTGTAGTTCAAAGTAACATTTATTTATTAAAATGTATTATGTTTCAGCCCATTCTTTAACCCACTTGCCATTTGGCGGTGCAGTTTTTGGATGAATTTCTTAGATTAGAGAATTATTTTTGGGCTACAATTCGCAAATGAACAAATACTCATTGTCCATTGCACCACACTACATACGCATAATATGTGGATGCTGTGTCTTTTCTAATTTTAGGGAAAATTGAGGTGGAGCAAATGATCAGCAAGAAGCTACAACTGAAAAGGAAAGCAGAGGTTAGAAGTGCAAGTCATTTGTTTTAAGGGGAAGCTTCATCGTGCTCATTTGAATGAGTTGCTCAGGAAATCAAAACATGAGGTCAAGTTTCCTTCAGCGTTTATCATGGTTCTGTCCTCACAGAGAAGCTTCGTGTCTCTCAAAACAATTTCTGCAATTGACCAACGCTCATTTCTAATCTGTCTGCATTCATGATGTTTCTACATTGCTTCACTTTTTCCCTGTAATGTCTAACTTAGGCGGAATTGTAAGCAGTAACTTTAGTAAAGTGATTTGTTTATTTATCAGTGATAGTGACTTGGTCTGTGCTTTTGACACTTCTCAGTACCTGAAGAAGGACCTGATGCGCGAATTTGACAACCAGGTCAATGACTTCATGGACAGCCTTATTGAGGAGTCGACTAGAGTGGAGGCTGCACCCCTGCCTGCTGTCTTCTCACCCACTCTGTCAGACAGGGAGAGAAGCAGACTTGGGTATGTGCAAAGAGTACATGTCGACGTTCACGTTTTAGCACAACAACCAAAAAAAAAAAAATGTTACTAGTTTGGCCATGTGTTCCTCCAGGCATTTCCGACCTCCTCACGGCGAGGGCAAGCAGTTTGTCAGCCGCAGGTCCCTTCTTGAGTAAGCAAAGAAATCTTCACCGCCTGACACTTGTGTCTTGCGATCAAGTGGTTCCAGTCGCAAGTCTGTTATTTCTCCCCCTACAGTGAGCTCTTTGAGGTGAACCACATCCGGACTATCTACCACATGTTTATTGCCCTGCTCGTTCTTTTCATCCTCAGTACGTTGGTGGTTGATTTCATCGATGAAGGCAGGTAATATTCGAGATGGGTTTGACCAGTGACATAACAGATAATGCCATTTTTGCTTGACTTTTGTGATAAACTAGATTGTCCTGTCTGCTTTATCTCTCCAGACTGGTGCTAGATTTTGACCTGCTGGTCTACGCATTTGGGCAATTCCCACTGGTGGTGTGCACGTGGCTCTTTATGTTCCTTTCAGTTTTAGTGGTTCCCTATCCCCTGTTCAAGCTGTGGACGCAGAGCCAGTCTGGCTCTTCCGGTCACCACAAGCTTTACAGTTTTCTGTTTGGCTCCACGTTCCTTCTCTATCAAGCCTTGGGCCTTGGTTTTTTACCCACATATGTGGTTGTGGTCAACAGTTTGCCCCCGGCCTCGTGCTTCATCGTCATCTTGGAGCAGGTATTCTTCATGTCTTGGAACATTCCGAATCGAATGTAGCTACTTTTGAAAATGGAATGTTAATTGGGATGGAATGACAGAAATTGCTGTGCCCATTGCACATTCCAGGTGAGACTCATGATGAAAGCCCACTCTTTTATAAGAGAGAATGTCCCAAGAGTTCTGGCCTGGGCTAAGGACAAGTCCAGTAAGTCCCCTCCCCACACAGTATTAATGGCAGACAATACATGAGCTGTATCAAAAACTTTAATCATGATCAATTTTCATGTTCAATTTTCACAATGTTGTTATTTACCAAGTGATGTTTATTGATATGTAGGACTTCTGTATACTGCATCACACTGATCGGTGTAGTGCCTAAATTGGTCAACGTCTAATTTCTCCCAATTATGAATGGATTGTTTACGTATATGAGTATACGAGTTGACTACACAACATCACGATCTTTTCTGTGTGTCGGGGTTTTTTTCTCTATTTTAATAAGTCTCTTTTGTCGTGTACAGGCCCAACCCCAGTAGTGCCTCATGCTTCTCAATATCTCTACTTTTTGTTTGCCCCTACGCTTATCTACAGAGATAAATATCCAAGGTGAACACGTCATCATTTTTTTTTTAATATCAGAAGAACTGAAGATGGAACACCTGAATTAACTCTCATATTTTTTTAACGCAGGAGCCCAATGATCAGATGGGGCTATGTGGCCACAAAGTTACTCCAAGTACCAGTCCCTCTTTGAACTTTCACTGTCTGGCTCTAATAGTACACGTCTGCCTATTTATCTTACCATTCCAAATTGTTTTCTCCTCACAGGTACTAGGCTGTCTGTTTTATGCGTACTATGTGTTTGTGCGGCTCTGCATCCCTCAGTTCCGCAGCATCAGCCTTCAGTTTTTTGACCTGAGGGCCATGGTCCTTGGCGTGTTTAACTCCATCCTCCCTGGTAAGATCACCAACTCATTATTCAGAGTAAGCTTTTCCGTTATCCAGCTAGCAGCGATTGCGTTTCCTTCGTTACATTTAATGCATACTTTTTTTTTTTTTTTTTTTACAGGAGTGTTGGTTCTTTTCTTGGGTTTCTTTGCCTTCCTCCACTGTTGGTTGAATGCATTTGCAGAGATGCTTCAGTTTGGCGATAGGATGTTCTATAAGGTGCCGCACTTTCCGCTCACGCTCCTGAAATGAAGTTCCTGTGTGTGCGCTAACTGGTCAGACGAATTCATTTTAATTCCACCTCATAGGACTGGTGGAACTCAACATCTTTTGCCAACTACTACCGTACTTGGAATGTAGTCGTTCATGACTGGCTGTTTCACTACGTGTACCGGGACTTCCTTTGGGTGAGTGGATCTGCGTGACTTTTTTTCTTTTTAACCATCTTTGTACTTAACTGCTTTATGTGTACAGTGAGAACCTTTAAAGTTTGCTCTTAGTTCTGGTCACCCTGCAATTTTCCTCATGTGAAGTTAAGTAAATAGAAAATCACTGTTAAAACTATTAAACCTTGATGGCAAATTCTCAATAACATAGCAGCAGTTATATTTTAGCAGTCATACAATTGTAAAAACAAACTAATATTCAAGCTTTGAAACATTAAATGTGATAACACTGACTGCTGTTTGGAACTGCTCAGAATTACTTCTAGCTTGTTTAAGCATGATGCAGCTACCACCATGCTTCACTGTAGTCCTATGTACATGGGAAAATGTGTTACGGTCTGATAGAACCCATGTTGAACTTTTTGGCCATAATTCCAAAAGGTATGTTTCGGACAAACACAACACTGCTCATCACCAAATGAATTTGAGATGGGACTGGTGCCGTAGATAGGGAGGAAGGAATTCTAACCTGTTCAAAATAACAGTCGGTGTTAGCATAAAACTGTCAGGCTTCTGGTAGAAAGCAAAAAGAGCAGACTTGAACATCTTTAATGTATTTGGGGTTAATCAAACACACTTTAAATAGTGGCGGGTGTGTGCTTACTCACTGTTAATATGGTTTTGATCGTGATTGGTCTGAATACATTGACATCCGGTTTTAAGAGGGTGTGCACACTTTTGCAAACCACTCATTTGAGTTTACCGTTAATTCCCCTCTCAAAATACTTTTTTTTCTTAGTTCTATTGTACAGGTTATACTGTAGGTCACATTTAACGGTGGAAAACTTTTGAAATTATTTATCTTGGTCTCCTTGTTGTATGTCACAAAAAACTGGCATTTGAACAGCGGTGTGAGTGTAGAGTTTTTATATCCACTGTAATTCCACGTGGATGCAGTCAAACCAGCTTGTCACTAATGTTTCTGACTTGCCTCTTATAATTCCAGATCTCCCAGAAGCGTTTCCGAACAGCAGCCATGCTGTTTGTGTTTACATTGTCTGCAGTTGTCCACGAGTATATCCTTGCAATCTGCTTCGGCTTCTTCTATCCAGTCCTCTTCTGTCTGTTTATGTGCTTTGGAAGTGAGACACCAGTACACCTTTCAGTTTCTTCTGCATTCTCGAGAAACACTTTAAAAAATGATCAATTCTATTCACTTTTTGACAGTGATGTTTAACTTCATCCTCCATGATCAAAGGAAAGGTCCCATCTGGAATATAATCATGTGGACTTCCCTCTTCTTGGGACACGGCGTAATCATCTGTTTGTACTCCCAGGAGTGGTATGCCCAGCGCTACTGCCCTCTAAAAGAGGTATTGCCTGACTAGTAATGTTTTTTTTTTCTCCAATCAAGTTTTCTTTAATTGCTTTGACAGAAAATGCAAATTGTTAAGCTTTTATTTTTGCTTCAGCCCTCCCTGCGAGAGTTACTGCAGCCTCGGTCATGGACCTGCCAGAAAAGTGTGATGACCAATTAACTGGGTGTGACCTGGACTGCAACTGTGACATGCTCATTCACTATCCTTTCTGTTACTGTCCTAAGTTTTGGTGTCTGCTGTTTTTCTTCGTTTATTGCACTAAAGTTACTACTGAATTGTCATAAGAATGCATGGAAAAGATTCAATAAGTCTTTATTCCCCATGCGAACAGGTGCCTTACTTATATTTTCTGTCTTCAACAAATATATACAGTATATATTGTGCGTGCGCTATTTTACACATGAATTTCCCAATCCTTTTGACTTGATCTACTGTGAGGTTACATCTTGTGTCAATATTAGAGGACCAGTCATCAATGTGGCCAGTCATTATGTACAAATCATTCACATATGCAGTAATAGTTAATATTTAACAAACCCAGCAATTGCATCCGAATCATAAAGGTCATTTCGTTTCATTGGTATTTCGCATTTCGAGGTAGTTGGGCTCTTCGATCATTCAAATGGCATATTATAAAAAGAAATATCAAGATAATATATTCTGTGTCACCTATGTATTCTATATAACTTGAACTGGCTTGGCCAGATGTTGTGCATGATTGACATTTTTTTTTTCCTTTGGGACCAAAATGAGATTTTATCCTCAACATACTTATAACTTGAACTGGCTTGGCCAGATATTGTGCATGATTGACATTTTTTTTTCTTTGGGACCAAAATGAGATTTTATCCTCAACATACTGTACTTGAACGAATTATATGCAATTCTTTCAGCTATGTGGCTGCAGTCTGTGTAAAATGTTTAAACACTTGAATAATATTGATGGTAACTCAGTGCTAAGGGCAAATTTATAGAATGAGTCCTTTGAATGCCGGCATGGTGATGTTCCATGTTGGTAAGTTCTGTGCTTTTACTTGAGAATTTACCATCGGAGTTGACATTTCTCATCAATGTGATACAATCATTTGTTTCATGTTTAATGTTGCTAATTGTAATGGATTTCAATGCAGGAAGGATGTATGTGACTGTAAATGATTAGATCTATTCATCTTTTAAGTTTGAAAAAGAGCAATGCAAGCCTTGCTGAGCATTATTTGAACACAGGGTGTCGCTGTATTAAAGATTTGTATCCGCTGTGTTCGTGAATACCTTTTCCTTATGTATTTTTTCACTTGGATTTTTCTTTTTTAACACACTCGGAAATATCGTCTGAACAGGATGTAAAGTTTATATTCATGCATGTCCATATGACGGTGAACATTTGTTACTGTTTCGCCCTGAATAACTACATTTTAGACATCCACAGTGAAATCAATCATTGACAATTATCCAATTTCAACCAAACCTGATCATTTATATTGTATTTATTTTTTCAGTAACAGCCAAGATCCAGAAAGTTTTGACAGGATCAACACATTATTACTTTTGTTTACAAAATACCCCCACCCCACACCTGTGTTAGATAATTGTGCCATGTGTTTTGCACGTCTCCGTTTTCACAGATCTATTCTTTATTATTTGAACTTTTCTGAATAAAACAAAATACATGTTTACGCTCGTTGTTTATCTGTGTAGTGAGTATATTTATGTTATTTATTCAGTATAGCACTTTTCAAAGCGTGGACAAACAAAGTGTTTCACCTGGTTTTCGAATATACGAAATTGCGAAGTGTTTGTCTTGACTCGCATATGAGCTGCGACATTCCATTCTTGATCCATGGTCCGTCCTTTGTAGCTATAACGGCGCCACCTCTTCATGCAAAGCTTTCCACAAGATTTGGGAGTGTGTTGATTGGAATTCGTGGTCATTCTTGCAGAATCGCATTAATGAGGAGACACTTATATTGGACGCGAAGTCCTGGCTGAGTCTCTGGTCTCTTATCGGGTTAAGGTCAGAACTCTGCGCATGTTAATAAAGTTCTCCCACACCATACTCTTTCACCGATGTCTTCATGGACCTTCCTTTGTGCAGTGGAATGTAGTCTTATTGGAAAGGCAATTCCAAACTATTACCACAGTGGGGCGGCATGACTCTGGTACGAGTGAGCATCCATTCTCCTAAGGAAGAGGTTGTGTGTTCAATCTTCGGCTCTTGTGGCCATGTCGAAGTGTCCTTGAGCAAGAAACTGAATCCCCAATTTCTCTGGATCCTGCGTCAGTGTTGAATTCAGCTCTTTGAGTGTCTTGTCGATGGAAAAGTATGACACAAGTGAAAGGCCATTTATCACAAATGTGAAAATGTCCGCAATCTCTTAATTTGCTGAATCATTCAAAGTTTCTTTAGTTGGAACAAAATGCAGTATCTTGGACAATGTTTTTAAAATAGTGATTCCCAACTAGGGTGTCATGGCACACTCATGTGCTGTGAGAGATCATCAGAGTTGCCGCGGGAAATTATCCAATTTCACTTAATTTGTCAGAAAATTACAATCTATTCATCTATCCATGACAGCGACGTATAGTGACATGCAGAACAATTACATACTCTTCCGTTAGAAGGCATTACCACCGCCATGTTACCATCGTTCACTTAACCATCTAACATTTCACATTGAGGGATAACATTTTTTCAGTATTCATAATTTTTATGACATTTTTGGACGGTATGCTGAGATATTTTTCGAAAAAGGAGCTTGGCTCAATAATGGTGCCGGAATCACAACATTTAACAGTTAAATAGGGAAAATCACTGTCGTGAATGTTTTAATATTGTAATTTTGACATTTCATTTGTAGCATGTTCCTGTTTTTAATTAGCCTATAAATCCAATTGGTTTGAAGTTATACCCATATAATGTCTTCGACATTGTTTGATTTTTACGTAGATATTGATCTCTTATAGGTGAGCCACAGAAATTGCATTGAGGGGAACTCACTCGTGCGCACAAATGAGCATTTATTACGCACGACTCAATGCTTCCACGGAACACATTTCAATAATTAAAATGAAAAGTTGCAGAGAGCCAAGCGTAATTGAACTTCTTGCGTTACCATGGGCAAAGTTTTAGGTTCTGGGGTGACAAGACGACTGTCAGAACCCGGCTCTAGGGGGTGATGTTTGGGCCTGTCGGCCCACGCTAGAAGTACCGGAGATGTGTTGGACGGCGACGGTCGGGGGAAGAGCCAACCTAGCCAACCCCCTGCCGCCTTGTGCAACACATCTTCTGTTCTGCGGTAAAGATGGCGGCGTCAGAGGGGGCGCGCAGCAGACGGACCATGGCGACAACGTTTTGAAAAAAGCTCCACATTTGAGCAAAACTCGCCCGTTCATCTTCTTCCCGGACGACGCCTGATTCTCCGGTGTAAAGACGGTCGCTGTCACGCCGCGGGGGTGGTTGTTTTTTTTGTTTAGAACCCGGGCAGTTATGGATTTCTGTGATTACTGCTAACATCAGCTAACTGTTTAGCCAAGCCAGCTAATACGGGATAGTTAGCGGCGAGGAGCGTAAGGAGGAGGAGGGGTATTGAGGAACGCTATTCGGCACGCAGGCTCCTCCAGCGCAGGGGAATGTGAGCCAGAGGCGCGCTGGGGTTTGCTCGCTTGGTCCCGAACGTCCTTACGACAAACTACCGGGATGGGACAGCAGGTAGGCCGCGTCGGTGAGGGCACATCGACCGGACTGCAGCCACCACAGCCCCACGCGTCCCAAGGAAACCAAGGAAAGGGGAACCGGGGGAGCGTCGCCGGGAGGAGACCCCGAGAGCCCGGCAGTAACATCGGCACACCGCCGGGTAGGACCACTGCGATCAACGTGCCTGACCCGTCGATCAATATATTCACCAAGCATTCAGGTAAGTCTCGAACAAGTGTTTGTTAGAAGCAGCGTGTAGAGTTGGTTTAATATTTGTTGCAGCTTCGTAGCATTGGCTTAGCAGGGACGTGCTAGTTTGACGTTAGCGGAAATCTTAAGCAAGCATTCACTCTTTATACTCGGTCTTGTTCCTTTCCTATTGTTCCTCCGATATTATAATGTAATTACTGGAAAGGATCTCGCAAGGATGCATAGGCATAAGATAACACCGTGAGTGTTAATTTTACGCATATGCCGCATGTGACCTGACGATGCCAAAAGGAGGGACAGTGTTATCGAGGAAGCCCAATTTTTCGTAGCCTTCGGCTTCGATTGTTTATGATTTCCCTCTCAGATGCCATCATCTGATAGTCGCTTCGGTAAACAGTGATCCTCGCCTCCGGACTGTGAGCAGTGATTCCACCCCATTAACTCCGTATAGGAAGCCACCGCGAGGGTGGCGCTACAATAACGAGTGGTTTTGTCATGCTCACTTGCATCCTGTCTCTTCGCGTCTACTGTTACAGCACACTCAGCAATCTGAATGCATCGTTTGATCCGGCGCTGAATAATTTAGGTCACCTTCTGTCGTTACAAGATTACGCTCATGCACTCAAGATTACCCCAAAGTAATTGTTTTCGCAATATCTTAACATCTGTCCTCCTTTTGCGGCAGATTAGTAGGATGACCGCTTTCCTTTAATGTCATGAATTAGATGAGTTTTAAAAGATAAACTAAATGCTGAAAAGTATTTGTGGGCTATGAAGATGAGTTTACAGTGATTAACTGGCTTGAGTGGACTGTATTATTTTCAAATTAGCTATTTTATTACATTTTCACATGGTGATAGTGGAATCTCAGGTCAGGAATTTAAATCATTCCAAGACTCTTTGTGAACCATAGCATGTAGCATTGAGACACCACTGAGGCGTGGGACACCTTCGGACATCCCGCCCACTCGGTATTGAACCAATTAATCGACTTCACTACTCTAAATCAACATTCTAAATCTTTTAGTCGACTAATCATGAATCCCCTGCATTTCGCATCTTGTCTTGCAACTGGCCAATTTACAAAGAGCACTTTCGACTCTCCTGCAGCAAAATATCCGGCCAACAAAACAACACAGTTTTTGTATGTTCGCATGGGTCCCTATATGAAAAGATGAGCTGGTTGTGGATGAGAATAACAGGTAGCTTTGGCTTCCCTGCTTGCTGCCAATCTTAAAATATTAATTCCAGCACAACCCAGTGCCTGGGGATGAGCAACGATGACAGCGGCCTGAAGTGAAGCTCCATCTTTCACCAAAATGTAATGTCCAAAAATGCGAGGGAACAACTATTCTTTTGGAAAAAATGTCCTCGATAAACAAGGGAAAAGTACCAAATGTGCAAAATTAATTGTTGGATGATTGCTGGACTGAGGTTTTAATGTATGCTGAGGTCTTGTACAGTATGCATGACGATGAAGTTTGGTTCTTATTTTTACAGGGCATGTTTGGTTGAATAACTGTCATCTCAACGAGGACATATGTTTTCTTCTTTGATTAACTTGGAATATGTTAAGTAATGATGTTGGTACTTTGCGCAGCTTCTACATCTATTAATGCTTGGTACTTATCTAAAAGAGCGACACTTTTATATAGTAGCTCAGACTTACAGTATGTCATCGAGATGACAGGATGCTTGCTAGGTAGTTTGGATGGTGTCATCTTGTTTTTCAGCTTTTACTTTTGCTATGACAATACATGCACGGCATGCCACATTTGTATGCCAAAGTTGCTACCAGTCCTGCAGTAGACAAGGACAGAAAGACAATGGGGCCTTTGGGGAACGGATAGGATTTCCCGTCCCTGGCTGGGTTAAAACTAAGCCCAAGAAGCACAGACTTACTGAGAGCAGGAGACACGTTCAAGTGTTCTGCTTCTTCATACTGAGAGACAAGAGTGTCGTGTTTATAGGAGTCATATACTGCCTGCCACTCTGCAGAGAGGATTTTTTTCCTTCAAAGCTCACAATTATAGAACAAGGGCTCTTAAGAAAGAATGAGGAGCAAAGTCTTCCACTGGCTATCATAGTGCTCTCTTTCTCATCGAAATGTGGTGCCAGTGATGACGGATTGTAAGTCTTTGTGAAAGAAGCTGGGTTTGTTTGTTTTTTAATCACTGCCCTTTGGACTGCGTGGAGTGTCAGTCAGTGATTTCGTAGATTCAATGAAACTAAATTATGTAGGTATAGTTATTTGGTGATTGTCAGCTTTAGATTGCCACCTTCTTATAGCTGTTTGGGGTTTTTACGGTTAGTGGCCTGACAGTATTATAATGAAAAACAACTTAGAATTTGCATGAAATTGCTGAGAAAGGCTGTCGCCAAGTCCCTCGCTATGTCGCGGTTCACTTTCGGCGGCTTCAATGCATCGCAAGTTTTTATTTTATCATATTTATCACGTTTGCTATGTCAGCGGTGTTTTGCTGTGATTATTTTTCCATTCCAGCGGACTCACCAATCGTAAGCGTGAGATGGGAGCAAAGAGTGTGTAAAAGACAAGAGTTGGAATAATTGTACACTTAATAAAAGCTAAGTGAATTTGGAAGTGAATTTCAATAGGTAGGCAGCTCTGACTGACTAAATAGCAGAATAGTGTGTTACTTGGTAAGGCAATGTCACGAAGCAGATTTGCGCAACAGTCATTGCTGTATGTTATCCTTAAAACCATCCCAAAAAAAAAAACCCAACACAGTTTTTCCCATCCATCGTCAACATGGAAGTCGACCAATCTTGCAGACTGCAGCGTGTAATCAGAATGACTGCCCAAACGTGACCAGTAACATGACGTCAACAATAGTGTGTTGAAAACTTGTCTGGTCTCAGTGCATTTTTTTCTTTTAAGTTTTGCTGAGCTTTTCTTTGATCTTGCTGAAAAAGTCCACTATTTCATCACGGATTAGTGTTCGCTCACCCGTCATGAATGACCGACTCCATTAGTTCCTTCTCTGTGAGTATAAGCAGTTCCAGTTAAACATGATTCAAAACAAGCTCAACAACAATAATAATAATAATAATGCCAATGATTTTTTTATGGCTGTAGCATACGTGGGAATCTCTCCCCCCACCCCCTCGTAATCCATTCATGACAAGGTGAGTCATTTCCTCTCTCTAACTCAGGTGTGCAGCAGTCCCTCTCGGAGCATTATTAATTCAGCAGCTCTGCTTCCCAACAAGACTTCCTCGGCTCCACTAGACAGTAAAGAGAACCACAAATAGAAAGAGAAGCACAATTAATGGAATGGAACACCAAAATGCTGATACAAAGGGACTCTCACCTTTTGCTGTATTGGTCGAGGTGCAGTATTACGGCATCAGTGGCTGTCTTGACGCCTCCACTCGTCTAGCCCTGCCAGATTTTTAGGTCTTGTGTTAACAAACCCATTAACCCATGAGTCTTCGTTTTCATCCTGAACTTGTGGAGACTTGCTGAGGCTCAATGTCTCCAAGCCTAAGCCCCTTTGCACTACCTGTAAAAGCTGCCATTCTCCAATATAGGATGGTATTGTTTTGGCCTGTGTTTGAAAATGTGTGTTGAATTGACACTTATTTATTTATTAAATTGAGTGTCAAACTCAAGGCCCAGGGGCCAGATCCGGCCCGCCACATCATTTTATGTGGCTCGCGAAAGCATATCAAACATGTCTAGTTCCATGATGGTTGCTGAAGTCTGAACCAAAATTTCAAATTGTCATATGTAATCCACAATAACAGTCATTATTCTTGAAGTGTTGCGCTTGCGATGAAAATGTGTTTTATTTAATCAAATATTGTTCCAAAACTCTGCTACCCGCGGGCACCACATGGATGACCCTGATTTACAACATAGCAACACCAATAGACATGACAACACTCTGACTGCATTGTCACAAAGAACACAGTCCCTTATTTATGAAGTAATTTTTATGTAAACGTACTTTTATGTTGTTCCCTGACCAATAGAACTACCGGTAATCACTTTGACAGACGATGCATTTTTTTTTTTTTTTTTTTTTAGTATGCCCGAATTGCCCCAAAACATGTTGGCTCAGCCCGTTTTGTGCATTGATCAAATATTTAGCTGGTTATGGTGCGTTTCAGAATAGGATTTATTTAAAGGAAAATGCAGCCCCTTTTTTTTTTTTTTTTAGTATGCCCGAATTGCCCCAAAACATGTTGGCTCAGCCCGTTTTGTGCATTGATCAAATATTTAGCTGGTTATGGTGCGTTTCAGAATAGGATTTATTTAAAGGA
>NW_017806175.1:282362-294000 GCF_001891065.2 Hippocampus comes
CGCCCCCCCCCCCCAACTCCTCTGGCAACAGTGTTTTCTATGTAGCCCAGCCGTCTCTTGAAAATAGCAGAACTTCTTCCGGCCTACATAGCAAATCATGGGCGGAATAACTCTGTTTGGGGGTCTTGGTTATATTAGTCATGTGATCTGTGACACATGAATCATTTGCTTCGACACATTTTTGGAATTTATTTAATTTACCTGATTATTTAAATTCACATTTGAGGGGTTGGAATGCTCTGAGATTTGTACACCAGCAATTGAAAAGTCACTAAATCATTTGTTGTAACTTCTCTGTTGTTCACACTAACTTAAATGAGCCAAGAATTAGAGACTGATATGTAGAAATATAGCGGCTTTATCCCCTGCCCAGACGAGAATGCCTGGATCAGGCATCCATGGATTTAAGCCGATTTGCATCAAGGGTAAAATTGGATTAGAGACAAATTCACTTTCCCTTTGACTGTGTGTTAAAGCGTCGCCAACCAGAGCAAGTCACACAGCAGCCACAACACAATGTGTGAGATAGCCTATATTTAGCTACTGGAACATGATAAAGCCTGTATGAACCAGATTTGTCCAAAACGAGTTGGTCAGTTAGGCCTAGCGAGTCGTGACTGCCGTTATCCACCAGGAGGAGCCATGGCCACACCTCCTCTTGAGGGGGGAAAAATGGCTTTCTTACATGATGTTGGTAAGAATGTCGGTGAGTGTGTTTGTGGGAGGTTAAAAGTTTTGATGGGTACAGTGTTGGAAAATTTCAGTCACAGTACATGTGAAATTCATCCGCTTGCTGAACCCAGTCAAGTGTAATGTTGTCATCATGGTGTATGCTTCATCACAGAGCCACGGTGTCCGAATCAGATACTTGGAGACCACAGTGAAATCAGTGCCAGCTTCTGATGTGATGTATAAAATACTTGGCAGACAGCGACTGTTGCTTTGCTCACAACCGAGTGAGAGAAGCAAGTGGCAGGTGCAATTTATTATTATTATTTTTTTTTTTTGAAAATGACTTTCTTTAATGATGCAATGTCAAACTGAACAAACATGCCCTTGCCCCCCCAAGGGGGGGGGGCTTCTGTAAAGGGATGATCTCAACACAACTTGTCATTTCATCACCGCAAGCATGTCGCCACTTACCAAAGCAAAAAACTAACGATTATGTTATAATAAGTAATAAAAGAGAATAAGTATAATAAGTAATAAAAGATAATATCTTGATTCATGAAAAAGCTAAAGTAGTTCATAATGAGAAAGGAATTTATGGGGCCATTTGTATTTTTACCTGTGACCAGACACCCAATAGAACATGAATTTTAAAAACTAAATAAATTGGAGGAAAAACCGTCTATTGGCCATAAAAAGTAAGGTGAGGTGTGACCCCATGTAATAAAATTAGCTGTTACTAGACCTATGATCTGATGAGTATGTTGATGTGACAGTTATTGTATAGTTTTTGCATATTATTGACATTAATAGTGTGTTTTTGAAATGCATGAACATTGAAATATCAACCGATTTTCACTTCACCTAATTTTTTGTCAACACCAAAGCATGTGCTATCTGCTTGATTTTTTTGTTTTTGTGTCGCCAAGTCATCCACAAATATGGAACACTTGCAGAAATTAGTACTGTACTATTTTACATCTAAATTCTAATTTGCTAGATATGAAAAAGATATATACAGTATATTTTTAATGGAATATTCTTGTCACTGAATACTGCTTTACTGCATTGCTGCCTTGAGCTTTTGCATCGGCTACCAGCCAAGCTTCTTTAGTTCCTCAAAAAACCCACAGTCTTTTAGTCCTTGGCCTCGACTCTCTCGCAGCTTATATCATTAAAGAGAGGGGATTAATTAGAACGGCGCAGGGTTGGCTGTACAGATGGTAAAACCATTCCATGCATCTGTCATCCTAAGAACACAAAATGTTTTCAACTTTGGGGAGCGGTCCAGCCAAATTGCTGTAGTGGCTTGTATTTAAGTAGCAGTTTCGCTACAAGGCTTAGCTGTGATGGTGCTGCGTGGGGGAAAAAAAATAGATAGTGTCGGAGAGGGGAAGTCCTGCTGCCAAGCCTGTTAAACATTGATTGGCTTCCAGGATCAGTCGCCTGTTGTTGGCATTATCATTGCCGCTTTATCTTCTGGGTTGCAGGCTGCGGAGTTGGCTTGGAATTGACACACACTTACTCTGAACATCCATATCCGCATTGATACAGACATGCTCCATTTTTCATACCAAAAGTTGTGTGTGTGTGTGTGTGTGTGTGTGTGTGTGTGTGTGTGTGTGTGTGTGCGCGCGCGCACGTGCGTCTCTGGAGGTTTTCCAGTAAATATGTATCCATAGTCATAAAACTTGGTAGTCTGAAAATGCCATGTAGCTCATAAGTCCTGTGTTCATCTGCGGCCGTGCGTCTGTCTACTGTACTGGATGTTCGAGTATTGATGTCAAAGCCCTTTTTCATTGTTGTGGCACACTTCAGATCTCTTGTCACATGATTACCCAGTGACATAGACGAGTGGTCTGACTTTTTCCTAATGTCTCTGTGCTGACTTATGTATTAGTGGGCCAATAGCAAGGTCACTGTGCATTGCTGTCCCCATTTGGCAAACAGATAAATTTCAAGTTGAGTCAACGTCACTGGAAAGCTTTTTCTTTAATAACCAATCCAGCTCTATTTTGTGGAACAATCTTGTAAAAGTCAATCCATCGACTTGCCACACATATCTTGGATTCATAAGAATTTAAACAGCAATCCAGCATACCATAAATCAGGTTTTATTTATTTATTATTTAATGTGAATTGCTATTATCCTCTTGAGCTGATAATCAGGATGATATTCTGTAGTATTTTACGGTCTCTGTGTAGTTTGCATTGTGCAACTCTCTGACTGCTGTCTTAAAAGGAGCTAATACTTTTTAGTATGTGGACTCTTCTGGACCTTTACTGTCTAGACTTGGCAAAGTCGACAGTTAGCGATGAAAATTTATTATTTTTTTTAAATGGGGTGATTCAAATTCCATTTTACATATGCTCAGTGTACAGTACAATGTTGCTTACATCCCCGTCGTATTTGCCAATGATGTAGCACTGCTGCAGTTAAACCATGATCCATTTTTCATGCAATAACTTACTTATGCACAGCGCGAGCTGCCATCACTTACGCATTCACACTGTACTGACTCCAAGTGAACATCATAAAAGTAACTCTTAAGCACACTACCCTCGCACCTCACTCTCCAGGCATAATTTATCGATTCATCCTAGAGGACCCTTTGGTCCACAGCACGAGGGTTTCCCCCTCTCCCCGCCATGACATCTCAGGTGAATAGAAATCTGAACCCATTACTCCTACAGGTGTGTCCAGGCAAGACCAATTGCTCAAATCCGTTTGCTCAAATGTGTTTCAACACCAGGATGTATGAAAGGTCCAAGTCTGGTTGAGGGAGACGTGCGGAACTCCATGGAAATGACTCAAATGTGGAAACAAGGCAAGTGCATACATGGGCACTTGTAAAATCTGATTGAAAAATTCCACTCTGTTGCTGCCCGTGCCAAATATTCCCCCCAGTTCACGATGAGACGCTCGGAGTTTATTGGTGTTCATGACCTGTCACGAGTAGACTGCCTCTCTTGATGGTAGAGGACGGAGACGACGTTTTTGTGAGATTATAGTTGATGCAACAGATTCTGGTCAGTCAGGAGGGCTACAAAACCCCCCCAAAAAATTGAAGCTGCTGAAATCGCGTATTGCAGGGTCATCTTTGTTGGAAGCTCCACAATCAAACATAATTTGCTTTGTGACGCTGGATGCCTTCCACGTTGTTCTGATTCTCCACTCTCAAATTTTGAGGTTCTTTTGTATTGTGTGATCGGCAAAGTGTCTGTGACCTCCGTCCCGAAAAGAAAGTAGAAGGGTTTTATTTTGACTTGAATCACTGCGCTCATGCTTATCCTTTCTCCTCTTCTGCTTGTAACAATCAGACTCCTTTTTGTCTTTGTCTGCCATGGGACCACATTGAACCAAATCTAGTTTATGTAACGTCTTGTGCATGTGAGGATGATTGTATCGGCTTCAGGCAGGCAGCCATCTTTTGTCTACAGCACGATGTGCGTTGCCGAGTTATGCCTGGTGTCATGCTGCTGTGTTTTGTTCACTTGTAGCTAAAAATAATCACTTATCTCCATAGCCATGGGTTTAGCATACATTCTATTACTTTATTGTTATTCCCTTGAAAAAGTGTGAGGCAAGGGGCACTCTGTATTGCGATAACTCTTTGCCGATTACAGTAGTTAGTTACACTTTAGGAATTTGTTAAGCAAAACTATTAAACTTGATTTCCATGGGCAAAGTCAGAACACATTAAATTTTGCTCACGAAGCGAGACTTACTGTAGCTGGCTGATGATGGCTGCCAAGCCGGTACCAATACAAGAAGGTATTTTTATATACTTGCATGCATGCATGCTAGACTTCTTCAACTTGGTCGAATTTTCCCCCGGTTAACCTTCCATTTTATCTGAAAAGGATTTGTTTTGTCATTAAAAAGCTTTTATGATACATATACTGTCGAGCTATGCCATATAACGAGAATCAATATCAAAACTAAAAGACCTGAAGAGATGCATGACAGTTGCTATTGAGAGATTGCTTATGTTTCTTCTACTCTAGTAAGTAATATGCCTGCGCCGATTGGGATTTGCTTTCATTCACTTAATTTACAGCTCAGCACACAGAGCCAACATGGCATCCATTTATCTACTTGTGAAAAGAATCCATCCATGCAACTACTGGTGTATTCTTCTTCGTCTCTTAACAACTTATCTCTTATCTGTGTACTCCGTTTACATGGTGCCCCGAATGTTCAGACTGAGACATCAGAGTCAGGCTTTCAGAACAAGCTGACAATCTTGTGTTCCGAAAATGTAGCCCCTGAAACAGTTCATTATGAGCCCCTTTCATAGATAATGTGACTTGCAGCGCTTTGTTGTATTTATTTTTATTCTTGAAAAGTGCTTAAACTACCGGATATTTTCAGTGGTATTTGGCCACTGGCTATTTGTTTTATTTTAGTTTTATGAGTCATATCCCAGAAAGTTGCCAGGAATTCCATGTCGGGATGTATATGATCAGGATGTCAAATTACCGGTACCAGGAAATACATACAAACTTCAAACAATTGAAAGGTGCAGAGTGGTGTACAGTCTACAGCCAATCATTTCTAGTTTATTCATTTTGTTTCCTCAACAAAATACATTGGCCAACTCAATGATAATCATATAGAGATGCACAAATCTGTAATTGGTCATACTTTGTACAAGCAGCTGCTGCATCGAGGCCGGGGTCCCTGGACAGCCAAGTAGGTGGTGTCACAAAATGCGTCATATCTATGGCACGAGTGTGTGCCACGGGATCCGGGTCACCTCTGTTCCGGGTGTCTCAGTCGGTGTTGAGCAGACTTGGCGTGACGACTTCCAAAGACCACTTCTGGTATGCTTGACACAAAGCGTTTCTTCAGAGTGCACAGCGCTTTGTTAATGACATAGACACACAAGGTCAAGGTCCTCTTGCGATGCACGACATTCAATATTTGCATATGTTACAGTGTTAGGACATATGGAAAAGAAACCTGCGATATTGTATCTGTCACATGAAGCATTTAAATGATTTGAATGATTTCATGTAATTGTGTACTGTTTTTGGCATATTGGAACTCATCAGTCAGTGTTCTTTTTATTTCCACGCTGAAAGTGAGAATTGGAATTCATAATATTAGGACCGGCCCTAATCATATGTGCAGCATTAATCTCATTAAAAAAAAAACATTCCTCAAAGAGAGTGTGATATTCAGCGATGTAAGAAGAGCAGCTCTGACAGTTGGCCCAACGTCGCTTGCAGTTGCAAACACACACACACACACACACACACACACACACACACACACGCGCACACGGGCGGCCGCATACACACAGACACACACACTCTCACTTATTCGTTCCCAGGAGGACAGGACCAGCCATCTGCTGTTGACTGCAGCTGTAGTCCGGACCTCACACTCCACTCCACACACTCTTTTTCACACACATAGCCCAGCTCTCGGCTTTCTTACTTCACGATACACTCTCTGCCTAAGTCCCCAGACCTCCACCTCCACTTAAGCATATGTCTACGATCCCCTCTCCCTCCCACGCCATTTGTGCCATCCCTCACAGCGTGGTTCATCGCAGGGGGCATCAGTCATGGCTCTTTCTGCTCTCCACATGTATCAAAATGTGTTTTGGATTCTTGCTTCTGAAGTTTTGGTGGATAAACTTGGTGGGGGTCTGTCTCTCGTTGAGATGGTGAACTAGTTTTTTTCAACGTCTTAACATTTCACCCTCAATGCTTGGATCAGCTACTTTGAGCCAAATCAAGAAGCCCACAGCTTTCAGGGCTGCTAAAGAACGACACCACGGCAGAGGATGTACTGGGAATTGTGGCTGAGCCGTGCCACAGCCAGTGCCACACTGCAGTGCATTGTGGTCCAAAACAGAGGTGGGCATATTGTGTGTGTTTTGGCACAGTGGACATAAAAGATGATTCATTGCGATGTGTATATTTCCATATTTGGTTCATTTTTGAGCACTTTGTCCAGCCGTTATTCATGCAGCATGTAATTTGTAGACTAATAATAAAGGACAAAATAATGCAAAACAGTCACCTTGTGCCCGTAATTAATGTCTTTACTGTTGTAAGTGCAAATAGACCCAAAAAATAGGTTATTTTATTTATTTTTATTTTTTTTAATCAATCTTTCGATCAATTGTTTATCAGAATTTTATTCTGGCAAATATTGTCATCGGTCTCATCATTCAATAATGGTCGGGTCCTAGTTTGGACGTTGTTGTGTTGCTGTCAGTAGCAAATTTCTGCCAAAATGAATAAAAGTATGAACCCAAAATCAAATGACCGGTACAATTCAGAGGCGTAAGATACAGTGCTGAGATGCTCTGTCGTCAGTCGCCCAATTTCAACACCCTCCTCTCCCACTCCTGCAGCAGCTGTCCAGACACGCAGTGATTTTGGCAGCAGCTGCTGAGCGTTGTTCATCTGCTACTCATGTTCTGTTTCATCAATCGCAAGTCAGTCTCTGTGGGTGTGTGTGTTGTTTTTAGGTACACGTTATCACTGCGCCCTGATCAGGTAGCGTCACTCTCATCCTTACTCTGGAGCACCTCCCTCTTTGCACTCTTTAAAGACGCGCATGGTCCAACCCTGCATCATACCTGATCTGAAAGGTGTACAGTACAAGAGTCGTTTTGCTCAAGTAATGGTTTTGAGGTGCCTGCAGGCAAACAGTTTTGAGGAAGAATGGGTGGCCCTTAGTGTCCAGAAACTCAGCACGGGCTTGAGGCAGAGTCCAGAGCCTGGACAACCAGGTAGACCACAAGGGCAGCTTGATCAAGAACCAGTTTAGAGTCGTCATGTGTTTGCATGCATGTGCAGCTTCAGCAGTCAGCCCTCATGCTTGATGTTTAATATCACCAGACTCATTATTTCCCTTCTTTTTGTCTCTCTTTCTCTCTGGTCATTTTTTTTTCCCCAGAAGCTCTCCACAGGCCATTTGGGCTAGATTCTGCGGCCCTGACAGAAGCGGTACGCTGGAGCTCCAAGGAGAACCTATTGGGGGCGGCTGAGAGTGACCCCAACCTGTTTGTTGCACTTTATGACTTTGTGGCCAGTGGAGACAACACGCTCAGCATCACTAAAGGTAAACACTTTTAACATCATGATTTAGGATGAATTTGATAGTATTCCAATCAAATGTCAGTCATAATCTAATAATGAGAATGCAATAAGTTATTTATAACACCGATGTTATTATTACCAGCTGCACTCTCATGTAAGATCCAAAACAAAAGCGGTGTACAAAGATAACAGTGCTTCAGTTTGCATCGATCGTTTCAAAAAGGTTCGCCTTTATCACATAAGATGGACGTGCTTCGAAATATGAATACGGTATCCACAGCAAATGTCCGAGGCAAACTCAATTAATTAGACTTCATGTTGAAAAATAAGTGATCAGAACTCCAACAACATATTCAAGTGGGGCAGCATAATGACAAGTGGTTAGAACTTCCAACCTCACAGTAGTAAGGTTAGAAGTTCATTTGCATGTTCTGACTGTGCTTGCATGGGTTTTGTCAGTGTACTCTGGAAAAAAAAAACATGCTTCCTCACAATTGTAGACTGTAAATTATCCTAAGGTGTGAATATGAGGGCAAGTGGTTGTTTGTCTAAAGCAGGGGTGTCAAACTCATTTTTGTGCCGAGCCTGATTTTAGTTAGTTTCCCTTGGAAGGCCGTTATGACTGAAACCATGTAAAGAAGTCAAGAAGAATGGTTTATTCACTAATTGTTAAGTTACAGTGGGCGTTTGGTAACAAGAAAATGCTTACAGCATCACTCTTATTACTAATGAGAATTGGAAATTGTGGTAGAGATATTAGCAAGCATCATGAAAGTTGACATCTTTCGGGCCTTGAGTTTAACACCTGTGGTCCAACGTG
Source organism: Hippocampus comes (assembly GCF_001891065.2). Taxonomy (NCBI): domain Eukaryota; kingdom Metazoa; phylum Chordata; class Actinopteri; order Syngnathiformes; family Syngnathidae; genus Hippocampus; species Hippocampus comes. The sequence goes on from NW_017806175.1 coordinate 290,917, forward strand.
TACCCTGTGATTAGCTGGCAACCAGTCCAGGGTGTAATCTACCTCTGGCTCAAAGTCAGTTGAGATCGGCGACCCTAGTGAGGATAAGCAGTGTAGAAGATGGATGCATGAATACTCAATATTTTATGACCGATTTTTTTTTAATTTTTTTTTTTAATGTGTATTTACAGATCTTTGGAATATTAAGCCGAAAACGTGTTGCAGAAATGTTACTGAGTAGGAACTGTTTTGAATCGTGGACAAAAATATATCGGGTCTCCTTGAAACCGAGTTATTTCATTTCGATTATTTGAGCAAGCATCTTATTCGATTTGGAAAATATGTAGCAGTCGAGCTCTACAGCGTAAACTGCAGCCACAAATAAGAAACATTGTTGAATGAATACCCCGATGACAAATCTCTGAGTGTTATATTTTATATAAGTCCGAATTTATGCTTTAGAGTTCACTAACGGCTGCAAAATTCAGCCATTACATGTCCGAGAGAATATATATTCGTGTCTGCATCGTCAAAAAGGATTGTTGCTACGTGATGTGGTGTTGTATCAACACATGCCTCCCACACCTTCCATGGAAGCAGGTGTGTTGCAACAGAAGGGCACAGTGATTTCCTAACGTGGAAGTAAGTCTTGAGTCGAATACGCCTCAGGCCATGCCGCTGATTGGCAGATTATCAAACAGTTTCGTGCGCAGTTTACAGTTATACCATCGGAATGTTGTGTGTCAATAAAGCTATAGGTGAAAAGAATCGTTGGGACACCTGGCTCTGACACACCTACGGGAAGGGAAAATGTAACAAAATACGGAGTTGGTTCCTACTTTGAAGCTATGACAGATCCACTCTTGTGAGAAGACTTTTGAAAAGATTTTGGTTTCGAGCAACAAAAAAAAATCTAAAATTCTTTCCTGGAGAATAGACCGCATTATGCCTCTACTTCTGTGACGATATGGAATTTTACATCAACAGGTGGGTTACGTTGAGCCAGGAGGAGTTGACCACAAGCAGGAATTAGCTGCTCACAGTCATTATCTCCTCTTAGCCACTCCAAAGGCAAGGATACAGTCACTATTTCCAGTCCTGCAGAGGAAAATAGAGAATGGCAGACTGGCTAACAGTCAGTTGGCAGACTGGCTAACAGTCAGTTTTGTGCGTATAGTGACAGTGGTCTACGCTGTATTTTTACAAAATCCTTAGATTGTTGCTTGTGCAGGCCCTGTAACCCGTACAAGAACAGATTCCCAGCAAATGTGTTTAGCTTCTTTTCACTGATCATCACAATCTTAATTGTTTCTTGGCTGCAACCGCCATTTCCCGGACGCCTAGCTTTTACTGTGTGTAAATGATGCGTCATTTTCACTGTGACTCACTGGACAGTGGATCCGGCCTGCAGCGGACGCTGAGGTTCTGTTTAATAATTGGAGGAACTATCTTAGGGGATGGACCTCTTTCAAAAAGAATGGCAATGAACTCAAATGACATCCTTGCAGTGGTGATGAGCTGCACCGCATTATGTACTGTGGGGAGGTGTTTTTCACATTTTGCTTTACCTTATAGGCAATACCATGAAACGGCAAAATCATGTGTTACTATAAAATTCAAATGTTCCAAGGCCAAAGATGGTGAAATTTGGCATTACGCTGAACTGATTTACACTCAGGCTCTTCGGAATGCCATGATTCTTATTTTCATACATAGGTTGAAGTGTTTACGTAATTTATTTTCTGCTCACTAAATAACGACAGCCGACCACAATTTGATTGTAAAATAATCTCCAGTGAAGACGTGCAGTAACTCTATGTCGGATTATTGAATCACTCCCTCCTCTGGTTTCGAGAAAATCGTGCGCCTTTCCACTCCCTCACGTGTACCGCTCTGACATCAAGAGACAGACGGAGACGAGACACCAAGTCACGACATGTCTGCTTTTGCCCGGCGCCTGCATGGCAGCTTCGCTCTTATTATTGTTGCACGGCTTTTGATGTAGTTCAGTAGAACTCATAATCTGTCCGTACCGCCCAGTTTGTTTGTGTTGTCACCAAAGCATCCTCACCAACATTCTTACCTGATGACAAGAGTCCATGTTGAGTCTCTGAGACCGTTGTTTTCTTTATTTTATTTTATTTTTTTATTTTATTGTTTTGTAATTAGATTTAGTCTACTGGCTGTCTAATCCCGATTTCTCATCTTGAGTATTTTAAGGGAAGTTATAGGATTAGGCTGGTGGATTCAAAGTCATTTTGACCTATTTTTCCCACCATTATTACTTTACTCAGAGATTACGCTTTCATTATGTCTGCATTTATTTGTTTGTTCTCCTCCCATCTCAAATTTCTTCTGGAGTAAGGCCCAAAGTAATTCTGGCCAAGTTTTGAGTTTGTGATTTTTGTTGTTGAATGGTTATATACTTTAAATTATTTTTTTCGTTTTTTTTTTAAATTTTTTAAAAATTTTTTTTTTTATGGTGAGACACAAAGTTGTGATGAGAAACTCGTCACAGTTTTGCTTTATTATTATTCATCACACCTGACAATCTTCAAGAAACACAACAATCCTTGGTCAAAGCTGTTCACTCATTGGCATGGCAAACCACAGATGTTTGAGCAGTTCCTTGTCTGTGTTGCCTAGGCGAGAAACTGCGTGTGCTCGGCTATAACCAAAATGGAGAGTGGAGCGAGGTTCGCTCCAAGAATGGCCAGGGTTGGGTCCCTTCCAACTACATCACACCTGTAAACAGCCTAGAGAAGCACAGCTGGTACCATGGGCCTGTGTCGCGAAGTGCCGCCGAGTACCTGCTTTCATCCCTCATCAATGGCAGCTTCCTTGTCCGAGAAAGCGAGAGCAGTCCGGGACAGCTTTCTATTTCCCTTCGCTACGAGGGGAGAGTCTACCACTACCGGATCAACACTTCCTCGGATGGAAAGGTAGCATTAAACAGCTTGTGTTTAGTGATTTTGAATTGCTCAGATTTGTATTTTAATTTTCCATTAATGGCAATAGAATGAATCCTTTGTAGATGTCAAACTTTCACCATCATTAAGTCTTGTAAGGTGAACGGTTCACACATTTAAACAATTTGGTTTCTTA
>NW_017806175.1:294770-396389 GCF_001891065.2 Hippocampus comes
AAAATTCAGCCATTACATGTCCGAGAGAATATATATTCGTGTCTGCATCGTCAAAAAGGATTGTTGCTACGTGATGTGGTGTTGTATCAACACATGCCTCCCACACCTTCCATGGAAGCAGGTGTGTTGCAACAGAAGGGCACAGTGATTTCCTAACGTGGAAGAAAGTCTTGAGTCGAATACGCCTCAGGCCATGCCGCTGATTGGCAGATTATCAAACAGTTTCGTGCGCAGTTTACAGTTATACCATCGGAATGTTGTGTGTCAATAAAGCTATAGGTGAAAAGAATCGTTGGGACACCTGGCTCTGACACACCTACGGGAAGGGAAAATGTAACAAAATACGGAGTTGGTTCCTACTTTGAAGCTATGACAGATCCACTCTTGTGAGAAGACTTTTGAAAAGATTTTGGTTTCGAGCAACAAAAAAAAATCTAAAATTCTTTCCTGGAGAATAGACCGCATTATGCCTCTACTTCTGTGACGATATGGAATTTTACATCAACAGGTGGGTTACGTTGAGCCAGGAGGAGTTGACCACAAGCAGGAATTAGCTGCTCACAGTCATTATCTCCTCTTAGCCACTCCAAAGGCAAGGATACAGTCACTATTTCCAGTCCTGCAGAGGAAAATAGAGAATGGCAGACTGGCTAACAGTCAGTTGGCAGACTGGCTAACAGTCAGTTTTGTGCGTACAGTAGTGACAGTGGTCTACGCTGTATTTTTACAAAATCCTTAGATTGTTGCTTGTGCAGGCCCTGTAACCCGTACAAGAACAGATTCCCAGCAAATGTGTTTAGCTTCTTTTCACTGATCATCACAATCTTAATTGTTTCTTGGCTGCAACCGCCATTTCCCGGACGCCTAGCTTTTACTGTGTGTAAATGATGCGTCATTTTCACTGTGACTCACTGGACAGTGGATCCGGCCTGCAGCGGACGCTGAGGTTCTGTTTAATAATTGGAGGAACTATCTTAGGGGATGGACCTCTTTCAAAAAGAATGGCAATGAACTCAAATGACATCCTTGCAGTGGTGATGAGCTGCACCGCATTATGTACTGTGGGGAGGTGTTTTTCACATTTTGCTTTACCTTATAGGCAATACCATGAAACGGCAAAATCATGTGTTACTATAAAATTCAAATGTTCCAAGGCCAAAGATGGTGAAATTTGGCATTACGCTGAACTGATTTACACTCAGGCTCTTCGGAATGCCATGATTCTTATTTTCATACATAGGTTGAAGTGTTTACGTAATTTATTTTCTGCTCACTAAATAACGACAGCCGACCACAATTTGATTGTAAAATAATCTCCAGTGAAGACGTGCAGTAACTCTATGTCGGATTATTGAATCACTCCCTCCTCTGGTTTCGAGAAAATCGTGCGCCTTTCCACTCCCTCACGTGTACCGCTCTGACATCAAGAGACAGACGGAGACGAGACACCAAGTCACGACATGTCTGCTTTTGCCCGGCGCCTGCATGGCAGCTTCGCTCTTATTATTGTTGCACGGCTTTTGATGTAGTTCAGTAGAACTCATAATCTGTCCGTACCGCCCAGTTTGTTTGTGTTGTCACCAAAGCATCCTCACCAACATTCTTACCTGATGACAAGAGTCCATGTTGAGTCTCTGAGACCGTTGTTTTCTTTATTTTATTTTATTTTTTTATTTTATTGTTTTGTAATTAGATTTAGTCTACTGGCTGTCTAATCCCGATTTCTCATCTTGAGTATTTTAAGGGAAGTTATAGGATTAGGCTGGTGGATTCAAAGTCATTTTGACCTATTTTTCCCACCATTATTACTTTACTCAGAGATTACGCTTTCATTATGTCTGCATTTATTTGTTTGTTCTCCTCCCATCTCAAATTTCTTCTGGAGTAAGGCCCAAAGTAATTCTGGCCAAGTTTTGAGTTTGTGATTTTTGTTGTTGAATGGTTATATACTTTAAATTATTTTTTTCGTTTTTTTTTTAAATTTTTTAAAAATTTTTTTTTTTATGGTGAGACACAAAGTTGTGATGAGAAACTCGTCACAGTTTTGCTTTATTATTATTCATCACACCTGACAATCTTCAAGAAACACAACAATCCTTGGTCAAAGCTGTTCACTCATTGGCATGGCAAACCACAGATGTTTGAGCAGTTCCTTGTCTGTGTTGCCTAGGCGAGAAACTGCGTGTGCTCGGCTATAACCAAAATGGAGAGTGGAGCGAGGTTCGCTCCAAGAATGGCCAGGGTTGGGTCCCTTCCAACTACATCACACCTGTAAACAGCCTAGAGAAGCACAGCTGGTACCATGGGCCTGTGTCGCGAAGTGCCGCCGAGTACCTGCTTTCATCCCTCATCAATGGCAGCTTCCTTGTCCGAGAAAGCGAGAGCAGTCCGGGACAGCTTTCTATTTCCCTTCGCTACGAGGGGAGAGTCTACCACTACCGGATCAACACTTCCTCGGATGGAAAGGTAGCATTAAACAGCTTGTGTTTAGTGATTTTGAATTGCTCAGATTTGTATTTTAATTTTCCATTAATGGCAATAGAATGAATCCTTTGTAGATGTCAAACTTTCACCATCATTAAGTCTTGTAAGGTGAACGGTTCACACATTTAAACAATTTGGTTTCTTATTTATTATGAAAAACAAGGCCGTCATTGCAATAGCAAAAATTTAAACATGAACATGCAGTTCGGTATTAAAAAAAATAACAAATATGAAAAACTCCTGTTTGTTTCACTACAGGACTGTTCCATTTCTCTTGAAATGTAGTTTTAATTGCTAATGGCTCCCGCTCTCCTTCCTCCTCCTCCCCCTTCTAGGTGTATGTGACATCTGAGAGCCGCTTCGCCACCCTGGCCGAGCTGGTCCATCACCACTCCACTGTAGCCGATGGCCTGGTCACTACACTACACTACCCAGCACCCAAGTGCAACAAGCCCACCGTGTACGGCGTGTCACCCATCCACGACAAGTGGGAGATGGAACGCACCGACATTACCATGAAGCACAAGCTCGGAGGTGGCCAGTACGGCGAGGTGTACGTGGGCATGTGGAAGAAGTACAACCTCACAGTCGCTGTCAAAACACTCAAGGTGTGACATCCCCTCAGAAAAAATACAAAACTGTAATTTCAATTTCATCATTATCTGCCAATGAAGGGACCTGAGCAGAAATATGGTTGTAGGTCACCACCTGTCGGTAGAGTGTGGTAATACACCTAAATTATCTGACTTTGCTCATGCAGTTCTTTTTTATGATAATCATTTACACTGAACATTTTTATTTTATTCACTCCTCTAATAATCACATTAATATTTATTTCCCGCTTCTTTAATGACAGGAGGACACTATGGAAGTAGAGGAATTTTTAAAAGAGGCTGCTGTCATGAAGGAGGTTAAACATCCAAACCTGGTTCAGCTTCTTGGTCAGTATTTTATCGATTTTTGTCATTTGAATTCCCCCTCCCTTAAAAATGATTATAAAGCTGACTCTCTCGCAGGCGTGTGTACGTTGGAGCCTCCGTTTTATATTGTGACGGAGTACATGCCTCACGGCAACCTTCTGGACTACTTGAGAGACTGCGACAAGGAGGAAGTGAATGCTGTGGTTTTGCTCTACATGGCTACGCAGATCTCCTCAGCAATGGAGTACTTGGAGAAAAAGAACTTCATCCACAGGTGAGAAGCAAACACTCAGTGCAATACTGTTTAAAATCAAATAAAATATTACCAAGTTTCACATGTTTCTTCTATCAGGGACCTCGCGGCGAGGAACTGCCTGGTGGGTGAAAATCATGTGGTGAAAGTGGCAGACTTCGGTCTGAGCAGGTTGATGACTGGTGACACCTACACTGCACACGCTGGGGCCAAGTTCCCCATCAAGTGGACTGCGCCAGAGAGTCTTGCATACAACACCTTCTCCATCAAGTCTGATGTATGGGGTGAGTACCGTGAGTTTATTCAGTTCTATCTTCCAACTCACACATGGCTGATGATCTACATTGTGGTTGTCTTACAGCGTTTGGGGTCCTCCTGTGGGAAATTGCCACCTATGGCATGTCTCCGTACCCAGGCATTGATCTGTCTCAGGTTTATGATCTTCTAGAGAAGGGGTACCGCATGGAACAGCCAGAGGGATGCCCGCCAAAGGTGTATGAACTCATGAGGGCATGTAAGTAGATTTCTTTTAAAACACATTTCCTTCAGATAATGATGAAGCCATTGTGACTACTACTTGAACCTGAACTCTGACTCACGTTGATGATTTTTGTTTCTGCTAGGCTGGCAGTGGAGTCCATTTGACCGGCCATCGTTCGCAGAAATCCACCAAGCCTTTGAGACAATGTTCCATGACTCCAGCATCTCAGAAGGTAGCGTACCATAAGGAAACATATAAGAGATATTTTGAAGGCTTCTAAAGTATAAATTCAATCTCAGGTGTTTTTAAGGCTCTTTTTTGCAGAAAATTCTGTCATACAACTTCTGGGTCTTTGACTTCAAAGGTTGTATTGTATCGGTGTTGGCGGTGTATCTTACCCATTTTTTTATTTTTATTTCTTTTTTGCAGAGGTCGCGGAGGAGCTCTGTAAAACGGCATCCTCCGGTCATGGCGGTCCTCTGCATTCCTTCGACACGCCCCTGCTGCCCTCCAAATCCCGCACAACCCACAAGCACACAGAAAACAAGGAAAACATCGAGGGAGGGATCGACGGGAGGCCAGACCAGGGCACGCATGTTCCCTCAGGTACAGCTAGACTCGCGTGCCTCGCTGTCAAGCGATCGGATGCATCACATTACAAGCCCGCAGGTGTCCCAGGCCACCTTGATGCCAAGAGTCAACTGCAGCGTCGCCAAGCCCGCCGCCTGAGGCGAAGAGCGGTCATTTTTCTCACCGATTGACTCCGATGCAAGTGTCTGTCCATTCCTAATTCTGTGTATTTTAGGCAGGTCACGTGTCGTGTAGTGCAAATAAAATTAAATAACCTATTTAGTGATGAGAATTCGCTCTACTGTCAAACTTCCAAGTAATACGAGTCACATGAACGTAATCATGCAAATGTGTCACAAAACATCCATCCATCCATCCATTTTATATAGCGTTTGTCCTCGTGAGAGTCATGGGTGAGCTGCAGCCTATCCCACCTGACTTGTTTCGCGCTGGACTGGTCACCAGCAGTCAGAGGGCACATAAGCTCAACGATTTGCACTCACAGTCACATCTATAGGCAATTTAATCTTCATTGAACCCATGCAAGCACGGAGAGAACATGCAACGTCCACTGATGAACATCTGAGCAGAGTTTCAAACCTATAACCTCTCAACTGTGAGGCGTACGTGCTAACTACTCATCACTATGCCGCCCAAACAAAACTTGTCAAAGGGAAACATTTTAGAACATCTCACGTGGTCAGTTTAACATGAAAGAAAAATGCGAGGGAATGCATCTGCCCGCCATAAAAGTCTTCTATTTCACAGGAACAGACACCAGATAGAGCGATTATTCTGGATAGCTGAGCATGTCCTCTGAATAATTACAGTGACCCAATCCAATTTACTTTTGCTGAATCATACACTTCCAGAATTACCACAAACCATTTTAGCACTAATCCTCAATTAGAGAACTCCCCTGATACATATTTCTAATTGTTAAATCAGTTTTCACGTGACACATTTATCTCCAAATTGTCTCACTTCATTATTGAGTATGATTCTTTTTTATTCTCTTGTAATATGACTGCTTTTTCAAATCAAGTTAGGCCTTGTTACTGAATAGAAATCTCACAAATGCTCCTTCTCTTTTCCGTCAAGTGTTTTATTTTTTTTTCTTTTTCACATAATAAAATGTTGGTCTTGTGTGCTTGTCTGTGACTCAAACAAGCGTGTGGTTGTCTTTCTGTGCTTCACCCTAAGTCTCTCATTGACCCGCTTCAAGTTCATCAAAGCACATTAATCTTTCTAATATGATAAAAAAAAAAACAAGTTCCTCTTAAATGCCATTTATTTCTGTGAGCATGCAGTACAGTTTACAAATCTACAAAAGAAAACTATCTTGGACATTTCATTCTGCATAATACATTTGACACGGTATAGGAAGGGTATGTGTGTATTTGTACAGTACCAATCAAATGTGCTCGGCACACCTTCCCATACCATAGCGGTGTCTCCAAACTTTTTACAAGCCCTGTAAGGCATTTATAACATGTGAGTTGGTGCCATCTTGTAACTTCAGTCCAAATCCAGTAAAATGGTTTGAACGTGCATGTGCGGATTCAACTTTCCATACCATATTGAAGTTCTTTTGGATCAAGTTGGGAAAATAGCAAGGCTCAAAGTTTTAAGCATGCTCCCAAACTGAGAGTACATTTTTATTTGGTCAACCTTGTATATGGGTCATTTGGCACATCATTTCCTTTGCCTAGTGGTTTGCACGTCTACTCCTTTCTATGTGGAATTTGCATGTTCTTCCCACACTAAAAAGAAGCATGTTAAGTTAAAGACTAAATTGTGAGTGTAAGTAGTTGTTTGTCTCTACACATACCAGTGCAGTTGGCTGGCAATCAGTCCAGCATCTATACCACTTTTTGCCCAAAGTCACCAGGGAGAGGCTTCAAATCACCTCTTACCCTAATGAGGACTCATCCTGTAGAAAACTGGTCAGCCCTCGGAAGTATCAACATTTAAATATGTGTCTTAAACTGAAACATTTTGGGTTACCCTGGTTTGTGGTAATTCAGAAATTGTCCTTAAGTAGTTATTTTTTTATGTTGAGTATTCTAATAATTTCCTCTTGTTCTTCTTTAGGCTGGACATCTTTATTAGGAAGCGATGGACGTACAAGCAGTTCCCCAGCACTCCCCAGAAAACAGCAGCCCCGTGATAAATCTCCTGGGAGTCTTTTAGAGGACGCACTGGACACAGGTGCGTTCACGCGTGATCGCAAGACTGGCTTCTTCAGCTCCTTCATCAAGAAGAAGTCGTCATCATCATCTTCTGCGTCCTCCTCTCCGTCCTCCCTGCATCAACAAAACCTCCCGACACCTCCCAAAAGGAGCAGCTCCTTTCGAGAGATGGAAACACAGCCGCACAAGAAATATGAGCCCACTGCTGATTTCAGCCCCCCGCCTCCACTCCCGCAGTCGGACAGTTTAGGGGGCTTTTCTGCTTCCCCTTCTCATTCCCAAGGCGAACCCGCCCAGACTCAGTCGCGCTGCTGTGGGGCTACATTTGGACAGAAACCCTCTGGCGCAGGACTTGCTTCACAGATAACAAGCGGCAGTAGCTGGGGAGGACTCGCCGGCTTTTTTACCCCCAGGCTTATCAAAAAGACCCTCGGGCTGCGGACAGGAAAGGCAGTCTGCTCAGGGGATGGTGGAAACATGGTTGAGGGGCCTAAACCCTTACCTAGGTCCAATTCTACCTCCTCAATGTCAACCGGGTTGCCGGACCTGGAGCGTATTGCTTTGACTTTACCCAGGAACCGCAGTGCTAAAACCCCTCTGGAGAGGACTGCTTCAACCACCTCCCAGCCAGAAAATGGGGCTTCCCGTCCCCATGAACCTCTGCTCAGGAGGATGGATGAGGGCACTGCGCAGATCAGGGAAAGGCCCAAAGCCAAGCTGCTACCCCGGAACACTGCCACAGGAGGGAGAGCGCCCGTGGTGGCGGGGGAAGTCGGTGAATCGGACACCGTGTCCCGGGTGAGGGAGGGGAGAGAAGACGGCGGGGCAGGATTGGAAAGGCAGCAAAGCTGGTCATCCCCCTCTAAGACTTCTAGTTCAGCGGCATCATCGTGCGCAGCAGGTGCACAAACACACAACCACAAAGTTCCGGTTCTCATTTCCCCCACGTTGAAGAACAGCCCCGGCGACGTGCACCTCGTCGGGCTGGACTCTCAGGGGAACCGCTTCAAACTGCTGTCCGAGCACCAGGCCGACCGGGACAGGCCGCGGCTCGTCAAACCCAAGTGCGCGCCGCCTCCTCCGCCGACCTTACGTGGCATGCAACATTCCTACAGCGGCGAGGGAGAAGAACAGGTAGGAGCCTCAGCGGTCGAAGTCAACGGAGACACATTAAAAGGCCACAGGTCGGGGCGGTTGTCAGGAGGAGTGACTACAATCAGACCGTCAGTGCCACCACCACAAGTGCCTCCTGCATCCTCCACAACGTCCACTAAAATGGCCAACGGGGCACCCAGCACAGCCTCCTCCTCCTCACACTCCACAGCTGGCTCCAAAGTGGCACTACGGCGAACCAGACAGCCGTCGGAGAGGGTCCCGCCCGAGCGGGTCAGCCGCGAGGCCCTGCTGGAATGCGCCGAGTGCCTGAGCAGTGTCCTCCACACCAGCTCCGAAAGCCCATCCAGCAGCCAAGTGCTGGATGCTGGCCACCAGCTGCTGGACTACTGCTCAGGTTATGTGGACTGCATCCCTCAGATGAGGAACAAGTTTGCCTTCCGTGAGGCGGTGGGGAAGCTAGAGCTCAGTCTGCAGGAGTTGAGGGCCTCGTCCACGGGTGGTGGAGGGCTGAGCTGCGTGGGCTCGAACAGCGTACTAGACACCCTGCACAGTTGCATTAAAGAGATTAGCGACGTAGTCCAGAGGTAGCCGACACTAACTGTCACAACCACATCAAAATTCTCTTTCAGATTCCTTTAACCGTTTGGATATGAGAACAATGTATAAAGTACCTCAGAGAAATCACTACAAAATATAATTTTTTTTTTTTTAATTGTTTACAGTTGTTTCATAAAATGCCAGTGTGGACTCTTCCTTTCGGCTCAGTCTGACCTGTACATATACGGACTACCGTGATGCCAAGCCAAACGTGGTTCAAGTCCGAAACGTGAAATGTTTGCCTCGCGCCGGCCATAATCATGAAATGAATGTCAAGCGTGTGTCGCTGAAGTCGAAGCCCACTCCGCTTGTGTGTTAAGTCTGTCGATTGTGCTCAGCCTTACTGACAAGCAGACAGTCGTTTGCCCCTGTCGAGCTCAACGTTTCATGAATGTGTGACTTATGGGTCGGGTGCAATGTGTTTCTAGGAGCATTTTGCACGATGTCTAGCATCTGAGGGACCATAACTAATTCTTGAAAGCCATTTTACAACAGACAGGCAACAGCGCCAAGATTTTAGGTTTGTTTGTTTGATTTAAAACATGATCACTGTGTTTTATAATAGGGATGTGCATTTGACTAAATTTCCTTCAGTGACTACGGGATCAATTAACTTACTGCCCGCAGTTTTCAAAGCAGAGGGCAGTGGCTTTTTTTTTTCCCTCACAATTTTTAAGATTCATTCAAATTTAGCTGCAATTGTTAACACCCTTCTCTGTGATGTGTCAAATTTAGACATATTTTCAATTCACAGGGACTATTACTGTAAAGCAATGATTTTACCTATCCCTACTTTAGAACAGAACTTGGGATTTCAGTATGGGACATAAATATCATCTCTTTTAATATGCATGAAATTATAAGTACAAATCTATTTCATGACTGTAATTTACCTACTTCACCACCAGGTAGGGAGACCACATAGTTTGTTGTTGTGGTGGTATCAGCCACAGCCTTTTTTAGTGATTAAATATGTTTTTTTTTTTTTAAGTCGGGAATGTAAAATACAAATATTTTGGAGTTAAATATTTTACTCTATTTCCCCACAATATTCAAAAGAAATTGAATGTTTTTTTGCATTTGACATTAATGAATTTCACTCCTAGCACGTCCTCAAAAGCATTTCAATGTTGATCTTTGGATGTCCTTTCGCACCACATTTTATCCTCGAGAGGAGCACAGGGTAGCGCACTAGGCCACTTCGGACAGCATTCCTTCGAAGTGTCCTTGCGTGTTATTGACAGTGCAGGACTCCCTGTAGCCTCTGTGGTCTCAGTGCCTCACATGTCAGCAATTTATGAAATCCAGTTCAAACACACTGAGTGTTCATCACACTAATCACACAGTACTAACTCTTATAGACTAATCTGCAGTCTGTCTTCAGCACATGAGCAATTTGTACATTTGATTTAACGAAAGAATGATTTCTAGAATGTCTATGTATGAACTTGAATTTTAAATTATTTTTTTTGTTTAAATTAAAAGCACAGTTTTTTTTCAGGGGGGGTGTTCTTTTTTTATTTCATATCCAGAAAACAGTTTATGTTGTAGTCACAGATGATGTTTTACAGCAAGGGTGGGGGATCTACGGCTCGTGAGAACATTTGATCCGGCCTGCTAAGCAGTTCTAAAAACAAAACTACAGAGTTTAAAAAATATATATATAAAATTGGCCCTAATAAGACAAAGGTTCCCCACCCCTGTCTTAGACTGAGGCCTATCCAACTGCTTTCTGAATGTCGTATTCAGTTCTGAAGTCATTGCATGTTCTTCAGAATGAACATGTCATCGCTTAAGGTGCTGTTTTGTTAATTTATTCTTTCCCAATTAATCACTGACCCGTATTTGTAGTCCAAGATGCTCTGTTTTATTGAGCACAAGCTGCAAGAATTGTACATTTATGCACGCGAACACAGAGATCATGTTGTTCATTTAGGCTCACAGCTTAATGTACACTGGATAAGGCCTCACACAGTAAATCGTTGGCACATGTTGTATGTAAAAGTCTAACATTTGCATTGAAACACTGTAGGTCCATAACACATACCTTTACACATACTGTGAGTCTCAAATATCAAGCAAAATGTCATTTTTCTGTGACTCTTGGTGCCTTTTATGTGAGCAAATTTCTTTCAAGAATCTACAGCCTCATAAAAACATTCATGTGCCAAATTTCTGTTGAATTACACATTTCAGACTTACCCAAGCTGCTTAATTTATTGTCTGTCATTTCTCTCTTGGTGATCTATTTTCTTATCTGTTTCGTGCATCTCTGTGACATAGTGTGTTCAAAGATCGAAATAAAATTGCCACCACCCTTGAAATTCATTGGAAGCAACAGGGTCAAAAAATAATTTGAGGTCATGTTTTTCTTCATCTCATAGCTGAAACAATGCTGAATTGACCACAAAGTGTCCTCACTATGCTCCATCTGCATCTTCTTTCCTGCACTTGCCTTCGTTGTTCTCATGTTTTTTAGTTACACACACACACACACACACACATATAATTTTACTAGCTGCATTGGAAAGTGTGCTACAGCTCATCATTATACCAAAGTGTTTCAAGTGCAATGAAAGCCAACGTTCACTGTCAGACACGCCGTAATGGAATACGTGAACCTACACATGGATTAAAAAAAAAGACAAATGTTAACAGTTTTTTTTCAATGTACAAAATATATATATTTGGTGTTTTTTTTATTTAAAGCTCACATATATTACTGTGAAGTTTTGCTTATCAGTGTTAAGTCTATTGTAAATAATAAAGATATTGATGAATATTGTATCACTGTTCATTTATTGGTCTTTTCATGTCAGTTGCTTAGCACTCTTTAAATAATATAGTTTTTAATGAGGGCAAATTTTTATATTGAAATAAAACGCATTATACTCAGGTATATCTCGTTCCAATAAAATATAAAATACATTAATCTAAGCGCAAAACCACGTTTCATTAACTTTATTGATTGGAACAACGCTTTCTCGCGACGTCACTGCCAAGCATATCCGACTCCTCCCAGTCGTCAGTGTTGTAAAGATGGCGTCTATCATGGAAGGGCCACTGAGCAAGTGGACCAACGTCATGAAAGGTTGGCAGTACCGCTGGTTTGTGTTAGACTACAATGCCGGACTGCTGTCCTACTACACGGTACGTAAGTTCTCTCCCGTTTGTGACCCTGAAACGTCTCGCTGGGGGTTGGCGGCTATATGGTAGAAGTTGACGCTGGTTGTGATGAGGGCCTTTGGTGTTAGTCAGGAGTTGGGGAGTCGCAGGCAACAACAGGCGAGTCTGCTTGGTGACGGATCGTCACATGGACCAATTACGATGCTGAGTTAAGTCCAATTGGCCAATCCGGTGGCAGCATTTCCTCAATACTTCCGCTTAGCTACATTGTTAGCAAAAGCTCAAATCGACAACATCTTTAACACCGAGGCGACGCAGGAAAGGACTTTCAATGTTTTGGGGCTTCAGCGACACAGAATTGTGTTCATTGTTAATACTATTTATTAATGTGTGACAGTACTCAGTTTACTAATTGAACTAAAAATGAGAGACACAGTGGGAGGAGTCGGTAGCAAACGTTACTTGTTTGTTTAGTATAAATAACATGACAATGACGATGACGAACCCGCACATTGGCAAACTGTCCCAGCTCCCAGCTGAGTACTACATTAATGCCAAAGTGCCTGTGTGTGGTACGTAAATGTTATTATCAACAATTAATCACGCAGACGCATGCTTGTTGACGAGCTGGGATTCTCTCGAAACTCGTTGTGAAGTTTAACCTGAATGCATACTACTCCTGGTATGTGTGCATGCAGTGGTGCATCATGCAGAAATCCATCAAGAAATACAGACATTTCACTTGTGGTTTCTTGACAGAAACCGTGCCTCCTGTGAGTTCTGTCATGCCAGGAATCATGAGGAAGTCATAAAGACCTCAAATTGTTCACAGACTATCTGTGTTTGTTTGCGGTATTCTTTCTGAACGCATCATCACCGTTTAAATCCAGTTTTGCTTGGAATTCAACCCCAGGAAATTGTTATGCATGGATTATGGGAACCCTGTTTTGTAAATACAGGCTTGTTCTATTTGTTTTCAGTCAAAAGACAAGATGATGAGAGGGTCCAGAAGAGGGTGTGTGCGACTCCGGGTAAGTTTCTCAAATTGAATGGCATCAATTCCACACTTTGCATAAAAGGACAATCAATCCCAAAACGTCTCAATTAAATTGTTGTAGTGTTCTTTGAAAAAGAAGTCACTAGTACAAGAGGGGGAAAACTACAGGTACAGGGTGTCCACACAAACATCCGTGATTTTCAACAGATATGAGATGTAACTTGTTTGTAATATTATAACCAATATATTCAATCATCATGCTTTTATACTCCCTGAAACTGTGTCGCCTTGTTGGTCGAAGATTTCGCTACATTATAGTTAGATGACGGCAGCAGCCAGGCAAGTCGTGAGTCCTCTGTAAATTGGCCATTTGGGAAAACAAGATGCCCAAAACATGTAACCAGTCGACTTCAAGCTTCAAACGTCGATGCGGAGTAGTGAACACGACTTGTGAAAAACAACGACATTATTCGTGAATAAAGTTGTTAAGGAATGAGAATAGGCATTATTCGAAAAACTGTCACAATGTCATTTAGAGAGAAAGTCGCATTATAAAAATGTGTAAAATATAATGTCCTCCATAATTATTGGCACCCTTTGTTAAGATGTGTTAAAAGCCTTAATATTCAATTTTTAATTGCAGTGCAGAGGAATGGACTGAGGTCACTGGATGATTTAGAGAGATTGCGCAAAGAGGACTGATTGAAGATCCCCTTTCATGTATTCTACTGAAATAATCCTTCTGAAAGATTATAGGGGAAGATTTCGAGCTGTTTTGTTGGCAAAGGGGGGTTGTTCAAAGTTTTAACATCAGGGGTGCTAGTAATTGTGACACACGTGATTTGATATAAAATCATTATTTCTTCATGAGAGACCCCGCACCCACACTGAATAAATGCACTTGAATTAAAGGTTGGATTTTTTTTTTTTTTTAGTACTATATTATTTAGGGGAAAAAAAATTTATTTGAAGCTAAAGCACATATCTTAACCATAATTATGGAGGGCATTTAATATTAAATATATTTATTGAGTATATTGAACCCCGCTATTTGCAGTAGAAAGGGACCGGGCTGACTCACAAAAAGCAAAAATCTGCATGTTATTGACGACATCATGTTTCGTTTTAAAAAAAAAAAAAAAAGCTCTGCAGGAAGTTAAGACATCACAGTTGCCAGAATAAACATTTTGTTTTGAAACAATTTCAGACACCATTCCCCAAGCTAAATTGTTACATCAATAAGTTAGTTACAATGGGCACATTAAGTCACTGGCGCAGGATTCATTGTGGCCCAAGATACATTTACATGCACCCTTCCACAAAGACAGTGATGAAGGTGTTGGTTCTTACGATGGCAGTGTAAGACAATGCGCAGAAGTCCATCACTAATTTATGCTAACACAGCTGTAAAATCATAATTGCAGTAAGTGTTTGCATGGAAAACACCTCTAGGCCACAAATATAAAACGAATTAAAAAGCAGTGTGATGGTAACTGAGTATGCGATCTTTTGTCACGCGACAACACGTTCTAACGCCACCTGTCATTCATAACCTCCAAATGTTTGTATGCCAGGACCGTGAAGTGAGGACCACCCGTATGGTGGTTAAAGTATTTTTTGGTATATTTAATTCACATGCTCCACCCTGCCGCCCTCTAAAGTATTGAACTATTCCACATCCTTGCTGCACATGTGCTGGAAAACAAAGTTGGTGTACTGTGAGGAAAATGAAGTAGAGCGGAGAAGAGGAGACGGCATGAGGAAAATAAACAGTCGTACTTATCAAATCTACGAAAGGCTTCAACTAAATGTGCGTAATTGATAACAGTAACAGCCAGACACTATAGCATAGCACTGTGGTCAGTTTGAGCTGAGGAGGTGCAGGACAGAAGAAATGGAGATGACGCACGTGGCGCTTTTTTATCACAAAGAATCATAAAAACATACTTTCATTATTGATCAAAGTAAGAGCGTTGATGATTCACTTGTGAGATAATCATCCTCAAGAAGGATTTTTAGGACTCTGTCTAGCTCAGGAAATAGGACCATTTTCACAAATTCACTCCTTTTAGTTGATGATCAACATTAATATTCCAAATATTTATAATACATGGATGTAGCAGCCCCCATGACTGGTTTTCCCTTAGCCTCCCAAATGACTAAATACGCCCCTGGGTAATGAATGAGGAGACAACTTTGTCCAATTTGATAGCCTCAAGGTTTTGTTGTGCTTGTTATTCCGCCACTAGATGGCAGTATGTTAAAGCTGCCCAATTATCATTATGTAATCTTAAAATAAAAATGATCAAAAGTTCGTGACATTGAGGTAGTGATTAAACATGCATTCCAGCACGTGGAGCTTCGTAACATGATATGCACATAGTTTACAAAAATTCACCACAGTTCGAGCATTGCAAAACACCGCCTTCGTCTTGCTTGAGAGGAGTGTGAAGCAGTTTTTTGTCCTGCCACATAACCTTGACAAGAATATAACAGTGAATTCTTTGTTCAACCAATTTACACTGCTCTGCACGTTTCATGCCAATTTGGGGAAGCCAGTCTCGTCCACTTATATCTTTGAATGCTACACTTGTTTGAATGTAAAGTCGCGAACACACACACACACACACACACAAAAGCAACAACCTAAACAAACCACTGATGCGAAGAGGTTATAGTTCAGAGTACTACATTATTGCCCTTCAATAAATGATTAACCAAGTCAAACACTTCGTGCCCTGCAGTCATTTATTGATCCAAATTTACGATTTGGTCCTTTATGGTTAGGAACATTCCTTATGTGCCGACTGTTTGTACTGGGTCAACCGTAATGGAGCCAGTAAATATTATTCCATTCCATTGCATGAGTAACAGGAAAGACTACATGTTTTTACAAATATGGAATTGTTTTGCTTCATCTCTGATGTATTTTAATCTTTTCCATCATTTGTAACATTACTTTTTTTTTTAACATCCACTATAAATGCTACCAAGTGTATTTCATTTATACACATGTTAATAAGACTATCTTTATTTGTCTTCTGTGATTAATTTGTAGTAATTTTGCTTATTTCTATGTAACTATAAATAATCTTTGTTGGGGGTGTGGGGGAACTATTTAAAGCCTGTCAAAAGATTTGTTAGAAAGCAGCATGTAGAGCAGAGGTCACCAGTCTGTTTTTAAACTAAGAGCTACTTCTCGAGTATTGAGTAATGCAATTGGCTACCAGTTTTATTCGGGTATCTGAAATTACCTTAAATGATGTTATTAATCATTGATATTCACCCGTAGGAAGACACTGATCGTGTTAATGGTTGCTCACAATTATTATCAATGATTTCACAAGGTAGGAAACAAATGTGAATCTGCGGCACTTTATTTTACATAAATCCCTGAAAGTATTCCCTTTTAAAATGATCACTTTTACAACACTCCTATATCCTGTTTCCCACCCCTGGTGAGCAGTTAGAACTGGCAGGCCTGCTGGCTACTCATATATGCTTTTGGATTTACGTGTTGCTTCTAGGCTTTAAAATACCCCTCCCAACCTCCCACATACATATCATGCAAAATCAACTTTGCTGATCTTTTAGCCATGTTAAAATGCTAATTCCTCACTAAGAACACTCTTAGTGGTGTTTTTCTCCATTCACCCATCTCGGAGTGTTCCTGCTCATTCTTGCTTTCTAAACACCAGCCCCTCCCAGTCCAAGAAAACGACTTTTCTACATCATCAAGTGAGAAGCCACCCCTAAACCGCCCCGGCAGACTAAACACACCCACTTTTCCCAGCAGCCACCGGGACATTGGAAGTTGTACTGTCCTGTACATACCACTAGTATTTTTATGGATGGTCGTTAATATTCAACTCCAATTCTGTAGGAGGCGATAATGTGCATTAAAGGGTGGTTGCAAACTGCGTAACAACTAAAGGGAAAGACTTGACAGTAATGTATCAAAGATTCCTGGAGCCATATCAGAATGTAATGGTTTCTTCTTGAGGCCAGGCCATGCCTTTGACCAAGTTTTGTGAAAATCTGTCGTCATTTTTTTACTTGGTAGGAAACAAGCTAATATAAATATGAAACATTAAACACCTTAGTTCATGTCCAGCCGTTAAGAGTTGCCGATTTACGGCCCCTTCCTTGGTTTGTGCAGTAAGCAGCTGTGAGTCACACACCCAGTTAGGTTGCCAGCAGTTTTGTTCCTCTGCAGTCCTTTTAATCTGTTGGCTGCCTGTCCCTTGTGTGTCTGTTCCTCTCCTCCTCTCCCCGCCTTTCTCCTCCTCCTGCTTTCCAAAATCCCACCCCCTCCTCTTCATACTTTTTCCTCCCTCCGTCACTCCAAAGGGCACAAGGATTTTGTGCGTGTGAGGGAGAAAGATATGGCAGGAGGGGATGAGCTTTTTTTGAAGCAGTTGAGATTGGAGGAAAGGTAATTTCTAAAGGAGAGGAAAGGAAAGTGAAGTGGGTCGTGTCTCTCTCACGCTCACTCTCTCTTTCCTCTTGCCCAGGGCGCTGTGATCGGCATCGATGACGAGGACGACAGCACATTCACCATTACAGTGGACCAGAAGACTTTCCATTTCCAAGGTGAGCTGACTCTCTTTTAATTTGGCCGTCTTTTTCCATTGCCGGCTCTCTTTCTCTGTGGTTACCCCCCCCCCCACACACACTCTCCATTGCTGCTGTTCATTTGCTCGCTTGCCCCATCAGTCTCTCTCACTCTTGCTCCCTTTCCCTCCCCGTCTTATGAAAGACTTGGATCAGTCTTGTCGAATGCCAGGAAGCGTGCACAGTCAAAGCGTGCTGTAAGCAATTTGAAGCTTTTCTCCCGTCCAGTGGAACATGGCCTAGCCTCATGAAGTTGGATGAAGGAGATTTGTTCCGCTGCCCACTGCGTAGATTCCGGGAACAGAAACAAGGGAGCAATCTGTTTTCCTCAGCACTCCTGAGTGCGAAGATTGCTGCTTGTGTGTGTTGCAGCTGCGCCTCTGGGACTAATAAGGGAATACTGCTGAGCTAGAAGCTGAGCTCAGGTCTCTGCTGGCTGCCGCCTCTACTCGTCCTTCACTAGAAGCCTGCCGCTCCTGGCAGCGTTAAAAAAAAAAAAAAAAAACAGTTTGTCTGACCATCGGGACAGGAATTGCTCCCAGCAACGGCATCACCCCTCCGCAACCACATCCTAGCCGTGCCAACCTTTCCCTCTTCTCGAGCCAGTGCACCGCAGGCACTTTTTCTTACATCACCCCACCAGGTTTTGAGCTAGCAGCAGTCCCGTTTCCTTTGCATCCGTTCTTGCATCCCTCCACTGGTGTACATTTATTCTTCTCACTGCCTACCACCTCACCTCCCATTTCATCACCAGCAGCCACCCGCCACAGTCCATGGGCCCCCCGCCCCTCTCACATCCTCCATGCCCTCTCCCATGTCTGTTTTCCGAAGCTGTATGCTGTGGTTCTACAAACGGAAGGGTAAGGAGAAAAACGCCCCTGGCTTGGTCCACATGCATGTCAACAACTAAAGACGAAAAGACGGAGAGGAAGAGGATTTTGATTACATGTCATCAGGGATTTATAGTTCAGGCAGAGCGGTGTGTCCTGTGTCGCTTAGGCGTATTGGTTTTGTTGCTGCAGCTCAAGGGTATTTTTGTGCTTTGCAAGGTGGATTTGTTTAGTCAGGTGTGATAGTGAATGGGCTATGTGCAGTCTTACACATCCACCTATTGTTGGCTAATTGAGAAAGTATGACTATGCTCTGTTTTATTTTATTTGGTGGAGACATTTTCAGGACTGAAGTAATTGTGCACAAATATGTTTGAAGTCAGGGTATGATAACTCCTCTCAGAAGCGTAACTGGCCTTCTCTATTCATTAAAGGGTAAGTCAAGTTAAAAGTAGTTTTTACTGTATGTGCTTTGCGCCCCCCACTAGCCAAAACAGTGCATTCTGATTAATTTTGCATTTTCGGAAAATGAATTAAGCAGAAATATCCACTTGTTTTAATCCATCCCACCTGGCGGCCATTTTGCCACTTGCTGTCAACTGAAACGGACTTCACAGTGCCGAAGGGCTTGGGTAACGACCGTCATGGCTCACCTATATTCTGGGTTTGGTCATGTGACATTCACAAGTAGAGCCCTTAGGCACTGTGGTATCATTTTCTTTCAACAGCATGTGGCAAAATAGCCACCCCCTGAGATGAATAAAAAGAAGTGGATTTTGCTATTTAAGTCATACCCCGCAAACACTAAGTCAACCGGGAAGTACGTGGTGTGAAAGCCGCGGTTTGGTTGCTAAAAGCGGCTGCGGGATGGTGAAGTGGCCCGCTGGAAAAATCCCCCATTCATTTTAAATGGGGGGGGGGGGGCTGCAGTATACAGTCAGAATGCCATGTTTCGACTCATGAGGGCTCATAGAACATATTATTGTAAAGAACATTTTAGATTTGACTTAGCCTTTGAGTTGTGTTCAACTCCTGCAAGCAGTATGATTCTCCTCAGTACGTGCCCCTTTTTATAATAACATTCCCAAAATGAAGACAACTTCTGTTAAATGATTTGTTTTCCAACATCCATCCCCTAGTTTGGATGATGGCGGGTATTTGATGTCCAAACTGACACTAGGCCATCCCATGTGCTGTTGTTTGGGGAAATGAGTGGAAAATAAGCATGAGATATGTGTCGTACATTAAGACAGGCTTTTAGCTAGGAGATGTGATGCACAGCATGTTGTGCCGAGGAGATTCTTCTGTCGCAGTAAAATGATCCTGGTCCTAGGGTGCTGGATTGTCAGTCCCTCTGAATCCTCAGTACTATGAATATAGGGCTCTGTGTTTTATTTTTTTCCTCACACAGACCCCTGTCAAATTGTTCTTTAGCTAACTAGGTTTTTTTCTGGGATTAATGCACAATGCCTCCTGTGGGACGATCCAGTTTATAAGCAGAAGTGTAGTTGTTATTCAGCTGCTGTGCCAGCTTCGATTGTGTCTCCGTCTCTACTGTGCTTTTATTTAGAGGAGCATCCATTATTAATCAGCCCCTCTCTGCTGGCGGTGTCTGAGTTACCTGAGAGCCTTTTAGCATCCCCTTTTCCTCCACTCTCATTCACCTCCTGTTATCTACCGTCGCCATCCTTCCTGTCTTCACTCTCCACTTTTGTCAGAAGCAAGAGCACTCCTCCTGACTGTTCCGTGCCGTGTCTTGATATGACCCACATGGGCTCAATTTTCAATAACACCCCCTGCATTTTGTCTGGTAGTTACCCATGAGCCGTTCAGCCCAAATGAACACATGTGATCGGCATTTATATTCATCCCACTATGCTGCATTGTCATTGCAGCACAGTGTGGGTCTTGGCAGTGTTGATAGGTTCGCTGTCCCCCTGGAGCATGCACACAAACATCAGCTGGTGGAAAGATGGAGGGATGAGGAAAGAAAAGGGCGGGACGAATAATTCAGATGCATTTTGGACAGATGGGGGACAGCAGACGCTAAGCATTTGAAACGGAAATGTTAAGTTCAATAGCCTGACCTCTTTACATAGAAATCGCTCCAATTCATGTGTTTTGCTGAAGACGAGATTTATTTTACTTTTTGGAAGTTTACATTTTCCCTCTTAAATTCACGAGGCATTACAAAAGTATGCTTTTTTTGAAGTTCGAAGTGTCTGCCATTAAGTGTGTGTAGTGAGAACATTACACAGCGAAGCCACATTTGGCCTGTAGTGATGAAGAATTAATACATTTATCATCTTCATTATAACCGATTGTTCCTGCTAAAATACCAATGCTACGCAAATCATTGGGTCAAAGTTGGTTCAGAACTTTTTCAGTCTAATTTCATATTTGATTAAAGAATTGAAGAAAAAAAGAATTTCCACACTAGTTTGATGCTCTTAGTTTTATTCCCCTTGATCTTGTTTTCCTGTCTTTGCATTAAAAAGTAAACCTTTCATGCATCTGTCTGGTTTTTGAATACATAATGTGTCTGAGCACATTAACATGATTGCACTATTCCTTTCCTCAGAAGAAAAGAAATCCAAAAACGTGTTAGTCAAAGCTTGTATTGTTCTCTGGCAAAATGTATGTCAAGGCCGCAGTGCTACTTCAATCGAGAATGGAGCTAAATAACATTAGCCTCAGTAACCTCTTCCTCTGGAGAGTCTATTTAGGCTGAGGGAGAAGCGAGGGGCTCTCTGAGTGGGTTGGCCTGAGCCTAAGCTGTCTGTTTCGTTTGTTCAAAAACTTCTCTGCATTGTTCACTGTCTTAACTCATCAACCCATCAGTTGATGCGCCGTCTTAGTGTTACGATTGCTGATATGAAATGGATTAGACCATCACCTGATGTCAGGTACATGCCGCAGCAACCCTAAATTATTAGCATTAGCAATGGCCAAAATACATTTTTTTTAGATTTTTGCAATGGTTAGTACTCATACACCGGTAGGCTGAATGTTTCGTCTAAAATGTCTACCTGTTTTTCAAGTTTTTTTTTTTCCAAAGTTTTATTTCTTAATTCTCAGAGCAGTCTGGTGAAGCGGCACAAATTTGTGTTGAAAAGGTCAATTCAGTGTGAAATTCTTTATTCCTGTTCTAAACATTTCCGCAAACTAGGACTGAGCGATTATTGGGGGGGGACAATAACCACAGTTGTTTTGATCGATGTTGAACTCACAATAACATTATTATTCATTGATTTCAAAACTTTATTCATTCAACTTCTAAAAATCAACTGCTCAAAACTACCTTCATAGCCACCTACCCATTCATCAAAACACAAACAACTTGGTGCATTCAGGGCACTTCCACAACCTTGAGAACTTGCAAACGCGCCACGCCATTCCACAGATTCATTGTTTTTCTTCAATTATAATGTTTTTGCTGTTGAGAAGCCAAAATTGAATTCATGATTAAAATTCATTGAATTACTCATTTCAAATTGAAATAGTCCACATTAAAGCACCTGATTATGTTGGATGGTCTCTCATGAATTTAAATTAATGTGTTGGGCACTCCCGGTGCCTGTGGTACCACAAGTCATGCACATGTTATCGGGTTGTTTTGGGTCAATGTTCAATGTCAGCCTGTTTGAGGGTGGTGTGTGTGTGTGCAATGAGGGTGCAGCTTCGTCTTGCTCTATTTCACCCAAATGTAAACATTTCAAGCATGTGACATCACAGTGTTGATTGTCTTGCAGTGCAGAATTTAAATGCCATCCTAAAAATATCTACTTAGATTGTCTTATCACGAACTGCATGTTTCAATGTCCAAATATGTAATGTCTACTGATAAATCCATGTAAGAAATATAGCTCACAGGGCGTGTCTGTATGCTTGTGGCCGCAGCCAGAGATGCAGACGAGCGAGAGAAGTGGATCCACGCCTTAGAGGGAACGATCCTGCGGCACACCCTCCAACTCCGGGTAGGAAACTGCATGTGTTTTTATAAACATTTGTCTGTCAGTGTGTGTTTTTAATCCTTTTAATTCTGACACAATAAGACCCATTTAGCTGTGGGGTTTTGGTTTTAATGCCTGCTAATGCAAATTTCTTATTTCTCCCTGTTGGTATTTTACAATTTACCACTGGAAAAGATGATGCACGTATCCTCCAGGTTGTGGGAGGATCTCAGTCTTATGTTGAGCTCAGACTACACGATTGTTGCCGGATTTGAACCCGACAGACATGTCGCAGGCACACGATCACTGTCGTGGCCAATTCTTTGAGTCATGAGTTGTAAAACAAACGTCGTTACCTTGTGTAGTGTGACATAGTCAAGGACTGGCGAGCTGGTGTGTGAGACGCATCACGACCACCACACAGAAAGTCTGGTGTGTCAGAATTATTATTATTTTTTTTTTTTCCATAATTGAAATTATGACTAAGAGAGACTACGTCAGTCAAGAACAGAATGTACACTGCAAAGTCTGGTATAGTGTGAATGAGAAGTAACCAAGCACAAGCAGTAGTCTTCTACATTTCCTTGTGTCCATCATGCATCATCAGGGGTACTGTAATGATGTGGGCCCAGTGCAACGTATAACAATGTATTCACTTTGTAATTTATTTTTTTTATCTTTACACTTTTATGAAATTTCAGAATGTTAAAGTGTGATTTATGAAGTCAAGTCATCAGAAATGATGCACTCCTTGTGCGGCAGGCTTTAATTACATTGTTGCCGTCTATGCCTGCTCTGAACCCCTCCGCTCTGCTCCCAATGAGCAGCTTTTGCGATGAGCACATTGTGTTCTACCAGTTCCTAACCAGATTTGTGAACAAATTTGGACAGAAGAGGTTTTAGCTTCACATCAGTCAGACTTGTCTGTGTACTCTTAAAAATAAAGAAAGAATGTGTACTAATCTAAAATGGCACAGTAAGCTTAGTGGACTTTTGGTGGACTTTTCTTAGAAGGAATTATATGGTTTGAGTGTTTGAATATTCAAGGTTTAATTTTTGGTGTTGTTCTGTGTGTCAGTTTTACAGTAGACATCAACTGGGAGTAACTCGAACAGCTTGAAACAAGCACTGTTTGACTCTTATTTGGAGTGTTGTGTCCACGAGGACAAGCACTACGGAATAGTTTGTTTCACTTAATACGTTTGAATTTGTTTAAAGCATGCAGGACCAGCAAATGTTTTATTTATGCATTTATTTGTTGGTTGGTTGGTTGTTGTTGTATGACCAAGATTAGTTTTCTTTCTCCTCCCTAAAACCTAATTGTATTTTTATTCCATCATATCATTAAGAGGTTCATTGTTAATGTTTCCCTTTTTTTTCCTTCTTCTTTATTTGCTCTCCACCACCACCACCACCACCACCAACGCCCATTGAGGTGTAAAGCCTTCTGATGAGCTTAAGTGCATTGCTCAGTATATACACACACACACACGCACACACAGGTCTATGCTGCTGTCATAGCATCATGTGACGCACTCTTTCCAATCTCAGAGCTGCTTGCTGGTCCAACCAAACATCTGCCCCGGCTGCCTCAGCCAATAGGAGCAAACATTAGTGATACTTGCCCCTGTCAGTGTTTGCTGCTCCTTTCGTGTGTTTTCTCCACTGCCTACGTGAAAGGAAGTGTGCCTTTCCTGCCAGGGGAGGGTCGCGGATTAACTCCGTCTCATACTAAACGCCCTGCTGATAGAAGATAAGACAGGATCAACTGTGGCTGCCTGGCTAACTCGCTCTGAAGGTTGCTGCAGTGAATATTGTCGTATTGCGGTGCAGCGCAAGAGTAGAGTTTATTGTTCCTTTAAGAAAGAGCAGGAGGAGGCAAGAGTGAGAAAGAGCGCCAACTTGGACCAGAGCTGGGTGCCTTGTTTGCTGTCGGAGGAGGGAAATGACGGTGCACAACAAGAGGCAGAAGAAAAATCCCGTGTCAGGTTTACATGGCCCGATGGACTAAATCTGCGTAGTTTAAACATGTCTATTGGAGGACGGAACTCTGTAAGTAACACACAAAAACATTTCTGCATCACAGCAACAACTTAAAACGGTTGCAGTGCGGTGTTGGGACAAACATGGAAAGATAAACACAAAAGGGGCAGGGTGTGAGAACAGTGCTGTTTGTCACCAGCACTCACAGATTTGACGACATCTTCCGTGGAGTAAGGGGGAGTGCAGGGGCATGCCGGTGCATGTTATATTAAGAAACCGTGACGGTGTGAGCATGTGACGTGTCTGCAGAATTGTGTTTACAGTCTAAAACAGCAGCTTTGTAATTGTATACAGTGGCGCCTTGACTTGTGACCGATATATGAGCTGTTTCTCGGCCAAATTTGGGGTATCTTTTAACCATTGGTATCTTTTAACCATGCACACTAAGAGGAATGAATGCAGAAAATCACGATGCACTCGCTGATTAATTCATGACTTTCTATTATCTGTTTGTTTTTAATAAAATACTTGAGGGCTATTTTTCTTCTTGGGCAAAAAAGGAGGACGATCAATCACAATTCCATTCACTTTGGAATAGCCCCACTTTTTGACCTTTTGCCACATTCCAGGCTTCAAACATTTACAAGATTTAAAATGGAATATTTTTTTTGAATGTGAAGAATGAACAATGTACAAATTCCAAAAACAGCTTAAAGGGGAGGTGCAATAGAAAACTAGCATTTACTCCGGAGTAAATTTTTAAACCACTTCCTGAGCAGGGTTAAATTTGCTCCGGTTTAAGCTGTTTTCAGGGGCTACGCCGGTATAACTTTGTACGTGTGAATACTCTACGGGGGTAGCCCCGGTGCTACACCGGAGTAAAAGTTGCTGTGTGAACACCCCTTTCGAATCCTCAGGCGTGAATGCATGTTTTGGAATTTGTGAGCAAGCCAGAGCACCCATAGAAAACCCATGCAAGCACGAGGAGAACATGTAAACTCCCTACAAGAGTGCCTGAGTCCAGATTCGAACCCCCAACCTCAGAACTGTTTGGCGGATGTGCAAAACTCCTCCACCGTGCCGCCGCATATTTGTTTCGCTCATCAAAATGATTGCGCAGTTTGGATAAGTACAGCGCTTTATATTATGACAGTGTTCAATGCATTTAATCACCTAAATTGACCTCAGTAGTGTTGATTTGCATTTCTTTTTGTTCAGGCTCCAATGCAGCCACCTACTTTTTCCCGTCATGTTGACAGTGAAACCACCTTTGCCCCCTTTGAGGAAGTTTGGCCAGTTCGCCGCAGGCTTGATGGAAGATGAGCTAACACAGACTTTGTTCCCTATAAAGAGAGTGCACTTTTTACTTTTAAATAGATGACAGGGCGGCGTTTGGCTGCTCATGGCTTTTCTTCACGTCCCCATGAGATGCACTTTAGCAGGAGGAAAAAGCCCCGCAGGTCCACGACACGCCAGCACTGGGCGACAGAACAAAATCAGAGCAGGCGTATCGGCCGCAAAGGTTTGATTACGTGATTGGATTCCATGTGAGTGCTGCTGTGCAATGTGTGGCCGGCTGCTCAGCAGACTCAACATCTGCTGTTCTTCTTGCAAAATGATCTGCCTGGGTTTTAATATATTTTCTCTGTTGTTTGAGACAATTGTGTGTGTGTGTGTGTGCGCTCGTGCGCGCGTGTGTAGTTTTTTTTTAGGGAAGTCTGATTTGTGCACATTAATCTGCACTTTTTCCTCTTTTTGTGTCAGCTGAGTTTTTCTGGTAAGAGTGGAACTTCCAAAGGCTAGCACAAGCTGTTTTGTGATGCTGCTCAACTTATAAGTCAGTCTAAGTAAAAAAATAAAAATAAAATAAAATAAAAAGAATAAAAATGGAAAAAAGTGATTTTGCCATGGGCATCCCCTTATTTTCATGTATGTCATTATGCTTTCAGCTCCATGCCTTTTATGTCAACATATGCTTAGTTCAATGAATTAGTCAGAACACTGAGCAGCCAGGCACTTTTCTGTTTCAATGGTTATACAGTAATCACACTTTTCCTCCTTACACTCACCGATTCCGTTCTGGCGGCTGCTGCTGAGCTGATGCCGTGTGCGATGATGGATTAATCTCCTTTGGATTTTGGGGCATATTTTCCCAGAACATTTTGCTAGCACTCCAAATTTCGACTACTTTGCAGTTGGACTTTAGAGTTTCCACTGTATTTAAAGGAAAGCAAGACAGATGCCCCAGTTCATCCCACTCTGCCATTCATCTTGTGATGACCTTCTAATGGGCATTATGTAATTCAATTGTCCCTAACTGGATTGCTCTGTGCCTGGATTAAGTCTGTTTTTAATCAACCAACAATTATGTGCAGTGCGGTCAATTTGCGGGCGCACATACACACTTTCAGCTGCCCTGTCTTGGTTGCCTTGATTGTGTTTCTGAGAGCCTGAATGCTCTGATCCCAGACAGACCTGCTGGCCTGTTGCACAGGCAAGGCTGCAAAAAAAGGTGTTTGTATGAACACCAGTGTGGTGTGTTGCTGGAAGATTCTCACAAACTGTTCATGTTTGTGTATGCCATGATGTATATTCACAAAACAAAGCAGACATGTTCAAGACATGACACACATCCTGTCTGTTCTTGAAGAACATCGTGGTAGACTTTTGGTTGGACTGTCCTAATAATCTGCTTACCTTTTTTTTAAATGTATTCCAAACACAGGAGACGGAGACGGGATTTGTACCGAGTGTCCAAGACTTTGACAGAAAACTTGCAGAAGCTGATGCCTATCTACAGATTCTGATTGACCAGTTAAAGGTAGAACAGCAAATACCCTCTTGAAGCACACACAGCTGACCTCGCTTACATGCAGTATATCACACTTGGCTGTTTGAGTTGCTACCGTACTTTTTGTCTCTATAGTGGAACCTTGGTTTTCCTCATTAATCCTTTGCAGAAGGCCTGACTAAAACCGAAGCAAACGAAAACCAAACCGATATTTAAAATAATTAATTCTAAAAATATTCTATCGTGACAGCTCTAAACAAGATACAGTTTTTACAGGAATATGAATCGCTGTTCCAAAAAAACTCACATTGAAATTCTCATAATCGATGACAATATGAGGTTTTCTACATTTTGCTCGGTATTGTCAATTTTTCCCCACTGGACATAATGTCATGAAGAAAAATATTCAAGGATATAGCTGTGGAAATCATAAAACTGGACTGGAAATGTTTTACGTCATGTCAACTTTCCTAACTGTTATGAAAATGATTTCTAACTTTGTTAAAACCTGAAAACAACAAAAAAAAATTGGGAAAGGCAAAGGCGCCATTCCAGGTGTTTCTTTCTGTCCTATTGTGTAAAATGTGGTCCAACAGATTATAACAGATATATTTTGCACACGGAATAACTTATTTTGACAAGTGACAATGCACATACAAACTCTCGAGTCAGAATGCTTTGATTGTACTTCACTGAACAACTGATTAATATTCTTTAGCAACACATCCCATACTGTCAAAAAATTAATAAAAGGAAAGGAAATTCAAAACACAAACAAAAAGTTAATACTCTGATGCTCGCTGACCTGAGGTCTCACACTGTCCTGATTTTATTCATGACATCGGTTCAAACGACACAGTTCTGCATGACAGTCTCCATTAAGATAAGGTTGCTCGCCCTTTATAGGCTTCAAAGTCTGGAATAGTATAGGCGTTTAAAATAAAAATATATTGCTGGAGCTGAAGCAATATGAGTAGAATCTCCGAGACGCATGTTGCAGTAGCACAAAATGCAGCCAGTGAATTCATTGTGATTTCTGTCGTTCTCCCAGCTTTTTGATGAGAAGATCAAGGACTGCAAAGAGGATGAATCTCGCAGGGTGAGTACCACCAGCAAATGCTCTCCTTTTTATCTGCTCTCCTTTTTCTTTTTTCTGGCCACCATCAGAGGCCTGGCCAAAATCACAGAACGCAGTCTGACCATGAATGTACAAGAAAGAGAGATGTTTTTTTCCATTTCAAAAAGGTTCATTTGACAAAGCCAAAGGAACAAAGAGCTGCTCGAAGCAGCTTATGAATGTGTGTGGACAAAATCGTCATGCAGTCAAGTTTGCTTGCTGTCCAGATTGATACGATTTAACCCGAAGGCAAATACTTTTTATTTGATGAATTAAGCCCGGTTATCACTGGAACTGCTCGCTATGTGAATGTTAAGCATGTTTCACGAGCAGTCAGCGTAGCACATCGACGGTCAACATCGTCCCCCCAAAACTCCCAAGGTCACACAGAAAATAAAATCCTTTTTTTTTTTTAAACTATTTTCTTCATGTTGGATTTTATAGCATTTCACATGTTGTCTTTCAGAAAATTGAAAATTTGAAGGAGACGACTTGTGTAAGTCCAAACTTAACACACTTTCCTTCCTGTATTTCAGTTCTTGCTTACTTATTTCCTTGTTACGCTGGCTTTTTTTTTTCCAGAGTATGGTAGAGTCCATCAAGCACTGTATTGTTCTGCTGCAAATTGCCAAGGTAAGTGTGAAACCTTGCTACCTGCTCGCTATTTCTTTTTTTTTTTTTTTTTTTTTTTTTTTTGGGGTGTTGTTGCTGCTTGGGTGTGACAGTTCCCTGTAATCATCATGTGACCACATCTGTGTGTATTTCTGGGGTAGTTCCCAGCTTTAGGTTGCCGCTTGGGTAAGCGGGCATTGAGAATATAACCCAAGTAATCATTTCATCACATCAACTTTTTAAAGTGGGGAGAAAAAAAAACTTTCGATAGACTACAATGATTCCATCTACTCAGTACTTACGTATTTTGTGATGTGATGAATAGATTCCTTCATGTGGCAAATTGCTAAATGACATGAAATCTACGTCAGTAGTCTAACATTGTCTTCTTAAAATTTTAAGGACCAAAGTAACGAACAGCAACACGCAAACGGACTGATAGTAAGTTTTGACGTTCTCTGTGAGGATTGAAATCAAACCTACTGCTAACTTTCTTTTTCCACTGAATTCACCACACTGTAGGAAAGTGGATATGACGCAATCTGTTAGTGCATGCCGTCATTATGGAGATTTGTTTCTATCTCGGTCCCTTTCCTCACATCTGCCACTATTTCCTCTGATCTTTTGAAATCATTTCCTTGATTTTATCTGTGATTTAGTCTTTATTACTACTGGTTGGGAACTATTCTCTATCGTGTGTTTCTGTGTGTTAGGAAAAAGGAAAAATGTGCATTGTTTGTCCATGACGTGTTTGCATGCATTGTGTACGGGACCCACTACGGGAAGGCTGCACTGCGCTGGAATCAACAAATGCACCATTGATTTATCCTCCGCACGCTGCCTGCTTATTGACCCATCTGGCACTAAGAGCTCGGCAGCCATCCTTGGAGCACTTTAGTATCTATCCATACTTAGTGTATAATGTAATTATCATTTTCTATAACTCACACGTTATCAGGCAGACAAAACTTGAATGTCTGTTATTTAAGGAGGGGTTAAACTACTTTTTTCCCCCCGCATGCATGTCAAATAAAGCTCATGGATGTGGAATCTTCCTGGAACACAACCAAAAATCTTTTTACCAAACATTCGCCGCTCCCCACAACGGTCACGTGCACATCACCACATGTACTTGATGTGTATCTTGATGCTGGAGTCTCATAAGAGCCGACATCCCACTTAATCTCCAAGACATTACGTAAAGATTTATCGATAAATAGCACAGTGTGTTCTGTCTATAAATGATGAGCATGTTTAATTTTTTTTTTTTTTTCATAAGCTGTGCGCTAAATATACTTTCACGCCTTTATAACCATTTCAACATCTGTGAAATCTGCCTCTAATGTGCACATATGGTCGATTGGATTTCATACACCCTATGTTTAAAATCCTAGAAACGGCAGCCGGGAGTTTTATTGAGTGTGTGCGCGTGCGTGTGCGTGTGGAGAGAGATTTATTTATGTATAAAATATGGATGTGTGCTATTATTTTTCAAGCTAACTACCTTCTGCATTATTACTACCGTACTTTCTCTTTCAATGTTATACACCAATCTCTGCACTCTCTATATTCCATCAATGTCTTTATGTCACTGTCAAATAACAATATATCGTTGCCCTGCTGTTTGTGGGAATAGCGAAAATCCGTGTATAATTGACGCTCAATATAAATGCCTTGGAGGGAAAAAACAAAAAACGCTTAGAGCCGCTGTTTTGAATGCTTCACTCGCAACATTCCTACAATACATACTTTTGACACCTTCACCACTGAGTAATTTTGACACAGTGACAATTACTCTCAACTGTTTCACTTTGATTTTGACACACAGTAGCATTAGTGTGAGTGGTATACTCAAGTCTTCTCACAAATATTTTCGATACGCATTAATATAAGGACGAATGTTTGGGTCTAAGCATTCACAATTTTTTGGACACTAACATTTGTAAATGTGCTTGACCCCTAAGCCAGGGGCAATTTTTTTTTTTTTTTTTTTTTTTTTTTTTTTTTGTGAGGGCCGCATCATATTTGTTTTGTTTTCCAACGGGCCATCATGACGGTGAACACCAATGCAAAATCACCTCAAGATTTTGAGACAGATACACAGGAGGCCAAGCATTAGATTACATAGTTAATGACAAAATAAATGTGATAAAACTTGTCACAAGAATTTATTGAGGTGTACTGTACAGCTATTTTTTCATGATTCATTTATGTTCAAAAAGGTTTAAAAGTGAAAAAGAACCCAAAATGTATACAAATTTTCTGTCAAGACAAAAACAAATCCATTTAACAAAAATCATGGAGCCTTTTTTTTTGGACCCGTGATAGTATTAAGCAGAATGGCTACAAATTATGTCATTGTCTGTATTTTATTTTATTTTTTTAAAACTTTTCGCATTGTACTTTTTTGGGGGGCTAACAAATGAGACGCTAACACATTTTCAGGGCTCCTATCATCTTCGGAGTGGCATCCCTGCTGATGGCTGTACAGCACAAGAGACACTGCCCCGGCTGGTTCTCACCGCAGGGGTGTCAACATGTAACTGATTTTAGGCGTTCGTCAATTAACAGTTTTAATACAAAGGGTTGTTCGGAGTTCAGAAGGTACCGGTACTCTCAATTATTGTTCTGCTGCTGTTTGTATATTGATTCATGAAATCTGTTCATGTCTGTCATTCCGGGAAGTGGAGCGAAAGGAAATTGATCTGCCCTTGCAGGGGGGGGTCATATTGGAGTTCACACATTTTGTTGCGACTTGGGTCTACGATGAGGCTGACCTCTAGTTGGTACCCAGTCGAGAGTGAAAAATATTCTTTCAGTGAGGCTTTGCCTGCAGCCATATGTGGTTATAGATATTAATATCGACCAGTCACGAGTACCCCACGATATGTGGTCATGAACATTTTGAGTGTGTAACAGCAGTACCATGAGTGAATGTTGCTGATGTCAGGCAGATGTCCAGACTTGATATGAGATTGATGGCCAATCAATTTTCCCTTAGAGCACCATCAACCCTGTGGATGGGATCTACCAGCCGCCTTTGGACACTCCTGTAGCCAACACCACGATGCCAACACAGACCACTCTCCCCGCAGGTAGCTGCCGGACATGTTTGCATACACACCTTCTTCCTACAATTAAAAAAAAAATGGTGCATAGAATATACTCCATTTTATTTCGTCTGGGTTTTATGACATTAAATCATCTGGAACCAGATGATTTTCAAGTGCGCAACCACTTAATGGAATAAGTTGGAGTCAATTCAACACACCATTTATTTCACTGAATGCACTTGCTGATTCATGAGCGTGGAGATTACATGCTGGCTCTCTGATTTATCCTTGAAAGATTAAAGGTGACGTAAAAACCTCCACCTTTGCCAAACAAAATATCGTAAATACTTCTTTAGAAAAACTCAACAAAAACATTCTCTCCAATCATTTTGTAGTAGTAATATTATTCAGTGGAGGACCTTTAAGGTTACTCAGGGAGACATCACAATGCTTAGAAATGTTGATTCTGTGCTAAAATCAACCGCTTATCCTTTTGGTCTCCCACCATTGCTTTGATTGCCCATGACCGTCTTTTGAACAATTATTAACAACCAATATGTTTACTCTCTGTCAAATTATAAGTTTCTTGGTTGAGAAAACGTCGTACAGTATGGCCTTCACTTAAATGAGGTTCATAGTAAGAATGATAAATTGGCGCACAGTGGCACTGGTGAGAATGAATGGCACCAATAATGACTAAGAGGTGGGTGGCAAAGATACTCACAGCCGATACAGATACTTGTGTGACTCGACTAGAATAGACTGCAGTTCCTTTCTATAGGACTGATTGTTTCTACATCATATCACAGCTTCTTGGAAGCTATAATGTGTACTTTCCTCTTCCTCTGTATTTTTGTTTTGGCACAAAAGATACTTCTCAGGTGTGTAAATCAGACCAGCGACCTTCGACCTTACCTGTTGGTCCTGTCGTCACCGTGATGGGCAGTTTGCAGACTCCAACTCCCAATAGCACAGGTGAACCATGACTACATATTTTTGCATGAGTGAAATCATCCAAACGTGCAAACCCTGCTGTTCATTTTTGAGTAGTTGAGTGATCGGCATTTCATCAGTGTTATCGATTAATTTCAATTTTATCAATTCAATTCTATTTTTTATTTATTTTTTTCTCAGGTCGATCTATTCCAAATAGTTTTTTATTGTTATTTATCGTGTGTGTGTGTGTGAGGGGGGGGGGAGTGTTCAGGCCATATTGCCCTGCCCTAAGTTGCATCCTGTCTTGTAGAAGGCTGCATGCTGGAAAAAGCCGTCATCTATACGCTTTGCCAGAAGACTGCTTAATGTCACAGTATGCGTGTGCCATTGTGTTGTTATGTGTAGCCTGCGTGCTAACACTTAGCTCACCCTTGTGTCAGGGAGCGGCCCATCAGCCCCCAACAGCGGCGTCACCTCCCCATCTCTCATCCCCCTCCCCTCGCACTCGGTGCCAGACTTCTCGTATTCCTCCAGCGAGGATGAGTTCTACGACGCAGACGAGTTCTACCAGAACACCACTTCCCCCAAACACTGCATGAAGTGAGTGGCTGCTACAAATTCATCTCACAGCAACGTCCCACACTTCAC
The DNA here is from genome assembly GCF_001891065.2 of Hippocampus comes. Lineage (NCBI taxonomy): Eukaryota > Metazoa > Chordata > Actinopteri > Syngnathiformes > Syngnathidae > Hippocampus > Hippocampus comes. Next base: position 328,044 of record NW_017806175.1, read on the forward strand.
TGAACTGTGTACTTATCCCCGGCCTCATTTCTCCCAACATTACCGTCTCGATGCTCTCAGTCCCTCGGGACCCCCTGCTGCCTCACCCATCAGCAATGAAGAAACTGCATTGAAGAGACCAGACACAACAGAATCACTCAACTCGACCATGTCAAATGGCACCACAGAACCAGGTTAAAAAAAAAAAAATTAAAAACAAACATTTGGTTTATATTTTTTTTAATTTTCAGACAAATTTACAGAGAGACTGTTGTGCTCAGATCCGTTTGACAGCCACGACGACCGTGACGATGACGGTGAGGGCGAGTCCGTGGAGGAGCACAAAAGCGTCATCATGCACCTGCTCTCGCAAGTTCGCCTGGGCATGGATCTCACCAAGGTAACGGCAACGGTTTTCTCTCCTCGCCAATCCGTGCTGTGAGCTTTTGAACTCACAACTAACATCAGTGGGCTGTTTGGATTTGCTTCTGAGCCGCAGTTTGTTTCCATCCTAATCCCCAGGTGGTCCTGCCTACCTTCATCCTAGAAAGGAGATCTTTGTTAGAAATGTATGCCGACTTCTTTGCACATCCCGACTTATTTGTAAGGTAACTGTCCTTTAACTCTGCCATAGCTGTTGTGCTTCTCGTGTACTGATTCCTTCTAACAGGACGGTACAGTGCTGTTCGGTTCAGTGCGCAATTTGCATTTTCTGTGTCGAATACTGTTTCCTCAAATATTTGACATCATTTCTCAAAATTTAAAGTGATGTGTGGAAACTGTGGAAAGGAGACACATGCATTATGACAATTTAAAACAGTTCCTAAGTGTCTTAGTGACATTTCTGTGACATTGATTAAGAATGATCAAATTCTTGCTAAAATACATTTTGTGGGAATTTTCAGAAATAGATCTTATTCAACATGAAGCCTATTTAATTTTATTTGAGTACATTAACCAGACATTTAGATTTCAAATGATGTCAGTTCTTTTGGGGCTGTAAAACACCAATTCCACAAACATCACGACTCAGGAAAATTTCAACCAAGCTCCGCACTTTTTAGAACAAAACACAACAATTATAGAATTGGTGACAATTAAAAAAAAAATGTTGAACATCATTAGACAATGCTTTTTTTTTAGGGAGAGCGGAGGTTAAACCAAGTTTAGAACCATTTTGTTCCAACGTGAATGCAATATTGGTTATTTTTAATAATCATTGCATTCTGTATTCATTTGCATATTCAGCATCCAACTCTGTGGCCATTGGCGCACGAGCCGCAGTAGTGTAGTACCTAAAGGGCGGAGCAAGACAGGTCATTTCATAGGTTGAAACACAACTAACGCTTGGGTGGACTAGCAACGGCATAAAGTTTGCCGACTGAGCTGAATTTCACTGAACTGTACCTCTTGTTGCCAAAGTTATTTTCTGTGTATGCACAGTCATGCAATCCTTTGAATACCTACAGTATCGCAGAGCAGCCGGATCCCCGTGAGCGCATGGTTCAAGTGGTCAAATGGTACCTGTCAGCCTTCCACGCGGGCAGGAAAGGCTCGGTGGCCAAGAAGCCTTATAACCCCATCCTGGGAGAGGTCTTCTTCTGTCACTGGGATCTGCCTTGCAAGACTGAGGAGCCCTCCACCAACGTGGTGAGCTAAGCTCACTCTGTCTCTCTCTCTTTCTTTGAGGCTCCTATACAGTCTATATCATGTGCTGTCTTCTGTTTTCAGTCATCTTCCCCTGCTCCTGTGCAGGACACACTATCAGACGGTCCGGTTCCATGGTCTTCACCCAACAATGTGTCTTTTGTGGCAGAGCAGGTCTCTCATCATCCACCCAGTGAGTGGTAGTCTTCAATAGCCAAATACAGTAGAACGTCATCTAAAATTCGGGGGTCAGGGGGGGTAATAGTCACCATATGGAAACAACTGAGTCTGTTGCACAACTCAAGTTAAAAAAAAAATGGTGTCATTAATCCTTTGTGAGTAAAGTAATTTTGTCAATTTGCAATCAGACTTATGATCATTATGATAATTGCAGAACAAAATTTCCAAATTATTAAATGGCTTTGTCTCCTCTTTTTGCAGTTTCTGCATTCTACGCAGAATGTTTAAGTAAGAAAATCCAATTCAATGCTCACATCTGGACCAAGTCGAAGTTCCTTGGCATGTCGATAGGCGTTTATAATATTGGACAAGGTACGTTTGACTTTTCATACACTTTCCCCATTCATGTTGTCTTATTTTGTACTGAATTGGTGACATTCTCCGTGCAGGCTGCGTGTCATGTTTAGAGCACGATGAACATTACATCCTCAACTTCCCCAACGGATATGGCAGGTGCGTGCTTTGCCATTTCTCCGCGAGCGTGTCGTCGACATACGTTTGACTGACCTGAGCCGTTTATGCAGGTCCATTTTGACCGTGCCCTGGGTGGAGTTGGGCGGAGAGTGCAACATCTCATGCTCCAAATCAGGCTACAGCGCCAACATCGTGTTCCACACCAAACCCTTCTACGGAGGCAAGAAGCACAGAATCACAGCCGAGATTTTGTAAGAAAAATCCTGATTCATTTCCAGACTTCAAAAGCCCCTTGGCATTTTTTGGGGGTGGCATCATCACCTGTATTGTTGATCTTCTATTGCAGTGCACCAAATGATAAGAAGTCTTTCTGCTCCATTGAAGGCGAATGGAACGGAGTGATGTTTGCCAAGTGGGCCACAGGAGTGAGTTCTCCCTCAGGCTTTCACAAGACTACTCTTGTCAAAATACATTTCTTTTCCCGCTGCTGAGAGACAGGTTTTCACCCTTAGGCTAATGTTTGTCATTTTGTAGCTTTGATTTCTGACTTGTTCAACGTGGAACCGTTGTCCACTGTAGCCGAAAATGTTTTCTTATTCCGACGTTTAAGAGCAGCCATCGTTGCTCAATGGATTTGAATCCAATGTGATTTGAATCTATGTAACTCTCTGGTCGATATTTACTACCGTTTACTCTGAGAATGTGTTTAAATTGTGTGGGAGGGTTCAGGTATTTAAACTGTTAATATGGACTCTTTAAATAGCTGCTTTTCAGCTATTGCAGGCGGGTCCGGAACATATTCTCCGCATCAAAAGGGAATTCAATGTTTCGGTATTCGCACACAATATCAGAAGCAATGGCAAATTGTATTGTCACTTTATATTTCTTATTCAAATGACAAGCAGAAAAGCAAAAATGAATCCCGGAATATTACATATATTTGCAGGAGAACACATCATTCATTGACACTAAGAGGATGGGCATCATTAAGAAGAAAGTCAGGAAACTGGAAGATCAGCTAACGTACGAGTCTCGAAGGTGGGACATTTCACCCTGTTGGCGGTCTTGTATGTGGCCAAACTCTTATAGGGGGGGGAAAAAAAGACAAATGATGACTTTCCTCCCCCTCCCACCCGACAGACTTTGGAGAGACGTGACCCTCAACCTGAAGCTCAAAGACATCGACGCTGCAACAGAAGCTAAACATCGGCTGGAGGAGAAACAGAGAGTGGAAGCCAGGGAGAGGAAGGAGAACGAGCAACAGTGGGAGACCAGGGTGAGCCTGACGGACATTTTAACCTACGAGGGCTGCATTTAGCGATGGCCGTTTGGATTTATTTCTTTGATTCACTCTTGGGAAAGGGAACTTGCCAATGGATTCATTTGCCACAATGTGTTGCTTCTCTGCGTGTCTGCAGCTATTCCACGAGGACGGAGAGTGCTGGGTGTATGACGAGCCACTTTTAAAGAGACTAGCCTCTCCTCGACCCTGAGAGGAGCAACACACGTCCACCCGTCCCAGGACCACCCCACCCCCACCCCGCACTACATGCATTATGATTGAACGCACACTGCAGAGTCTTCATAAGAACTCTTTAGCAAAGACCACTTGTTCACCGAGCCTTGGACTGACTGACCGCCGATGGCATTGTGTATGCAACTTTGCATCCGACTGTAAAATGATGGGAACGAATGAAATTCAACGGAGAGCACCTGAGATGTACCCAGGCGATTTGTAAAGCTTGACTCCTTAACAGGTGCGGTCCCAGTTCTCAGCCAGGCCACTCCCTTCATCAGGGTTGTTGAAATCTAATAATAACCTTTTCACATATAAAACAGAGCTTAACATCTCAGGGAATCTGGTTGAAGAAAGAAAGCCCCCTCCAAGAGTCTGGCAGCCTTATGAGGATGATGGCGGTGATGATGTTGTTCGCGGAATGGTTGAACCTTAACTGGGCGGGGAAGATACTCTCTGCTTGCCTGCAACTAGTTATAACTGTTGTTTATATATAAATATAGATATACATATGATGCATATATTCTTTTTTTATTTTTCTTTCTGGCAATAGTGTAAAATATTTGAGCATAATGAAACTTTAAAGGAAGCATCCAATGGTCACGTTTGATGTTCTGCTCTCATTTCAAGTTAGTTTGGTCCGTTTCTTCATTGCAGGACACAGTTATAAGTCCACACAAGCCATAGCATCGGAACACGCTGATAGAAATATATGAATGCAATCCAAAGGTTATCAGCAATGTTTGTCGAAAGAACATAGAACAGTCCTATGAATATGATTCTATGTAACCTGAAGGCATTTAATGAACAAATGATCATGTGGCTTTTTGTTCCTCTACTGGACCTCTTTGTCCATAATGACGATGTTCTGTTCTGTATGCATTACCTTGCGAAGGGGAATTGTAAACAACCCCAAAAAAAAGATGAGAACATCGCTGCTGTTTTTTTTGTAGTGCTGCTGCAGTTCATTTAGGGTTTTGTTTCTTCCTAAATTAGGAACACTGAGGGATATTCTACTCTTCACCTCAAATGTTTTTTCCCTTTAGTTACAGTGACGTCGACATTGGATCAAAACGCGATGGATGAGATACAAAAATAAATTCCACTTGGATATGCTAAAGAACATAAGTAGTAGTCTTGTTTCTTTGACTGGTTTCCCTAATTTACAGACTACAAAGTACTTAAGAATTACAGCCTCAAAAGTGGAATATCATATACACACAAAAGTTAGAGATGTTGCCCAATGGGGGACTTTAACCTTTACATGTGAACTTGTGTCTAAATTTCATAGGCTGCGTGCTTCAAAGGCGCCGTTTTCGGTCGTATGGCGTCACTTCCGGCACAACTCGACCATAGGTGGTTTCCAAAATTCTGGAGAAAATTCGCAGGCTGGATCCTTCGATGCCTTCAAAGGGTCATGTCGCCTCCGTGGACCGCATGAAGCGTGGCGAAATTGGACTGGTTCAATAAATTTAAAAATTTTGAGTCGCAGTCGCGCTGGAAGTGACGCCATGCAGCCGAAGATTCAGCCTTCAACGGATGCAGCCTGTGAATTTAGAAACCGCCACAGAAAGGCAAAGAAGCTAACATCCTTGCACGTTTTCACCGATCAAACATGTGAAATTCAAATTCATTCAGTGTGCTGATAACAGTTGTTTGAATGTCACAAGCATGGCAGCGTTACATTCAAGAGGCCCTGCATTTGAATCACTGCTCCTGGCCTTTAATGACAGAAGAAATCGAAGGGTCCAAGGGCAACTGACATTCCTCACCTTTAATTTATTACTCATGCAAAAAAAGAATACATCAAGCAAATATGATTAGTTTTTTTTCTTCTTTCAAACGTGCAGTTGAAAGGCGGTAAGGCAAATAGTTTGATGAAGACCACTTCCCAGGATTTTTCGGGTGGTGGTGGGCCTGTATCGCTCTGGAATACGCCTCTGCAATGAGCAGATTTCACACTCGGATCTAAAACAAGCAGTGAATTCCAGCAGACCATTTGAAAGCAGTTACTTGATGATCAATAATGCAATTTTGGGAAATCAGGCATGAGCGAGCGTGCCAAAATCTAGTAATATATGATCGTGTGAGTTAAAATATCCTTTTACCTAGACCAGCAGTTGTCGTGGCCGAGTGGTTAAGGCGATGGACTAGAAATCCATTGGGGTCTCCCCGCGCAGGTTCGAATCCTGCCGACAACGTCTATTTTGAAGCAGCGATAAAGACGTCATAGTCATGAAACTATTTAAACAGGGCCAAAGGGCATTTGGCGCCATTCACAATCCACCGGGTATTTTGGTGATGGAGTCAAAGGTAATGATTGTTAAAAGATGAAACACATAGATAGACAAGTGTCGAGTTTTTGACCGGAAATGTTGAAAAATTAACTAAATATATCCATTGGTACTTTCATGTTTAAAGCAGCCATTCTCACCACTGGTGGGTCCTAAATGACACATGTAGTTATCATGCATCAATTTTAGCACAGATAGTATAGATTTTGTTGCTAGGTTTTTTTTTATCTGTGTTAAGAAAAAAATGAAAATTTTAAAATGTTGCTAGTAGTCTGAAAATTGCCCGAAAAAAATAATTGGATGGCATGTCATGTTTCTCACCCCGACCATTTCCCATCAGTACGTGCAACATTAAAATAGGTACATTCATTGCTTGGTTCTTTTGGGGAAATAAAAGTTGCTAATTTAGTCACAAAAGTTGCCAAATCCCACCGCTGCCATTTTCCCATCAGCCCGCGTTGTGCCGCACGGGCTGATGGGAAAATGTTTTTTAGTATAAATTGTCCCTTCGCCCGCTGCACGGTCTCATTCCTCCGCTTCCCTTTGGTAAGCATTGTCCTCTTACTACGAAACGTCGAAAAGGCTTTCAAATTTTCGATCTGTAAACATTTTTGTCATTGTTAATCGATCATATTCGTTCTTTTCGTCTAAAGTTGAACTATTTAATGCGGAATGGGTATCTGATGTTGGTTTAAAGTGGCACACTTTGCAAGGCCTGCACCACGTGCTATAGGCAAATGTAACAGGCTAACAGCCGCTTTTTGGTAACTCCCATCGACTTCACGTAAATATGACTTCGTTTTACTTCGTCCCATTGCTATATGATGATAAAGTGTTGGTAGGGACATCTGAATGGATGTGAAGAAACGCCAACTACCCTGACAGCGTGGGGACGCATCCGCGAGTGAAGCTACACGTTAGCCTGTTTGCTAAAGCTAACGTCTATTCTGAGTCGATTTCCTATCTGACAAGCTTTTTTTTTCCCCCTTTTACAGTTTCACGACTCCCAAGATGCGGCAAGCAACTGAATTGAAGCGTATGTGACTTTTCCTTAACACTTAAGTTTGACTTTTTAGTCAGTGATGACCTTAAAATGTAAGAGTAGTGATCAGAAGTGATTTCTGACGAACAGTTCTCTGAGACTAAAGGACAAAGAGGGCAAAAATCCTTGGTGTGGATAGCCTTGCTAAAGTCTATTTTACTTGCAGACTTTTGGAGGCCGCATCAAAGACCGGAGTCGTTAAAAATGGTCAGTACTGGCTTTTCTTTTTTTTAAGCTTCTCTAAGGTGGGCTCTGACTCAAATTACAGTGGACCCCTGCACACTCAGGAATATCAAATTGGCTCCCTTTTTCTTTCTGTGGTAACCACATATTTAAAGTTCATCAGTTTTAAGGATTTTCTCCCCAATGCGTTTCAACGGACATCATTTATATGCAAATTTTCATCACTCACAAGCCAACCCAGTCCATATATCCTGCGAGTAGTGGGGTCCTCTGTACTTTATATTAGGAGTGGGCAAATGTTTGACTCGATGACTGCAATTGAGTTTTTAAACTGAATTTGTGATGCCGGTGTGAAAATTAGCCTTGTGTATTTATACCATTTGATTTCATATTTTCTCTTTTATGATTAAAGATAATATAGCCCGCTTTTTCTCTACCCCATGTAAGACGAGAGGCATCAGTGTGCTCATCCTATATTTCATATTCATCCTACATTTTTACTTGCAGGGGATTGAACACTTAGATTTTGTTGGCAGTAGATTTTTAACAGATTTGAGAGAAAATTCATAAGTGCAGCAGCTAATGAATGTAAATGCTCCGTGGGTGAAATTAAGGAAAAGTATAAGGCTGCATGTGGACCCCAGTCTTACTTTGCCCACCCCTGCTTCAGATGCACATTAGCTATGCCGCAGAGAAGAGTTTCCTTTTGTTGCCGTGATGACATTTATTTGCTACTCTTGACAAGATGGATGACGATAAAGCCAACCCACCAAGTTGACATCTGAGGCACTGCCAAACGATTGCTTTAAAGAAAGTATGAAAAGGGATTATGTACTCAACTTTTTTTCCCCTTTCTCGTCCTGTACAGCTCCACTTGGGGTGTGATTCACCTGACTGACATCAGAGGTAAAACTTGATTAGAATTCTTGTTTTTCTTCTGGAAAGCCAGCTGTAGATGATGACTTTGAAACACATAATGGGAATCTCTCTGAAAAATAGTGAAAGATGACATTTTGTCTGATGCGGTGTTTTAGTTAGCTGCTTTCCCTGCCATCTGCTACCTGGTGCTTAGTCTTGTCATTTGATTGCAGGTGTTGTCCTGGCTTATATTCAGGTAAGATTTTAGTATTTTTTTAATGACCTTTAAAATGGCTGACTAAAATGATGAGTTCATAGTTCAACAGATACTCTGTGAAGATAACTATTCGCCCCTATCTGACATGTTGGCCTACGCAACATCTCAGGCACAAACGCAAGATGTGATTCTAATTTTTTAATTTTCCCTTATAGGTTAAAAGACAGACTGCACGGTACGTTGACTTGAATATTTTATCTACTAGATTTAGCACAATGATGACTTCATAGTTCAGCGGATAATTAGTGATGACTACTTTTCGCTCCTATCTGATGTGTGGCTTGAATACATTGTTCACATAAAATTGTAAGGGGCACTGTTAAATTTGTTCCCTTTTCTCTCATCCAGGCTTCATGAAGCTATGCTGAAAGAATGGAGCATTCACTTGCATGGTATGTTAAAAGTGTACTAAAAGGCCCCATTCAAACATGACATTGCACAGATCTTGAGTAATCGACGCATTTTAGAATAGTGGAGTTTTATAGAACTTTTTTTTTCGGAATAAAATTTCACTTGACTTTATCATTAAAGATGAGCAGAAATTATGACTCCTAATGGATGTCTATGTTCACACCAGTTTCAGAATGGTAAAATGTTAATATTAAGATATCCTTTATTTGTTCAACACTGGGGAAATTTACAGTCTACAGCAGCAAGATTGCGGGAAGAAGGAAGAAAAAAAAATGCTAATGACATTACTCTTTTTGTGTTGAAGTAAAAACGCGATTTTGGTTACCTAAGAGCAATGGTGGTTGTGAATGGGGCCGTAACCTGTTGGGCATGATGAATGTGAATCAGGTCTCTGATCCAGTTGAGGAAACTTAACACATTTCTGACCCTGATTGAGTTTCACGGTAAATTTTCTTTTTGAAGAAAAAGAAGGTTCTAATTCAATCTTCTGATGCAGATTGCTGAGGAAAGAGTTTGACTGCATTCTGCAAAAGTCATCACTTCAGGTAAGTCAAAATTTGGACTAATTTCTCATCAGCTGACCTGTGATGATAAAAATGCTGCTGACATTTAAATCGTGGAGTCATTAGCTCTAGCTGAAAGGTCAGCTTGCTAACATCTTTGGAAACGCTTGGATGTGTTTTGACTGAATCCTCTTCTCTGCCCACAGACAGGAGCTGAGCCTACCTTGCATGTAGATCCCACCATCAAATGGATGAATTGAAGGTGAGGAAGTAACAAATTGTTTATAAAAAAATACCCAGTGGAGAGGGTTTCAATGATGTCCCAACAAATGTCTGACCTGAAATAAAATGTGGATATCCGTTGCTGAGTGGCCCGGCTTTTGTACACTAAGCAAAACTACTCCTCACGTGTAATAAGCATTTCTCTCTCCCGTCTACAGCATAACTGGAAGTTGGCTGACTGAGCTCAGTAAGTTTCTTTTCAGTTCTCGTCACGAAAACAAACAGGCCCTACACATGATGAAGAGATTCTGCCAAATGAACTCTGATTATATCCAATACCGTTCCATATTTTCTGACCTTGTGGCCAGTAAACTGCTTTGTTTTTTTTAAATGTTATGCAAAGTGATGATTCATGGTTTTATTTATTCCTGTAGGAATTAAGGAGGAAGTGTGCATCTTCATCACTTCATAGACATGGGGAGGACCACAAGTGGCTTTCATTAATGATGGGGCCGTAAGGGGACACTTGAACTCATTCGAGATGAGGCGGTGCTCAAGGATACCTTGGCAAAAGCAACAAACGTACTAGAATCTTTATGCAATTTCATTTTTGTATGTGATGGCTTCTACTGAAGTTCAGTTTTATATTGTAAATGAATTTACATGTTTTGTTGTTTGAGATATAATAGAGGTTGCACCTCCTATTGCTTGGACCATGTGGCAAGTTAAACTCAAATGTTGAAAGCACAAGACTTTTTTAAGTCACCTAAGGCTCCAGACTTTTTCTAATTTCTCTTGTGATGTTTACCTTGTGGTTTGACGTTATATTAAAAGACGTTCACATTGAGTTTTGTCTTGTTTATTTTTCATATTGAGTCCGAATTGGAAATATTTTGATTTAATTCAACAAATATTCGTGCATCTTTTCACTTGACGTCAGGAAGGATGCCCACAAATGTCTGCCAGGTAAAAAAGTGAAGTACCAAGCGGTCGTGTCGCCGTATGACGTCAGTTGTGCTGTGCTTTATTGGAAAGCGTAGCTTGTATTGACGTAAAAAATAGTTGCAGGCAGGCGGGGCTTCTTCGTGGCGGCTACTTCCGGTGTGTAAATCGAGCACTGTGCGGTAGAAGTAGCCGAGCAGCGAGCTAGCGGAGCTACATTCTCGTTGGAGGCAATCTAGTAGCGGCGCTTGACCGACCTCTTCACTCATGTTTGCCCGCTTTGTGCCTCTCCTGCCGCTTCTTGTGCTGGCCGCTCCCGCACACGCTCACTTCTTCCAGCTGGATACGCTGTCCAACACGTCCTTGTACTATTTTAACTACATTTACTGCAACATTTGGGAGGGCGAGTGTCAGCCTCACCAGGATGATGCGACGCAGCAAGGTAGGACGGGAAGCAGACAACGACCATGGTTTTTGTTCCGTAATGACTTGACATTTTGCATGGGCAGTTCCTACCAGGGACTTTTGGGCCGGTTTCCCCCAGGATTACACGGAACTGCTATACCGCTGGTACTGCAACCTGGGTCAGTGCTGCGAGTCTGGAGACTGCAGGGTGACCAACAACATCACTGGTAGTGCATTACAATTGTCAAACTCCTTGATTTAAAGGTGTCATTGTTAGTGGCCAGATGCAATATATTTTTTTCCTTTCAAGCACCATTTATGATCCTGAGATCCTCGGTTTACGACAGTTTTTAGCGGCGAAACGTCCGCCGGTAAAAGATGACAAGCTCAATGACCGTAAATTGTTCTATGGTGTTGCAAATCTTTCGGCACCCCCCAAAAAACGTTCAAGTAGGATATGGGAAATGCCACGCTGTTTTTACTTTAACACACCATAATAGCATGAAGTAAAATGTAAAGAAACATTCTCACCGTTCATTCATGACGAGGCATTTTGGTGTTTGTGACTTGGCCTTGACACAGTTCGGTGCAGTCGAGTGGTGCAACGATTAAACAACGGATTGTCAAATTGGTAATTTTTAAAATTGATTAAGCGTGTTGAGACCTTGTTTTCACTGTACAAATTATTTAAATATATTTAACCTAAGATATTTGTAAGTATATATATATTTTGTTTAGGGATATTTGATATATTTAAGAATTCCATACTTGAAATGCATTTAACACATCTCAAATTTTCAATAGTTTATTCAAATGGAGAATATTAAGTCAGGTTGTGCACATGTTTCTATGTTCAGGAGTTGAGTCCTTATTTTCGTTTTTAACGATGAATTAAGGACCAGATGAAGGAGTTCAAATTAAGTCATGTCCCTTTTTGTAGGTTTGGCTCACGATCTCCAGAACAAGTTGCATGGGCAGCACCTGGCCCAGCCTGTGGTTCTGAAAGCAATCCAGGGCTTCATCAACCACCCGGAGTCCAACAAGCCCCTCACGCTCTCCTTCCATGGCTGGTCGGGCACTGGGAAGAACTTTGTGGCCCGGATGGTTGCTGATAATCTTTATCGTGACGGGGTGAAGAGCGAGTGTGTCCGTCTGTTCATCGCCCCGTTTCACTTTCACCACGCCAGGATGGTGGACACGTACAAGGTGAGACGCAAGAGGTGAGGGCTCGCCGCCAAGAACATATTGGGCCAGTTCGAGCTTTTATCTAAGTTCAATGACAACACTATGAACGGGAATCATCAAAATCAAACACTGTTTTGTTTTTTTATGGGGGGGGGGCTGGCTTCAGCCCAGCTGGGCCACAACTGCCGTGATTGGCGTCCAGTGTGCACAAATGTTACACAATCTCTGTGTTACATTTCAGAATGATACTGGGTCACTATTACTACACAGGAGAAGTGGAAAGTCCAAATTCAGATGAGCATTTTTATTGAACTCTCACTCATAAAGATCATTCTGAGTTTCAGATTCTGTAGTTTTTGATCAAATTGAAGCTTTGACTGACTTCAACCATCACGTGGAACAGTGAACTTGATACCTGGGAAAAAAAATTGTTGATCAAAGTACTCCCAAAAGTCATTCAACCCCTACTTTCTAGGGTCAGCTGAGAGACGCCATCCGGGACACCGTCCTCCGATGTTCCCAGACTCTGTTCATCTTCGATGAGGCCGAGAAACTGCACCCGGGCCTCATCGACGCCATCAAACCATACATGGCCCACTATGACAACGTGGACGGGGTCAACTACCGAAAGGCCATCTTCCTTTTCCTCAGGTTGGATTGCCCTCCAGGTTCAGCGTTTCAAGAATGGCATTCCGTAGAGCAGCAATGGGCAAAGCTTGGCATATTGTATTGAATCCTGTAATGTGTACAGTATTGCATTAATTTAGATGATTTGGGGTTAATTAATATGTCATCCAAATCTGCACAAAATTGAGTTATATTATGAAAATATTTCTATTTCTTCATGTTATTAACACTGCAAATCAACCAACATGACTCCTTGATGGACATATTTATCGCTTAAGATGAACCCAATAGAAACGTTTTTCACATTGGAAGTGATGAACAGAAATATAATCTGTTCATAAAGTCTTAATTAAGTGTACACGCAATGTATTAAGTAGCATCTTGGTAGCCGTAATTGCGCAAGGCATTTTTAACTTCCTGTCACAATATCAATAACATAAGACAAAAGATTTTTTTTTCCTTTGTCCGATGTCAAGACTGGAATGAATCTCGAAATGCTAACCCAAGCTTTCGCCCGTGTATGTGTAGTAATATCGGAGGAGCTGCGATCAACGATGTCGCATTGGACTTTTGGCACTCTGGTCAAAACCGAGAAGACATCGGGATGGAGGATTTGGAACACCGACTACGAACTGAAACAATGGAAGCTCAAGGTATGTAGAAGTCCTGCTGCTCAGAGACTTTTTACTATATAAAGCTCATTTTGTCATCTGTGTTCAGTAACGAAATTGGCCTCAGTCAACAGTGTTTCCTAACCTTTCTTGAGCAAGGCATACCGTTTGAACCACAAAGGGGAATCGGATAATTTCCCAAGGCGTAAAAAATGTCATCATTTGACAATTCGCTATGCTTGCAGCTTTTTTTGTTGTTGTTGTTGAATTAATTTTATGGACTTTATTCCTTTCTGCTTCCAGGCGGTTTTTCCAAGAGCGAGCTGATGTCCGGTCACCTGATCGACTTCTTCGTGCCGTTCCTACCACTGGAGTACCGTCACATCAAGCTGTGCGCGAAAGACGCCTTCGCCGCGCGAGGCCTGGAGACCGACGAGGCCACGCTGGATGAGGTGGCCAAGGCCATGCTCTACATTCCCAAGGAGGAGAGACTGTTCTCGGCCCAGGGATGCAAGTCCATCCCTCAGCGGATCAACTTCTTTCTTCCTTAGAAGAAATGAGAGAAAGAGAGAGACACGTCTGGAGTAGATGTGCAGTGCGCACCCTTACGGGTGCGAAACACGCAATTACAGGTTCCTCGTGCACGGTTACCTAGAGCACTTCCTGTATGAGCGGGATGAACAAAGGGCCGTCGCATCAGTCGTGCGGGAGTGAAGGAGTGCGCGGCTCTTTGTTACAGATGCTCGCTTGACACGAACACCACACGGTTGACAACAGTGGGGGAAATCATTATCAAAGGTTTGCTTACGAAGAAAAAAAAAGTCTATTCACATAGAAGGCGGTAAAAGTTGTCATGTTGCAATTGAATGGAAAGGCAAGTAACCAGTCACCAGTTTTTGAAGACCCACATGATGTTGCGTACAATTATTATATGCACACTGAATCTACCAAATGAAATAATTGACACTCCTTTCACCGTGAAAAAAATCCCCATTTTGAATCCGCCTTATTTTTGTTCTTTTGTAAACAGCAGAATGAAGAAAGGTTTAACAATGCAACCATTTCCATCTCTTGACTGAAACTTGGTTGATCTCATCTAAAATGGCAATCGCTACCATCTACTGGTGGTTGTGCATCAGTAAAGCCGTTTTTTTTTTTTCCCCAAGCTTGAAATTTACATTGGAGCACCATTAGACTTGTATAAAGAAAGACCGGTAAAAATTGATGAAACTCCTTAACTGCGCTAAAGCAAATGTTGAAGGGGTAAACTCTGAAAGGTAATTCAATTTTTATTTATTTTTTTACAGTAACAATACACACTACCTGCTCGGATTAATTTGGCACAATGAATATAGGTGATGCTTAACACAGGAGATTATTTTCTTTGTAAGGGATCAAGTAATTATTTCCCCTACTGTACAGACTGTGGAAAAAGTATGGGGACACTTTTTTTAATGCTCTTTTTCCACTTTCCTCGTTGTGACATTGTATCAGAAAATAGCTTCACAAAACCAATTTCAGCTCGGTGGGAGTCTGGGTATGTTGATTTATTTTCGTTTGAGTCACTAGTATTCAATGAGAGTTTTTTGCACAGTACAATGTTTAACCACCCTCCACTTATCTTTATATTGCATTCTGTTATCTTTATGCGGTCAGGTTTAAAGCGTTACTACTGTATGTTTGACTTTCTTTGTCAACTTATGTGTCGTACGTATTGTGGTTGGTAATGTTAAAGGGCAATATGAAGTGTAATATTGAAAAGCAATTCATGTACTGTAATACATTGTATCAAAATATGTTTTCATGATTACTTAAAAGTACTTTTTAATTACTAAGGTAAGAGAAATTCTACCATGTGTTTTGTTTTGATGTATTTATAAGTGCTGAATATGTCAACTTTAGGTCATAGGTTTTATTGTCATGTGATTTTGCTATTGGAATGTTTAAATTTCACATCTCGGTATGAATATGAAAAGAAAACCTCCCATTGTTTCTGTTATGCCCCAAACCCAAATGAAGAAATAATAAATGCTCAGTGCTTTGTCCTCATAATTAAATGTGAGAATTGTGGTCACTTACACACTTGAGATTTTGAGATCCTGGGAGGTGTGTTAACTTTTACACCGAGTAGGTTTATTATGCAATATAGTGTTAGTAAATATGAATGCACTTACAAGTGGATGCTCAAAAAAATTGAAATACTAAATATCTATGTCTTCAATCAAGTCTACCGTTGACAAAGGTATTTCCCAGGAAATTTTAGATGTCAATCAACGTCAACCCTTTTAGAGACTGATTTTGTTTTTTGTGATTTGGCACCTGCCTACAAAACTACCAATATCTGCTTTAATAGCCATGAAAGTCAGTCAACCCCACTGAAAATGTTTGAGGTGTTATCAAGAGAAAGGTAGAGGGACAGAAAACAGATGATCTGAAGGCCAATATCAAAGCAATTTAGGCGACAAATGATACTGAATGAGATCCAACAAAGTACTGAGGTCATTTTACTTTGAAACACTTTAGAGAACGCACCCTGTATTTCGTGTGGGGCCAGATTCAGTGACATAAGAAACACTTGATAAACAGAACAGTAATGACGATTTCGTCGTCATTTAACGTTGATACAGTATTCTAATTGTGACTTAATGGTGAGCATCAAACGCATCACTCTTCGCCATGAATGTATCACAAACGCATCACTCTTCCTTTGGGTGTGTATCAAGCGAACGCGTGGTCTTCGTCCATTGGCTAAACTTTACTCATCAGCGTATTCACTGTTTTGATTGGCCGAGAGGACTCTGACTTCCTGGCCAAGCTCCGGCGCCGACAGCCAATCAGATTGAGACATCTGTTTCCAGCCGAGAGGCGAGATCCTACTTGATTCCAGTGAAACGGCGCGGCACCGACGGACTCTTGGGCACTGCCGAACGGCATCGAACAAGAGCAAAAATTTGATATCAATAATTCGTGTTAGTTTTAGAGTTCGTTTGACGGAGTGGTTCTCCTCACGATGACTGCCTTGTCGCTGCTATTTTTGGCCATGTCGGCCGCCTATGTCCTGGCCGAGTCCACTGTCTATTTCCGAGAGCAATTTGAAGACGGGGGTGAGCTGATTTTCCGATAAATCTAACTGCATTGATCTATTAATTATGTGCTATTCGTCTTCGTTGTATGCAAGTTGACCATAGTGTGTTCATAAGGTTTTATCAGTGCATGGCCATATGGGACCTCCATTAGCCTACCATACGCTAATTTTGTATAGTTTTAATTTTGTGACTTTTTTGGCCTCATATTCTAAAAGAATCGTCCTGTTTTGCTTAATTTTGCATACGTTTTGTGTGTGTCAAGACACAAATTTATTTGACAACCACCCTCCCCCCACGTATGGTCAAATCACAGTGCGTTTCCCCTCCCCCTCCTTTACTTCCCTACCCTGGTCATTGGCTGTGCCACCCCCCAACCTTAAAATAAATCTATATCTATATACATACACATACCTCTCCCAAGTACCAGCATCATGGACAACATTTAAATGCATTGACTGTCTATTAAGTGTTTAGTATACGTATTAGGATTGTTGTAAGCCACTGTGACAGTATGCTCAGAACAGTAACGCTTCCCCTGAATATATGAAAAAAATATATACTAAACAAAATGAATTGATTTAAATGTATTGCACATAAAAGTGGCATGAAATTGAACTGTACCTGAATAGTTTTAAAAAAATCCAACAATTAAATGCAATTTTACTTTCAGTTAAATACAACTGACTGGAGGTCTTGACAGAATGTGTCCCATCTCAAAAAAATGTGAACTGTGTGTGTGGGTGTAGATGCCTGGAAGAGTCGCTGGGAGGAGTCCAAGCATAAAACAGACTATGGCAAGTTTGTCCTGACAGCAGGCAAATTCTATGGGGATGCAGAGAAGGACAAAGGTGAGTGGATTGCTCATGTCAATTTAGGGCTTGGGTGATGAATGGATGTTCGATACTATTTTTTTTCAGTCCGATACAGGTATGACTACTTAACAAATGAGCCAAACAATGTCACAGTACATTAAAAAAAAAAAGTGCTTGCTGAGAACTCTTACTTCTTTTTCTATGTAGATTCTCAGTCATCCACTCTTGTTTAGTGATTTGTCTTGTTTTCCAAAAACGACTTAGCATACAATATGCAAGGCCGTTTGACACGATCTGATGAAAACAGGTTTGCAGACAAGCCAGGACGCCCGCTTCTACGCGCTATCGTCCCGCTTCGACGACTTCAGCAACAAAGGCCAGCCCCTCGTCGTCCAGTTCACCGTCAAGCACGAGCAGAGCATCGACTGCGGCGGCGGCTACGTCAAAGTGTTTCCTTCAGACCTCAAGCAGGAGGACATGCACGGGGACTCGGTCTACAATCTCATGTTTGGTACGATGGGTTCATCAGGGTCTTCCTGAGGTTGGGTGCCTCACAGATGAGTGCGTTGAATTTCAGACTTCTGTGTGTAGGTCCTGATATTTGCGGACCCGGCACAAAGAAAGTTCACGTCATCTTCAACTACAAGGGCAAGAACCATTTGGTTAACAAAGACATCCGATGCAAGGTGAGTCATCGACTGGTTGTGTAACACTTTGGTCTTTCTCTAATTCTTGCGAAATTAGCAACTACAAACATCTGCAACACATTTCATTTGTAAAACTATTACAATTGCATCAATATGTCTAAAACTGATGATTAGATCTACATTGTATAGTGTTGAAGTTCTAAATTCCGCTGTAGTATGGACTTGAAATGTTCTTGTTTCCATTATTGTCAACAAACTCAAATTCAAGGCTTTATTTGCATGTGTTCCTTCCCTTGCTGCCAAAATGCAAACTTCTCAAGTGGACTTTGAGATCGGCGACTCTTGAAGTATTCCACGCCACTCCAAGGCACTTGCTTTTATAATACCTTTTGTATATACATATATAATAGATGTTTATAATAGAATACTTTTAAGATACTCATGATTGATTTCAGCTGTAACCTTTAGCACTGATTTGTTTGTTCATGATCCAAAGCAAAACTCATTTTTATTTTATGAAAATGTTTTTTCACTTTTAGCTTTCGTTATCGTGTTTGCTTTTCTTTAACTGTAATAACCTAGGACAGACATCTCATGTAAAAGTAAGAAATGTGTAAAACATGCACGCGCACACACACACACACACACACACACACACGGACTATCTCCAACATCATTTCAGGTGATAAAATTCTAAGTGGGATAGTGAATATCATCTAAGCCTAAAAAAACGTGCCACAAAGAACCTGCCACACAAGAAAATGTACAATTATTGATTATTAAAAATAAGATGCCCAAAATTGAGCATTTAAATAAAATGTTAACCGACCACTTAAATACTTAATGCTGTAGCTCATCAAAGGTGCCTGAAACAAGGGGATAGAAATGGCATAAAAAAAAAGCTTATGAATTGGAATAATTAGGACTTAAAGCCAATGTACAAATGCTTAAGTTTAAAAAAGTAAATCAACTACCTCCATCCAAACATTGACCATATGTTGTTCCTTAACACTGTTCTAAAAGATGAAATAAAAATGACTACCACAGGTTTGGTTGCCTGTTCATTACTCTTGAGGGCCCCCTACTGGTTGTTTATTTCACTCTGCCTTGATGAGCTTGCGACCAGTCCAGGGTGGACCCTGCCCACGGTCCGCTGAGATTGGCTCACCCACGATCCCAATGAGGCCGAGGGCTTTAGAAAAGCGATGAATTGAAGAGAAAGGTCCATTTGTTGTAGTTGTCTATTAGTGGCTCCATGTTCCCTTCAATGCCATTGTATACTTTATCTCACATTGATCTTTTTCTGCCCTTCAGGATGACGAGTTTACCCACTTGTACACCCTGATTGTCAACCCCGACAACACGTACGAGGTGAAGATCGACAACAAAAAGGTGGAGTCCGGCACTTTGGAAGATGACTGGGACTTCCTGCCCCCAAAGAAGATTAAGGACCCCGAAGCCAAGAAACCAGAGGACTGGGACGACCGGGAGAAGATTCCTGACCCTGACGATACCAAGCCAGAGGCAAGTGCAGGCTTGCCACTTGGATGAGCTCCGGGATGAATTTAACTGATGTCAGAATCTATTTGACAGGACTGGGACAAGGCCGAGAACATTCCCGACCCCGATGCCAAGAAGCCGGATGACTGGGACGATGAGATGGATGGAGAGTGGGAGCCCCCTATGATTACTAACCCTGAATATAAGGTACATGAATCGCAGCTGTTATTAGGGCTGAAACGATCATTCACTGACTCCCACATCGCTCACCAGCTCAGGCACTGCCTTTTAAAGCCACACCCACTAAAAGTCCCAAATGTGATCGTAAGGAGCATGAGGATGGTAAATCCAAGTGGGCAACAAGGGTACCTCTGCCTCACAGGCACGCTTTGTTTGATCATGCCAAATACATCTTTAGGGTAATCGGTAGAATAACAATTTTTAAAATAATCGATAGCTGCAGCCCTCCAAGTGCCAATGCAGCAAGAGGAGAAAATTGTTTTTTGTGTGGTGAATTAAACAGCGTGTGCTGTTTTAAACAGGGTGAGTGGAAGCCCAAAGAGATCAGCAACCCCGCCTACAAGGGAAAGTGGATCCATCCCGAAATCGACAACCCGGAGTACACCGCCGATTCTGAGATCTACAAATACGACAGCATTGGCGTGATTGGACTGGACCTGTGGCAGGTAATGCACCATGCATAGCTGTCGACTATGACACTTGACAATTTCATTTGAAATCTGACTTTTTAAAAAATATGTAGTTTTTATTTTGTGGCAAAGACGTGAACTTTTATTGGGGAAAAAATTAAGTATGATACATCATTGAAACAAATCACTTAAGTTTATCGTCAGGCACGTCAATGTTTTGACAAAATTAAAAAGGACATGGGGAGTCATGCTAGGAGGCGAATGAAATGTATAAACAATTAGTAAATATGAATTACACTCTTAGTCACTACCGATAAGTATTGAATTGGTAAACAATATTCATATTTTTTTAATAGAAAGGTGCAATATTTTTGTGTAGATGCCTACATCATTTGTTTGGTTGGTTCTCTCAGCAACCAGTTGGCTCAATAATAACTCTAAAAAGTTGAGAATGTAAACTGCAGCCGAGGTGTCTGAAAATTATTTTAGTATGCAATAAAAAAAAAAATTAAAACAAAAACCCATGCCAGATGAAAAGAATGACCAATCCTTTTTTTTTATTATTATTAATTGTAAGTTTATTACATCTGATACGAACATTTAGAAACTGAACAAATTCTCACCTGTACAAGCTTCTTTATTCTTGCACAAATAGGGATAAGGAGAAATCATGATGTGTATAAATGTTAGAATAAAACACTAAAATCTTGATTACAATTTTTTAAAGTGATGATGGTGATGCTTACTGCTTTGAATAATATCGGTAATCATTAACATTGCGTTTGTATGTTGTAGGTCAAGTCCGGCACCATCTTTGACAATTTCCTGATCACCAATGACCCAAAACTCGCTGAGGATGTTGGTGATGACACATGGGGCAAAACCAAGGTATCTAAAAAATGTTTGCCCTTTATCGTCCCTGCTCCCTCCCCCTTTCCGCCCCCAATAGTATTTATTTATTTTACATTCCCAACCAGGAGGCCGAAAAGAAGATGAAGGATAGTCAAGACGAGGAGGAGCGAAAGCTGCGCGAGGAAGAGGACAAGCAAAGGAGAGATGAGGCAAAGGATGATGACGAAGAGGAAGAAAAAGATGATGATGAGGAGGAGGAAGATGGCGAGGAAGAAAATGAAGAAGAGGAGGAGGAGGAGGAAGAAGACGATACTGAGTCCCCCATGAAGGATGAGTTGTAAAGAGTTGAAAAGCAAGGAGCAGCTTCAAGAGCAGACTGTCAAACCACAGGAGACGACTCACCCAGTGGGAGGAGTTTTGTTTTGTTTACAAAGACCGAGAGGGTTAAAACTATCATTATTATTACTATACCATAATAACAATGACAATTATAAACTGTGATGATTATAATAGAAACATGATTAGAAATGAAGATGTCGCAGTGAATGTCCAGACTAGAAAACCACATTTTAATTTTTTAAAATTTTTATTTGCAGTTTATACAAAACAAATGTGTATGTTAAGGACTAGACTGATTTTGCCAAAATCTGGGTTGTTGGTGACACATGACAAATCTAGTTTTTGTAAAAAAAAAAAAAGTTTGTGTTACCTCATGTGTTTTGTTTGTCTCGTGATGCTGTCTTTATTTTAATTGTTTTTGTCAATCCCAAATTTCAAGCGCTTGCTCAAAGGTTCATCGCATCAAATAAGGGAAGATACGACCTTAAAAGTCTGATGTAGTTCCAGTTGGGATGTTAATCTTGTGAGGAAATCCCTTGCATACGTTTGCACTGTACAGTTATGACCACATTTCCACATTTGTGCACATAAGACTAGTTTCTGAATAGTTTTCTGAAGCACTCCAGCATCAGGAAAGCTTCTGTTCATGTTAGGTTTAGTCATTGTTTGGTGTATGCAGTCAACTCTCCTCATCCCGGATGCACACTGCAGCCGAGCGCTGATCCTTTTGTAAAAGACATTTTGTACTAATACTGCTGGTAATTTAAGTGAGGGGATTTGTCGTTTGAGTCCAAATGAAAAAATATGTTCTGTCCAATAAAAACAACCACAGGAAATGACCTTGAGTCCTCATATATATTTTTTGCTTATTGAAACTCATTTATACCTTTGCAAATATTCTGGAAATCCCATGGGAAAAACAAAGGAAATGAGTTGGACCTGGAGAAAATTGAACAGCTGACCGGAATGTTCGCAGTCAACTGCAGGTCTCACCGACAGTGGATGTAAAGTCTACACACCTAAGTTTAACCAAATAAGATATACAATACTGGCATTTTTAAAGGATAAACTTTCAAGGAGCACTCGAAATCCTACATTTACATTGTCTACTTTGAATTGACATAATGCTGGTGAATTTTAGTATGGAAGTATGAGTCAAAGCAACAAAAAGTCAAAACCCGAAAGAGCGATGACTCGTCTAACAATTCCAGTCGTAGTTGGAAATCCACGTCCAGGTTTTCGCACGGCCCGCGTGTGCGCGAGCCTGAGAGGGCAGCAGCGCTGCGTGAAGGCAGCAGTGGGAAGCAGAAAGACGATGGCCGCCTCTCTGACTCTGACCCAGGTAACACTCTCGTCCGAACTCTACTTGTGACGGCAGCCAGCGCTTCGTGTCCGCCGTCTTCTCCGCTCGGAAACCCTTCGGTACCTGCAGAGGACTCCGGCGCACTAAATCGCGGTCCCGCTTCGATTCTTTTGGTCTTTTTTTCGGTGGGAAGTTTACAGTGCTTTGCTTGTGACTGGGAAAAGTTTGTGCCTAATCTCTTCGGGGACTGCGTTAGGGCGAGGCTAGCTAGCTAGCTTGCTAGCTCCCAGCTAGTTTGAATGCAGTGTTTTGGATCCGCTTTATGACATTTGCGAGAACCGGCGTCACCTTGAGAAGCTTCCTTTTTAATTGTGTTTGAAATTGCCCGTTGTGACACACCAGGGCCTTGTTTTCACTGCGTATTTATTGACTGGTGCTTCAAGTGGCGTGAACGTGACATGTGTGGCAGTGCTGGGGGCTGTTTTGGACTGTCATTTTCTGGACAATCAAGTCTCTGCTTGCGTTATGGAAGTGCAAAGACGACAACGTGGGTCGATAATTGTTGGAGCTCCACTTTCGAGCCTCTCTTAGCACACCGTCGTTTATCGTTGCCATTAGGGGTAAACGCCACCCTCGATTTGGTGCCTTGTGACATTTGAGTGGGCTTTGGCGACCAAGCTCCCGAGCTGTCAAAAAGTCTTGTTGCGGGTGTCACCACGAGGTGCTACCTGAGCCGCTGTTGCCTCTAACAACACAAAGGAGCTGAGTGCATGACCACTTGAGTGGGTTCATTGCTGCGACAGCTCGGGTAATGTCGTCTGGGTAGCCAGCAAACAAACTGACTGTGTGTCCACTACACAGTAAGTAGTGAGTAATTTGATTTAAAACAAAATACAAAATAACAAGAAGCATGATCAGATATTTCCCAAGAAGTATTACAAACTACAATGATCAGAATCACCTTTACAGAACAAGTATGTTAAAAGTTAGGGCTGAACAGTTAATCATATTCAGATTGACTTTGGAATGGAGTAAAATGCATTTTTTAAATTTCAAAAGATGCAGTTTGGGAAATTAAAAAACTGTGCTTCATTTTGGTTGTTAGCCTTTAATTTTTAGTTCATTTGATGTGCAATTTTCTAAAATTGAGGAACATTTTTTTTTTTGCAGGTTAATCCAGTTGATCGCAGTGAATTAAACAAGGGTTTTACTAGACTGGTGATTCTCAATTTTTGTCACGATGTGTCCCACATTTTCCTATAGTTGCAAAGTTATGGCCCTTTTTATGCAAGTTAAGCACTTCTATTGTTTTTTTTTAATTGTCTCTGAAAATACATGTACAATATGTTATATTTTCATTCACAGATTCAGATGAGTTTTACATGCCGTCCAAAGCATATCACTCAAAAACGTAATGCTCAATTAGTATTTTTTTTAATAGAAATCCGATTCAGATTTATTTATTTTTTTGTTAGTAATCGTTCACATTACATAGTAATCCCAAAGTGACCCTGATGCGCAGAAGAAGAAACCGCGTCACTCCCAACACAACTAAAATTGGTCCAGCTTGTAGGGCCGTGTCTTTTCATCATCTCATATCTACAGAGGAGCGATGCGGGAGGAGCCAGAAATATTTTGGGGAATTGAGGCTTTTCGATGTCTTCATCTCTTGGAGACGTCTACTAAAGATGACTTCACTTTATTGCCACGCATAATAAATGAACCGTTTGTGTGGCTGAATTACCGCTATCGCCACAAATGTTCACTGTATGGTTCATGTTTCAAGTGGGATTAAATTCAAATCAAATATAAACTCAAAGCAACATTGCAGATTCACGGACAATTGTCCGTCACCCTCCCAAGCACTCTTGGAGGCAATATTTTTGATGAGATATAGGTTGGATCTGTGTAACCTGTCCGTTCAGACTGTGGTCGCGTTGTACAAAATTATTATTTTTCAAAACTGGTCAGCTCAATATGACGATGTCTTATGAAGTATTCTGGAGGTGTCGACATAATTGACAGCTCAGTCAGGATCAAGTGGACGAACTCGTACAATGATGACTCTTGTTTGCAGCCACAATTAGTTCCAGGCACACTATTGTGTGAAAAAACAGGCTTGGCCATAGTGAAGTGTGTGTGCCCAGTTATTCGGCTGTCAATTGAGAGTTGCTAACGTTAAATGTTAAGTGGTCAACCAAACGCCGCTGAGAGATCCAGAAGATCTTTGCTTTACTGGAGTGATTTTGGCAAGTTGTGTAAGGCGCTCATTACGCAACCCGCTGTGTTGTTCTTCACTGCACCTGCTCCTCTTAAGAGAACATCAACACATCGGGTATATGAAGAAGGAAGTGCTGACTTCCTCTTTGCCCCAGCTGTGGATGGTCAGCCATGAAAAAGAGGAAAGTGACTAGTTTTGGGAGGATATGACATTTGTACAGCAGACTTCACTCCCTACAATATATCCTCAGTTGTGTTATTTTGTGTTCTTGCAAATCATTGAATCATTATGCTGTTAGGTAATAAGGAAACTACACCTTTTAAACATCAATTTATCTATTAACGTATATTAAGTTCTTACCCTTAGCCTGGGGGCAGTGGCGGCGGAAGACATGCCGCATCGCCAACTTAGTCTTCCGCCGCGGCTTCCTGACCCGTAGCCTTTTAAAAGTGCATGCATTGACGAGAATGTCTTCATTCTTCACAAAACAAGTCTAGCAGAGCCTTTGGTTTCTTCAAAAATCCAAATATCTCGTTGGATTGACCCCTTGATGACTACAATAGTTACGAATTAATTCATGAAGCAATTGCGGTAAAGAACACGTTCAAGAGGGTGACACTCAGCCTGTTTTGTTTTTACCCTACACTTTAAATATCTGATCGTTTTAAAGGAATGGTTTTTTTTTTTGCAAGAGATTTTAAAATGGATGTCCATCAATGCGGTCCTGCAATAAATGTTTGTTGTTCTTCCTCAACAGCTCTCCAGTGGAAATCCCATTTACGACAAATACTATCGGCAGGTATGAGCATACATTATCAGTGTCAAAGTCCTGTTTTATGAAGAGCACAAAATAAAAAACAAAAATCACCCATCTCCAATCGATCAATTGAAGTCGGATTATCAAATGTTATACACTCAACTGACACTTCATCAGGTACACCTGCACAATGGAGGTATTAATTTAACAACATTCACGTTATTGCAGTTGCTGAAAACATCACACCCGGAAGCAACTCTCAGTATGTAGTACAGCCACAATAAAAGGGTACCGCTTTGAATAATTTTTTGCACAGCTCTAGTATTGAGCTCATTCGATTGTGCGCATATTCTGGACCTAATGTTGTGGCTGGTGGGAGCATGATGCTGAAGTACATTAGCTTCATATAATAGAATCATGTTTCACTTCTTACTTCCTGTACAGCAAGTCAGACTATGAAATAATTATGCAGCCCTCTGCCCACTATAACAGTGGGCGGGCTGTGGCCATCATGAAAGGCTGCTTACTGATGCTGTTCTACTACTGAGAATGGAGCTTTGGTTTTATTTGTCAGTCTTGTTTTAAATGCCTTAGGCTCCCACATTCTCAATTTTTTATTTTTATTTTTTTACATCTGCATTTGTTTCCAATATTGCTTTTGGGTGACTTGTGGACCAAAACAATTTGGCACATGCAGAATGTTACAACTATGATTATCTATAATGGATTATATCTTTGGCTTTGCGTGCCTTCCTGCAGGTGGATCCCAGAGGCAGCGGGAGAGTGGCAGCAGCTGACGCAGCTCTGTTCCTGAAGCGGTCGGGCCTGGCAGACGTGGTTCTGGGCAAGGTAAGCCAAGCCTGAAACCGACCTGTTAAATGATGCTCTTTGCATACCCGTGCGTTGTTGGTGAATCATAAATGTCCTCTACAGATTTGGGATCTGTCTGACTCGGAACGGAAGGGTTCTCTCAACAAACAGGTAGAGGGCCATTAGAATGTATGTTTTTGTTTTTGTTTTTTTTTTACAAAATGGTTTACTGTAATTTGACGTTATCTCCACAGCAATTTTTCATCGCCCTGCGCTTGGTGGCTTGTGCTCAGAATGGCCTGGAGGTGGCACTCAAGAGCCTTAATGTGGCTGTTCCACCCCCCAAATTTGTAAGTCGTCAACCTCACAAATCACTGATCCGATACATGTCCCTACATTCAATTTTGAAGTCATTATTATTCTTCGTACATGAAAGAATGAAGCCAGTTGTATTTGTTCCCAGCAGGACACAGCCAGCCCGCTGTTAGCAGGGGCCTTAACCACTGATCTCGCCTGGGTCGTCAAGGTATTCGCTATAATTCCATACCAAGAAAAGAAAACGGCTGCAATATGTCACCACTATACTTCATGTATACTACACACAACATACAACTTGTATGTAAAATGTATCAATTTCCATGTTGTTGTTCTTTCAGCCTGAAGAGAAATTGAAGTTTGACTCCATCTTTGACAGCCTTGGTCCGGTCGGAGGGATGCTAACAGGAGACAAAGTCAAGCCTGTCCTGCTCAACTCCAAACTGCCAGTCGACATTTTGGGCCGGGTATGAGCTGCCTGCCGCGCTGTTTTAATTTATTGTAAAGCAAGGAATTCCACATGGGAAATGCGCTTTTGGAAATTGAACAAGTTTTCCAATTTACTTGGAATAATTTGATGAGTCGCGTCATCAACATCAGCAAATGCACCACTATGCTGAAGCAAGTAAAAAGGATGTGTTCTTATGACTTCAGGGTGTCATGATATTTTTGAGGAAGTGACAAAATGAATGTCTCAGTTTACATTCTACACAAGTTTGTAATGATGTTTATGATTTTTGTTTTGAAGGTGTGGGAGCTCAGTGACATCGACAGAGACGGCATGTTGGACAAAGATGAATTCTCTGTGGTAAGAAGTGAGGATAGCAAACACTACTGTGAATCTGGTCAATATATAATCAGTCATCCAATTCGAGGCTCGTCGTTTAAGTCCAGTGGCGGTTGCGTCAAATTATCTCACACTGAGAACTTTAATGTTGTATTGTCATTACTGCGGAACGATGTAAAGCAATTCAGCGAGTCTATTTTCAAATGTAGTCGAAGAAATTGTGAAATAACAACAGCGAAACAAGACTTCTGTTTCGGGAGCCTGCCCACGATGTCAGTCTTCGATGCACGCTGTGCTATGGAACACAAGATAAGACTGGCGGGTTTGTGAAACAGAAATGCAGCTAATTAAAACGGCGTGATTGTGAGCGGCATTTTTCAATCATCTGTTTATAGTTTGTCTGTACCGCTATTTAAAGTCGTTACGTTCTGTTATCTTGAATATGAGATTTTTTTTTTGAATGGCTTACAGGTTGTGAAAATCCACTTCTGTAGACTATTTTACTGCAAGTGTGAGAACTT
The DNA here is from genome assembly GCF_001891065.2 of Hippocampus comes. NCBI lineage: Eukaryota > Metazoa > Chordata > Actinopteri > Syngnathiformes > Syngnathidae > Hippocampus > Hippocampus comes. The sequence continues at coordinate 356,000 of NW_017806175.1, forward strand.
CAAACGTTGGAACAATAATTCTCACCATCTTTTATGCATTTTATTGTCAACCTGCCCGGTCAGGCCATGTATTTGGTGTACAGAGCCCTGGAAGGAGAAACTGTTCCCATGTCTCTCCCGCCTCCCCTGGTTCCACCCTCCAAAAGAAAAAAACCCTCGGTGCCTCCCGTGATGCCCTTGTTACCCTCGCCCCCCTCCATCAAAGACAGTCGCGCCTCCCATGCTGGCTCTAAGGCCATGCCCCACCCCCCTAAACCCACCCCAGCTCCTGCCCCGACGCCAGCAGCCGCCCCTGTGAGTACGCTACCGGTGCATCCTGCCGATTACAGCTTAATTTTGTGTCAAGCGCTTTAAAATGATTTCAAACTGGATAGCGCAGTGTGTTTTTCAAAAGAGCAAGACCAAAGGGAATGTGAAGGTAAATGATGTTACGGTTTGAGCATGCATGAGATAGTTCGACTCTGGCTTGTATCATTTGAGTTGCCGTTTTCGTTGAATGCACTTTTTGGCATCTGCTTAGTGGGTGGTGTCGCCGGCGGACAAAGCCAAATATGACGAACTCTTCAGCAAGACAGACGGAGACATGGATGGCCTGGTGTCTGGAGCCGAAGTCAGAGATATTTTTCTCAAAACGGGGCTGCCTTCTGCTACCCTGGCACGCATCTGGTAAGAAACTAAAAACTTGTCTCATTTTCAATTTGGATCCTCACCTGTTGTGAACTCGATTTCTCCTAAAAATTGTATAGTAGCAACCACTCTTAAGAAGAACCGGTAACATAGAGAAGCATATTTTAAGTAAGTAAGTTGAAGTGTTAGTGTAGACCAAGGGTGGCCAAACATTAATGCATGTTGGACCATTGCCGCAATTTTAACTCATTCGTAGATGAAGTTAAAAACCTCACATGGTGCAAAATCCAATACAATCACTTATTAGATCTTTGTGTGAAAAAATTTTTTTTAGATAATTTTTTTTTTTTGATAAATTAATACAAAATAATTTAAATGAATGAATACATTTTAATTCCTCAATTCATATTCCCAATTCCCACAATTCCCACAATTCATACCATATGTATCAAGTTAAAGCTGAGCAGGCCATGCCCCTTCGTCTTAGCCTTTTTAGTCATTTTTTTTAAAGTAAAGTAAAATGTCTCTGGATGGAAAACTGACACTGTTGTCTCTCGAGGTCCGGAAAAATACAGGGCTTATAGGTTTTCCCTAATTACTTTGTGTCCTGCTGCGTCTGTCTGCTCTGTTGGCTCCTGTTATAATCGTCGAACACAATTGTGATCTGCCGTGGCCTTGGGCGTTGATCATTAGTCTGTTGTGTAACCTGCGCCGTCCTTCCCTCAGGGAGCTTTGTGACATTGGCGACATTGGAAAACTGACTCGAGAGCAGTTCGCTCTTGCATTACATCTGATCAATCAGAAGTTGACAAGAGGTCTGGAGCCTCCGCAGAGCCTTTCCCCGGAGATGATCCCTCCCTCTGACAGACTTAACATCAAACAGGTGTGATTTGCCTATTTCACTTCACAATTCGTTGGTTTCCATTCATGTGATAGCATACAGTTTAGCCCTGCTGTTTGGGGATAGAGACCCGGTCGGTCCGTGAATAGCAAAAGTCCGCATATGATTGACGGCCATTAAATGTTGTTGTTATTGTTGTTTTGTTTTTGTTTTTTAATTGAAAAGAAAAAAAAATCTGTCACTATGCGAATCCGGGATTCCAATATGGGCCTTCAACAGTGATTTCGCCAATCAATTAAAAGCCCTCCCATCCATTTTTGACCACAAAATGGTGCAAATTGTGATCACCTGTCAACAAACTAGTTTAGTTTGCAGTTGTTTGACAAAAAAAAAAAAAAAAAAGATCTGCCTTTGTTGACAGAATTACTGAACATGTAACATTTTTAACATCTGAGAGTCAGAACTGAGTGCCTCTTTGTGCTGCTCAGTGATGTTCCTATTTGGATACTTTTTCTAAAAGGGTACATTCTTCACTATTTCTCCTGCTTTGCTTAAACTTATTTTTGGCTTGTTTTTCCTTTGCTGTCATTGCAACAGTTTTTTTTTTGTCCCTCTCTTTCTGCACTTCACATTTTTACTCTGCCCCCTTCTTATGCGGATGGAACCGCCTCCCCGAGTGAGTTTACGCTGTCCATTTCATTCCTCCGTATAAGTCACCTCACTTTCTTTTTCCACCGTTTACGTGCTTGTTCCCCAAAGTCAATATACATTGAGTACAAGTGTTGAAGTTTCTGTTCCTATTTTTTTTTTTAGCCCCACATCTGGTTAGATGCCCATTGCAGGACCACTGCATACATTCGTGTTTTTATCATGTGCAACTTTTCTTCACCAGTGACCTCATCAGTGTAGTTGTTGTTCACTTTGTGTTTTTGTGCCGTTACGTAACTTGCTCGTTGCTATGTAATATTCAGATCCATGTTCACATCTGCTGGCTCCTTGCCTCCAATTAACTCATTTCTGTGCTTCCTTTGCTCCAGAACAATTTGGCCAACCTGGCAGCTGACTTCTCTGCCATCAAGGAGCTGGACTCTCTCAGTAATGAAATTGTCGAACTACAAAGGTACGATTTGTATGATAGTAAAAGTCATGCTAGCGATGCTATTCAAACATTTCAGTACTAAGTTGTTCCGTAATCATCGTGTCATACTGTTTATTTTTCAAGATGCAAATATGGCGCCTCAAGTACAATACGTTTCTATGATTGCATGATCTGCTCTGACCACTAGAGTGCAGTGTTTTCCATGAATTGACCCACACACTCTGAACTGACAAGAATGACTTACTAATGAAGTAAGCAGAGGCTTCCGCCTGTTTGGGCCCCACCACTTGAATGCTACAAATTCAAGATACAATATTCAAAGGACCTTGCTACTTCCACGTCTGTCTTCACCACACTGCCTCCATACCTCCGTGTGGAAACTATGTGCAGGACCAACTATATTGTAATCATTAATAGCAAGAGGTGTGTGCTTTTCTTAGTAGCTTCCAGCTGATCAATTTCAATAAATTACTTGATGCTGCGTCCCTTTTCTTGAGTATGCGGGGAAGAAGCCTTCCCTTACTTCCACTCAAGAAGAGGACGCACTTAAGTAACTTCCTGCAGCAGTGCGATGAAGATGAAGAGGATGGATATGTACTGTAGGTCTACTGGTGGAAACTGTTCTGATGTGAGAGACACTGATAAATACTATATCTATATATAAAAAAAATATATTATAATAATGTCTTTACCAAGATATTCATACTCATTTGATTGAAGCTGCATTAAGTTCAGTATCAAAATAACAGAAACAGCTGCCAGTCTGAGGATAAACGTCGACACTGTCCTAACTTTGTTTTATGAAAAATTAATCTCACTTTCCGGTACTAAAGTCAAGCATTTCAGACATGGCGAATCAGATGACAGAAGTATGAAATAATTTAGAGGCAGCGTTGCGTGATGTCCTGTCTGCATATACAAACAAACATGCTCGGATGCAAGTTTAATGGATGTGCAGATGATGCAAGGTTGTCTTTGTTCAGATTGTAAATGTATTGTTGGATGAATATCTCTCAATCAATTATCAATGTAGCTCTTGTATTGGATCTTATGAAATTGTGCAGTACATAATGCCTAATTTACCAACTTTTGCCACAAGCTATTAAAATAAAATGCACTTAGAGTTGCCTTAATAAAGCTCCGTTACAGACTTTGAGGCGGAAAGAGTAGGATATAGGTTGGTCCTTCCGCTCCTCCTCCCTCATGCCATCCTTCTGCTTCTCACCTCTCATCTCCCACATACTTGACAGATCAAGCACTAGCTCGCTTTCTCCGCTTCGTCATGGCGTCCGAGCCCTGTCCTTATTCGATTCGCATTTCCATTTAAATCAAAGGTCATGGTTGTCCAGGAAGAGCAGGGGGTTGCGGCTGAACACCGAACTGAGAGTTGGCTATGGCGTTACAGTCTTGGAATCATACCTTCTTTGTCCTCATTGGCTAAATGTTCCTATGTGTTCTGCTGGGACCGCAGGGAGAAAGCCACGGTGGAAGACGAGATCAAGGAGAAAGAGGCGGCCATCAGTGAGCGCAGCAACGAGGTCCAGGTAAGACCGATTTATTGACCAACTGTTTAGTTTTGACATCGCAATTGTTGGAACATCCCATACTTGTTTTTGTCACGTGCTTTTTTAGGATATTATTCTAGGCAGGACAGTCAATATTTAATGTGACTGCTTTTGTTGAAATAAGAAATACTGAAATAGCACGAGCTACCTCAGATGTTTGGTGAACAACAACGGAGTCGAAGGGGCCGGTGTCCTTGTGTGTGGGTGTGTCGGAATGTTTCACGCCTCAGATGGGAGCCCTATTTTGGGCGATAGTGCCTTAAAGGGCCCGTCTGTTATTTCAGTGAAAAATGTGGGAGTCTTCTCAAGGGACTCTTGTATTGATGTGGATCTTATATTGCTTGCTTGGCTTTTTCACTGCACTGTATCTATTTCTACACAGTCATTATTGACCTGATACCTGCACACACTCCCACATAACTTTCAGCTCACGGTCATTTCTTTCTGGTGATGCTACATTTGGATGTTAACTGAAATTCTCATTTCTGGAAACATGTATGCGAAACCCTGCATATTCGCTATTTTGGGGGAACCTATCCTCGCTTTTGCTATTAAAAAAAAACAACTCACATATTCATGTTTTTTTGTGCTCAGACCAAAGCCAGATCTAAAATAAAAATAAAAATATTGCCAAGTTGAAAATTAGCTCAGCATATGGGGCTTTTGACTTTTGTAACCATTCCCCTCATAATGATATTTACATGAACAGTTACTGAGATGATGTAAACAGTTGGAGTTACTCGGTGTGTAAATCCAGTTCCATATTTGTATTCTCTTCACTGGGATTGAAAATACCTTATTTTTGTTCAGATGGTTTATGAATGAGAAGCTGTTGCCATTTTTATGCTCATTCAAGGACATAAAACAGAGTTACGATGCAACAATTCATTTCAGACCTGTAAAATTATGTCGAATCTGTAAAACTGTCTATTTCAGCTTTGTATAATTAGTTTTTTCTGTCAAACACACACACACGCGCGCGCACACACACACACACACACACACACGAGTTCAGCTGCAGTGTAAGGGTTAACATCTTGATTTCTAATAGATTTGTATCATGAAAATTTGTGAACGTTTCTGTGAAAGCCCCCGTTGCTATTTCCGCTCTGCAGATGAGTCACAAGTGTCAACTGAAGTTTAACTGTCAATATATGAGCGGTTTGCATTCTCTTAAGCCTTGATATTTTGCTGGTAGCATAGCAGAGGAATGCAGAATTAGTAGCATTATGGTCACATACTGTGCACTAAATCTGGTTATGTGTAACAAGTCCTCCATATTTTACATTTGTTCTCTTAAACAGCTTAAAAAAAAAAGACTTTTCCCAAGTTATATTAATTTGTGTTGCCGATTTAGTTCCATAATGACAGCACCATGATTTCCACAGGACCTGCAGGGTGAGGTGGCAAGAGAAAGTGAGGCACTGCAGCAGCTTCAGACTCAGCGTCAGAAGGTCCAGGAGGCTTTGGAGGAGCTGGACCAACAGAAAGGCTCACTGGAGGAGCAGCTGGCCCACATTCGCCAGCAGACCAGCCAAGAGAGCCAACTGGTGGGTTTGGCAGAAGGCTTTTGTCACCTCCTTGAAAACCAGCAGGTTACAAAAGATTATTACAAGCACTTGTTGTTGGCGTACACATGTTATGAGCATATTTTAATTATATATTGTAATCAAAGGTAGGAGTACATTTATTTGATTGTCGATTTGGCCTTTAATTTATCATCATTAAAGGGACATCTGCAGAAATTTGAATATCTTGAAAAACTCACTATATTTCAGAGGTTTATTCAAAATGTGAAAGTCATTGTTGGCTGGTTTGTCATTTAATGACTGTAAGCTTTCACTACACACAGAGTGAAATATTTCATGACTGATGACACATTTTCTGATTAAAGTATCAAACTTCACCATCCCAACAAATGTTAATATAACAAACAGAATTCACTTTGACAAATCAGTTATTTTCACATATTTAATGTATATGTATAATAAGTTCAGCTTTTTCATTGAGCTACCAAAATGAATGTTATTATATATTATTGAGATGTGCCTGTATGTTGTATTAAAAATAGCCATTGTTAATCCAGCAACAAAAACCAAACATAATGCAAAAAATGTATTTTATCTGACCCAATAATAAAAATACAAATATTTTAAAATTTGTTAGCCCGCAGTAACAGTTTTTTCAAAGGTCGAGGGGAGCGGGGTATTTTATTTCTGTGCACATTTTTCAAACTGAGTAATTGTTCAGAACCATTAATTAATTTTTCGTGTCCTCTGCTTTGAGCCTCTCAATAGTAATTATTCTCTAATTTCTGTCATCCTTCACGAAAGTAGACGGATTTATCTTTTGTCTTTAATCATTGACCCAAATTTACTCTGCGTCAGATTACATCGCTGCAGTCGGAGCACGAGGAGCAGGAGCAAAGGATATGTCAGTACGAGGAGGACCTGGTCCAGGCTCGAGAGGAGCTTCTAGCTCTGCAGGAGGAGAGCAGGAAACTGCAGGACAAGGTGCAAGCCGCACAGGAGCAACTCACACCTCTGCAGGAGTCTGTGCGCGACTCCTTCACACAAGTTGCTCAGGTCAGATTAAAACGTCCCAACCTGTTTCACTAGTGTATTGATTGTCGCTCTATAGCCGTACTGCGCTTCACTTTTAACGTTCTATCCGCACTGCTGTTCAGGTCCAACACAGACTGAATGACCTTCAGGTGGAGGAGAGGTCGATGGCAGCCCAGCTAAGCTGGAAGAGAGCTTTGGAAGACGACTCTCCTGTCATGGTCAACGGATCGGCAGGGCCCACGCCAGAGCTCTACCGCAGGGACCCCTTCCAGGAGGACCAACCTAAAGAGCAAACGGAAGATGAACCAGCTGCTCCCTCACACCTCCAAAAAGAACTCTCAGAACAAACAGAGAAAGGATTGAAGGAGGAGAAGGAGGAAGAGCGCCCCGAGACTCCAGAAGAGGAAAAACTGAAGCCTGATGCTTTGGATGACCTCTATACTAGCTTGGCCTCCTCTGACAAGTACACAATTCTGTCGACGCGTCCCAAGCCACAGGAGAAAACTGTGAATGTAGGTAACTATAAGGATAATTGAACAGTCTGAATGTTGACATAACACACCTTCCTCTGTGACTTCTCCAGGAACACAATAACCCTTCACCTGATGTGTCCTCGGAAGCCCAAGATGATGCCGTGGCGTCACCTAAAACAAGCCCACCTAAGGTCAAGGCTTCTCATTCAATAATATTCATTCATTCATTTTCCGATCCGCTTAATCCTCACAAGGGTCGCGGGGGGTGCTGGAGCCCATCCCAGATGTCTTCGGGCAGTAGGCGGGGGGACACCCTGAAACGGTTGCCAGCCAATCACAGGGCACACACAGATGAACAACCATCTGTGCTCACACTCACACCTAGGGACAATTTTAGAGTGGCTGTCAAAGGCCATCATGGCTCTTCAAAGGATGGCGGCTCTCTAAAATGGTCTATCTGGGTAGCAGCCATTTTCCACTTGACTGGTCCCACACACAAGAGGAACTGGTATCCCCTAGCAGCTGGGCCCGACCGGCCACGGGGTGTGGGGAGAAGGAGATGAATGGACTGGATGTGTCGGAAATGGACTAATGGCAACCATGAAAGGACATCTATTTGGATCAAGAGGTGCTGGCACTTTGTACTTAGATATACCCTTCAAAAGATGTCTGATGGTGCAGTTACTGCTCAGATGTTAAGAAATGTAAGCGCACCAGCTCATTAATGGCACCACTTCATCAAACACTTGACAGTCAAAACAAGGCATCATCACAGCTGGGCCCAGTCGTCCCTGAATCTTCCCAGACTAGAATGATTGACCAAATCTCAACGAGAACCTTTTGTTGTGTCCCAACGTACCTGATCATGCAACAATGAACCCAAATGTGTCAACCCTCAGGTCTATCTCAGGATGCATTGACATAAATCATTTCTTGACACCACATCAGAGAAGTTGGCAGTCTGTAAATTGCCTCTGCATTGACAATACAAAAGAACCCCGCCGACATTGAAGGAGTTCATCAGTGTCTATTGACGGCTGCAAAATTACCTTTTCCCAAACACTGTGCATGGTGCCCTGGATATGAACCCAAAAGAAGTGAAACGTGGATGCAAGCAATTTCATTTAGCGCATCAAGCGAGAGCTGGCGGAGCTGCCCGCGATAAACCAGCTAGGCGCAGCGTGGGGGGGGTAATAATTAGCTCGCTGCAGCGGGGTAACATGTTTGCACCCCGTCCTGCTGTGAAGCTCTGTAATTGGTCCCCTCATGTGGCACGATCAGGCCCTAGAACAAAGAGTTCCCTGAGGGGTGGTTCATGCTGACCCATGCTGAACCCTTCAGAACAATGGCAAGCAGGAAGCATTTGCAAATTCTGCGATGTCTCTTCCTGGGCTGACATGGTAGGCACTAAAAAAGCAACATCAGTACCCACTGATAGAAAACAAGCAGTAGGCCTGGATGCGTTGCTGTCTGTCTGAAATGATACTTTTCCGTCACATGCCATTCCAAAGAAATGGACAGCGTTTCGCAAATGGTGACCATGCGGCGGAGGGCTAGTGATGTCACATTGTCTGCGTGCATCGACGATCCACGAGCTGTTCACCTGAAATCAGCTGCCAAAACACTGACTGAAATCGTTGACTGCTGTTGTTATTTTTGCCCTGCATCGTTTCCCTACATTTTTGTCCATCTGTAATTTGAGATTGTGTCCAGCATGTTTGACGTTAACATGCTACTGGATATGTGTGATTCAGAGACACATAAAAGTATGTAGCCATACCAGCATTTATTCCATACCTTGATAAGTGTCTTGATATCCATCCATCCATTTTCTGATCCGCTTATCGTCACAAGGGTCGCGGGGTGTGCTGCAGCCTATTCCAGCTGTCTTCAGGCAGTAGGCGGGGGACACCCTGAACCGGTTGTCAGCCAATCGCAGGGCACACAGAGACAAACAACCATCCACACTCACACTCACACCTATGGACAATTTAGAGTGTTCAATCAGCCTGCCATGCATGTTTTTGGAACATGGGAGGAAACCGGAGTACCCGGAAAAAACCCACACAGGCCCGGGGAGAACATGCAAACTCCACTCAGGGAGGCCGGAGCTGGAATTGAACCCGGTACCTCTGCACTGTGAGGTTGACGCGCTAACCACTGGACACCAGGCCGCCCCATTCAATAATAATGATGATGAATTGATTTATAGGGTGTTAATTGTTTGACATTGCATCACACCTGTGGAATTTGATGACACTAACCCGTGAATTAATAAAATACAAAATACAGTGTACCTCCGCATACACTTCAGTATGCGCAAGTCCGCTAATGCACAGATTTTTTTTCCAATCCTATCCCAGCATCGGCTGTAATGTATTGTCATGTGAAGTCGTGAGAGCGCTTGAAAGCAGTTGAGGCTAAATGTATTTTCGCCAGCAGAGGGCGCCCTTGCTTCATTAAAGTTATCTAGGAACGAAAGACAACAGGAAGGGAACGAAGTGTGATGCTGGACCATTTTGGTTATCACGATTTTGAAGTTGTGAATCGTGAATTTGTCCAAAGTGACTCAAAGCCAACACTTTTCAGCAGGTGTCATCACCAGACCCAGAGGTCAAACAGGAAGCTGCAGCCTCGTCAGAAGTCATTCCATCTTTATTACCAGCTCAAGCGCTTCCTCCACGCGCTGCGCCGGCCCAAACCAGCCAGCCATCTCTGCCCGAGATGGACTTCTTCCACGCAGATCCATTTACAGAACGTGAGCCCCATCAGATCTATGGCATGTGTCGTTTATTATCTTCTGATGCCGCAGCTTTGAAAATGTGACATTTGTTTGATAGATGATCCGTTTAAAGATGACCTCTTTGGAAAAGTGGACACTGCTGGTAAGTTGTAGAAAGCAAATACCAAATGCATTGGAATCTTGGAATCTCCGAAGTCTAACACGTTCTCTTCCATGTCGATGTTTCTGTAAGAAATGATGTGAAGTGAATTCATTTGTTCGTGTGGCCATCATAAATCCTTCATAAACTGTACCGGCAGCATTTTAACATTCTTAACCGTCAAACTAGCATAAAGACTGATGCTGATGACAAGCGCTGTAGAAAATAAATGGGTTGATTTTGTGTTCGTTACTATGCTCTTGCCTATATGCTGGTACTTTTCAAGGATCCTGGGTGATTATTGCTTTAAACTAAAAAGAAAACCACAAGAACCTGATTAGAATTTAATTGCCCCCCACCCCTTTAATAAAAAGAAAATGCAAATAACAAAGACATTAATCAAAACATGTTTTGCTCTTTAGAATTTTTCCCCCTTCTGGGATATGCTTTAGTTCTCCCCAAAAAATTGTCTTTAAAAAAAAAAATCCAGCATTAACTTGCATCATATTCCAGAGAATTTTATGTTTTGTTTTGTTTTGTTTTTTTCCCCCCCAGATCCATTTGGGGGAGATCCTTTCAAAGGGTCAGACCCTTTCGCTACAGACAATTTCTTCACGCAAACCGCCAGCAGCCATCTTCCCTCAGACGACCCTTTTTGTGGCTCCACGGACCCGTTTGGGAACACCGCTGATGCGCCAGAGCCAGACCTGTTCGCGGCCAAGCGCAACGATCCTGCCTCAGCAACAGCGACAGAACCGGACCCTTTCACCTCCCAGCCTACGAATCCAGCCGCACCAGCCGCAGATCCCTTCAGCTCTACGGGCAAAGACACAGCTCAAGCAGACCCGTTCCCTCACTCGATTAACGCCACTGGTGATTCAGATCCATTTGGTTCTCAGTACACAGGCAAAGATCCGTTTAGCACCTCTCCGCCCAGCGCTGGTCTGGCATTGGTGAGTCCACTGTAAGACATTGAAAGACACAAACTCATGTTAGATTAATTTAACATTTATTTTTCTTAGAAGGACCCAGCAGCAGCCAATGACCCTTTCGCTCCAGGTGGTACCACAGTGAGCGCCAACTCGGACCCGGGTAGGAATTTTTCTATGCTGCTATCTTGTGGGGATACCTAACACCTAATATGTTACAAATGTTTATTGTGCTCTTTGATTAAAGATCCGTTTGCTGCTGTGTTTGGGAATGAATCATTTGGAGGGGGCTTTGCTGACTTCAGTGCCCTGACGAAGGTAATGTTTATTTTCAGCATTGTGATTGTGCCTTGAATTTTTTTTTTTTTTTTTTTTTTTTTTTAACAAATGAAGCTTCAAATTTGCTTCATGAACCAGTTGTATTTTTTTTGGCTCTCGATGCCACTGTTGGTTTAAATAAAGAGGGTTGAGAAATGGTGAGTGAGTGTTCTTTCAGCCCAATGATGAACAGAGATTCACACTGAGAAGAATCAAAAAATACAGCTGGTACATGAAATGAAACCAAAACACTGTGACTATTCCGGAAAATGAGTCATTTACAAACTCCTAACATTGCTCTCTGTATGCATTTGCTTGAACGTTGCAGTCAAACGGCGCCGATCAGTTTGGCATCAACAATAAGAACTTGTTCCAGGTCGACAGCCAGCCCGCCAACACGGAAATTCCCCCAGCCCTGCCTCCCAAAACGGGTACGCCCACTAGACCACCACCTCCACCTCCAGGTCAGTACAGAGTCGTCAATGATGCAATTTTCAAGCAGCTCAATCAGAAGTGAGGAACGCTATGTAGTGGATTGTTTGTTGGAATTCAGATTAATTTATTGCTTGTGCGTATACAAAAAAATGCATGGGAAGAGGACCTTGATAAACAGTTTCATATTGAATCGCAATATTGAAGGGAAAAAAAATATCTCAAATTGTCAAAATTATATGTCAAAATCATTCAGCCCTTGTGGGAAAGCAGCTTTAGCATGCCTGCGTGACCATCTAAAATACGCACTCGCTTGGTTATCGCAGGTAAGAGAGCCTCCCTCTCCAGAACCGAGTCCGCCGACTCCTTCCACCGACGTGGCCACTTCCCTACGCAAACTTCGGGAGAGTTTTCCTCCTCTTCCTCCTCCTCCTCCCTGCCTGCTAAGGATCCCGCAGCCGACCCCTTCGCCCCCTCTTCCCCTCCTCGTCAACATGTTCAGGAAGCTGACCGATTTGCCAGCTTTGACAAAGTGAGCATCACCTCCTCATCCTCTCCCTCACCGCCACCTGACTCTCAGTAGGCACACACACACACACACACACACACACACGCACACCTTCTTTCGTCAGTGCTTTTCTCTCAATCCCTCCATCCACTGCCACAAGAAACCAATCAACACTTTCAGGAAACTGTGTGGACACATTCCTTACATATACTTTGATTTTCCTTAATCATCAATTTGGTGGAGGGTTTTTTTTTGGGGGGGGGTCTCATGGGGGGGTGTAGATAAAGATGAATGCGTTAAATTATTATTAGTGTTTTGTTTAGACGCGCCTGTATGTAAGGATGTGGTGACACACTGTACAATATACTTTTGATACCTGGGCGTTCAGCGGTGATACACCCCACGTAATCTACCTTTTAAAACCAACACAACATGACTATAGAAACCATCAATCTTACTCAACGCAATATAACAGCACGCACCTCTACTATGACGGTACATCATCTGGAGCCATTCAGAGTTGGTATTTATCAAATAGCTTGACTAATCCATTTAAATAAATGCATCATACTCACATGAGATGCTGATTATTCAAGGTGCGAATAGGTGCTGATCTCCACAGAGGCGTTGTTGTGATCAAAGTTAATTGACCAGTCATTGGACAGAAAAATAATGACATTATTGAGGGCCACTTAGCTGGCAAACAAAGATTTAAAATATCTCAAAAACCTGATGTTAGAAAAGAGAAGACATTAGGATCACATTAAAGCCTCATTAAAATTTGCTGTTGACCAGAGTTATCTGACTACATGTGTTGTTCCACCATTCGTGTAAAACTGTCGATGCTCACCATTAACACGTCAATGGAATTTTCCATTTGTTAGGCCCTCGCTAGCTTAATGCTATCTGAAGGCACCGTAGTTTGCTTGTTTTCAATCCCCAAATGTAGTTTTCTTTGAATTCAGTTTGACAGTAAACTTCAACTGCAGGTGGCATTAAACCCCTTGGAACTTCTTTTCTGATGAAATATTGCCTCGCCGCTGTTTATTGTGAAATGAGTTGAATTGAGTTCACGGCCACCATACAGCACCGATATCGCAAGCCAAAAATCGGCCAAATGTCCACGAGTGTCGGGAAAAACTCACAAGTTAGGTAACTTGCGTCTCAAAGCAGCGCTGTAGTTTGAATTGCATTAACCAGCACTACTGATTCTGAAGGCCTGGGGCAGATTAGATTGACCAAGCAGCAAATCTGATTGGACAAAAACAAATCTCACATACAAGTACTGCACAGGAAGAGAAACACTTCAAAATCATGAGAACAAACATTACAATTTAGGTTGCGAATGTAGTTCATTGCTTCTAATAGTGTTGAGGCCACAGACCAACGCTACACATCTTGCATGCTTTGTTACATATGCCAGTCAGTCGCACGAATGCTGGGCAGTGAATGGAGGGATGATGGAGGACGGGGATGAAAGGAATTTGAGGTTGCTTGTCTGGCTCTCATTCGCCATCGCAAGTCTCATCCAAACTTAATTTTAATTCACAGCTTCACCCCAACTGATGATGCAATTATTAATTCCTCTTGAGTCTCCGGTACAGTACATGTCATATTTCCAGCAGTGCAGTGAAATGCATTTTACAAAGTTTTGATGGCACTGCTTCAAATTAATAAATTGAAAAAAAAGGTCCTATTGTAGCAATGCAATGTGGGATGCATGATTTCATTACTGCCACTCCTTCGCAGATCACATGATCATACCCGCATGATGCCTGCACGCCTTTCCTTATGTAGCTAGTGCTTTTCGTGTGTGTGTGCGTGTATGTGTGTGTGTGTGTGTGTGTGTGTGTGTGTGTGTGTGTGTGTGTGTGTGTCTGTGTCTGTGTCCATGTCCTTACATCGAAAACTTTAAATAAAGAGTGAAATCAAGGGCGCCCTCTTTGACTTCTGTGCTTCTATCTGCATGTAACCGCATGAGCTTTTGCAACATGACTGTCAGCCAAACTTTCCAATTTATTTATCTATTTATTTAATTGTGTTAAATTCCACCGTGACAGTGCCACATGCATTCATTTTCATACAGAACTTAAGTCGTTCAAAGCAAGTACATTGGAATCCCCTGAAAGTTGATCGCAATCCATTCTGTGATGCTGGTTGACTTCCAATCCCGCCCTCCTCACTCCCACCCTCCACTTGAAATAATGGAAAGTGAATTATCAGTTGTGACGCCATCACAAAATACAGGAAATGCTTATGTAACATTTTAATGTTGCTATTTGAGGTGTGGTGCTCATTAAATGAAACTGGTTATTAATTGGCGAATGGCTTTGATTAAAGCAGCGGCTGTTATTTAAGGAAAAACGTGTATAGCATTGAAGTATAGGTTAGGGCCTCTTTTATAACACTAAATCAAATAGACATGTAAATATCTCCCATTGTAATAAATGCCATCCCTCAATTATCATCCATTTAAATCAACGCCTCACCCCAGAGTATACTTTGATGGTGACATACAGAAGGCACCTCTCGGAAGCTTCCCTTCCCTTTATGACCCAGCCACGTTTCCATCGAGGGGCGCGTGTGGCCACTCAAATAAAAATACAAATAGCATGACATAGCAACAGGATAAATATTTTGGGGAAGAAACACAAATGTTTTGAAATCCTTTCTGTCTCCTTTTTAAACTGCAATCTACTGGGCTTTATAGTAAAATATCACAATTAACCTAAAATGCACTGTAACCTATACAGGTGTGCCTAATTTGCATTGAGAATGCACGTTACAACTGTTCAAAGGTCTTTTTGCACAACTTGCTGTTCTCTAACAAGGAGCTGAATTTGCAACAGGTGTTAATTAAGAATTAGTCAGTAAAGAAGTATTAAACTCTTCATTGTGCTGTTCACATTTTGACATGAGGTGACATGTAACAAGTGAGCAACACTATCTTGCTACAGTGAGGCTTCAAGCAGCGGAAGAGGCCATGGGCCATGGGCTAAGAGCACGTTGTAACAGAGAAGACTGTAAGAGTCACAGAAAGGCATAAAAGTGGCCGGCCTTGGAAGATTTCATGGATCAAACAGTTGTGAATATTCAGCTCTTTTTCAGAGAACGGCACTTTGTGCATTAAGCACTGACACTTGGATATATTCATTCAAAAGTTGAGAGAAGTTCAAATGAAATATACCTGTTTGTCGTCCCTGTGAAATCTGGGCGGCAACAGGTGGGGACACAGGTTAATTGGACCTTCTGACATTTCCAGACGTTATTGTTTCTCCACCCTGAAAAGCCTCTATTCAAAGTAAGGCCTCCTGCAATAACACACCTTACTTCAACTAAACATGAAGTACTCTCTGTAAGGAATACGGTATTAAGGAACGTCATCCCAATTTTGATCCTACTTTAATCTACCGGTACACTGATCACATGCTATGTGGTCACTCCTCCTCTTCGTCTTCATCATCATCATCATCCTCTTAAATTCACTTAAGTTGATTTGCATGATTTGTTTTCATCCTCCATCGGCATCACATGTGCTGGCCGTGATAATGCATGTTTTCTGTTTTGGATTTTCTTTTCAATGTCTTAACTGTTGAAAACTGTTGTCCTTTTCTCACATGTGATACACACAAAGATCACTTGATTAGGTACACCTACATCAGGGATGGGCAACAGGCCTGTGACCACACTGAGGGACCCCTTGATTAATGATAGATCTTTTTTACAAACTCAAAAAATATTCCGTAAATACTGACGAACATTCAACTACTTTTTAAAAAAAGATAACAGGAAAATGTGGTGAATCTTCCCAAAAAAAAAAGTAAAAATCCAAAATATGAAAAAAATCCATGAATATGCAAATCTGCAGGTTACAAACTGAAAATGCAGGGGTCAACTGTAATCTTAAATTGTAATATTACCAGTCACCATTAGATGGCAGACACGTTTTTGTTCCACTTCCACCAGGTCTTCTACTGCCCTTTACAACAACGTGAGTACGCCTCATTGTTTTATTTTATTTTTTTGTCGATATGGAATAATATACAAACATCGTACCACAAGAATATTAAAAACGTGAGTGACTTGATTTGTGTGAAAAAAATTACAAAATAACTTCTTGGTTTCTTGTTCAGCAGTTTTGTGCCGTCCTTGAATGGTATTTTTTATGCGAGACCTCTTTGCCCTGGATTTTTTTTATTTTTTTGAAACAGTGTGAGGATATTTTGTTGTTTGCTGAAAACCCTTTGTTGTTGGGTTACTGATGTGGATCTTTTATACATGCATTTTTGTCATACATCGCTTTAGAAAAGCGCGTGGTCCTCACAAATACGTCACGTGATCTTAGTCAGCACCAGGATCATTATGCAAATATGGGTGCTGTGAGCAGCAGAGGTGATGAGGGATTTTGATGCAGACAGGTTCAACCACTAGATTACAAGAATTTCACATACTTTATAGGACGGTGGTACCAAGCGGAGTCACTTTGAGCGACCTTTACCAATGCACTTTGAGCTCTTTATTGAACAGGACAGTCAAACACACAAATACAAAATAAAGACGCTAACGCGGAACTAACCGTCTGCTTAACGGAGACCCAGACTTTGGCTCCATCCTACTGATGACATTGACTTTTTGTCACACCCAAAGGCACACAACACACTAGTGATCAGCGTGTTTGTGTGTGTGACTTGGGACGTAATATTAATAAACCCCCTTTTTTTTTTTTTTTACATTGTCTGTTATGTGTTGTGTTTTTATAGATGTATTTTTTAAATTATTTTACATTATGAGAGCTATTTTCCAGTATTAAAAAAAATACCCCAAAACTGATTTGGTGCCTTGAGATACGAATGCTCCGATTTAGGTTATTTTTTGAAGAAACGGGCCGCCTGTATCTACCCCAAAGTCAGCTGGGATGGGATCCAGCACGCCCGCGACAATCGTGAGATGATGGCTGGATGGATCAAATGTAGTTTAACGTCGGGTGTACAAAGTATAAATTGGCAACTTTAAAAGAGACAACGTTGGTTGATTAATCGGTCGGGCCCTAAATATTACTGCACTTTATTGAGTCACCTACAGTAGTTGTGAAAGTCTTCTTCGATGGTGTCTTCATGACTGTATGACAGTGCCTCCGGAATCCAAGTCGTGTACGCCAGAAGTAGTCGCGATGACTTAATCATGATGGGCAAACTGTGCATTTTTCCTTCTTAATAAACCTCTTATAAAAATGTCTGTTGTTTTTGGAGGGAGGCCATAACAGATTAATGGCATTTCCATTCACATGCTCACGGAATGAATTAATCCTGTAAATCGGAGTACGACTGTAGATCATGGTGGCGGCACCATTTTTTTCTTTTTTTTTTTTTTTGTGGCGTCAACCAACATCTCAGTCACAGGTCACAATCCTGTTAACATCCTATGTGTGTCTTTTGTGTCAGTACCCAACGGAAGAAGACATGATCGAGTGGGCAAAACGCGAGAGCGAGCGCGAGGAGAAAGAGCGTCTGGCCAGGCTCACCCAGCAGGAACAAGAGGACCTGGAGTTGGCCATCGCTCTCAGCAAATCTGAACTCTCCTGAGGGGCTTCTCCCCCTCGGCCATCACACCCCACCCGAAAAAAACCTCTCTCCTCCACTTTTCCCTCACCCCGCCCCGGCACAGCCACACGTGGCCTGTTTCAGAACCAAAGCGTCTTGGGGACCCTGTAGGACTAATTCAGCACGTTCTTGGACTAAAGCAATGTTGTCCTCCGGACTGTCTTTTCCATCCTGTTGTGAGGATGAACGGGGAAAACAGTGATTTTGAGAGTTATGTCCCTTTATGACTTACTCCAGAATGTAACTTATTCTAAACCTGCACTCACACTTCTAGAGCTTTATCCACTAACCTAACGCACTACAGTCCATTTCAGAACAGCTCTTGCTCGTTTTGTGAAGAATATTAGCAGTAAAAAATGTGTCAAAGTCATCCAACTGGAATGTAGAAGCCATCATGACTGAATGTGATTTTTATCTCCTTCCCCTAGCCCCGCCCTCCCGCCCAAACCCGATGACAACAAGCAGATGTGAAGTGCATGCCAGGTTCTTACTAAAAAAAAAAAAAAAATTATTAAACCACATCCGGGCTGTAAGCCCAGCATGGTTTATCTGAGAAAAGCATGAAACAAACGGCATCCAAATTATTGTGATATGAAGCGAGCATTAAGATTCAACATGAGTCTCTATATTTGCAGATGTAAACTAAATGTAACATTTGAGAAACTATATCGTTGTTTTGCGGCATCTTTTTAAAGACTGTCATAACTTGAATTTTGATTTAGTTTGTTTTTTTTAAATTTTATAAAGATGTCAATTAAGGGTGCACCGTCAAGGTTTGGTGTAGCGACAGTTGGGCCGCGCTCTCGAAGCCCCATTGCGTCTGCCTTTGCTCAACGCCACGACAGACTCCACTTGAACGCTGCTTTCCTAACTTTGTACAGCAAAATGGAACAAATGAATGCATAGATCATTAAATGTACACAACTCTATCAAAGTTATCTCCTTCCCTCATTAGTGACTCAGTGTCTGAGTGGCAGCGCACACACTTACATCACCCACCGTCTACTGTCATGATAAATACAGTTCTGCTTTGAGATGCGAGTTAAATTATAATTCTAAACACTTGTAGGTCAAATAATACTTCTTTATTTAAATCTGTGGGAATATCATCAGTTAATTCCAGCCTCACAAAAAAAAACAATGTGTAATGTGATTCCTAAAAAGAAAAAAATGCATTCTATATTATTCTTCATAAAAAAAAAGTACCGTTATGTCAACTGTTTTTGCCATAATACGATGGACATTGTGATGCTCTTATTATAGAGTATAGACACTGCCCACCTGCGGGCAGTATCATACAGATATATGGATATAAATGGAGGCGATGACAACTCTTCAGTAAGGTGTGGTAATATTAGTCTTTCATCACAGAGGATAAAGAATATATGCCTTGGGAGTATTATATTACCCATGCATTGCTTTGTCTGTGTTCAAATATCCGTGGCATAAAAGGTTATGACTCTGTGATACCAATGTTAGCCCATTTGTGGTGTTTTGAATTGTTAGCATTAAGATAGCCGACAGTTATATGAGAAAGCTGAACAATGGCTCACATCTAGAAAAAAAATGTAAGTGAGGCCACTTATCTTGTACTACTTAGAATGAAAAAAAAGTCTTAAATTCTTGCACCACAGCTGTTCATGTTCCTCTGAGGACTAAAAAGAAAAGGTTTCCCCATCGCTGGGAGCTGTTTTACAAAATCAAGGCCTATTGTCCAATAAAACGGCCAGTCCTCCGCATCTGAGTAACTAACTTTTAAAACTACTAATCCATCAATTTGTGGTGTACAAGTAATAATACGATGAGACGATTAATTTGGTTTCACTGTCATAACGGCTCTCCGAGGGAAGAAGTAACTCCAACGTGGCCCATGTCAAAAATGAGTTTGACACCCCTGAACTAAACTTGTAGTGAATCCACTTTGCATTCAGACCCTCCAAATTATTATTGATAAACATGTTAAATGAATAGCCATCCAGTAATTTATCCCCCAGGCGTTGTAGATATTATTTGAATTATGTACTCGCGTGTGATTTCGAGGATGATTTTCAGGATGAGAAGAGGAAAATAAAGGCTCTCCCTCTCCTGCCTTTCCCCTCTTGCTATTTGTAGACTGATCGAACACTTGTAATTTCCGCTTTACATGTGGTGACTCCCCGTCACAGCTCACTTGTAATTTGTGTAAATAGAGCAGCGCACAGGCCAGGCCGTTCCGCCCACATTTATACAGACGCATAACCACTATGTTGTTTCCAGGCATGTTCAGAAATCATATTTTCTGACAAATATGTAACACGCTAAATGGAAGTGGAATAAATAAATAATTGCTTATGTGTAGTTTTATTGTATTTAAATAAATGCCCTCAACATGTATGGATCCATACTGTATAATGTAATATGGCTTTTAAAAAGCAGTAGTGGTCATTTTACAGTATGCATTATTTTTTTTCTTCTTCCCGGTTCCGATATTCTGGGTTTTAATCTCAGCTCTGTTTTTTTTTTTTTTTTTTTACAAGAGTGCAGGGGTTGACCAGCAAATGGATCGGGGGAAGCTGTTCCATAGGCGGGGTGCAGCTGAGATTTTAGTCCGGGAAGAAAAGGAAGAGAGGCGACCAGAAAGTTTTAGGGTAAGGGTGGATGATTGTAGAGGGATGATGTCTCCATATCAACGTTAATTTAATCGATCCTCCCACCTCTGTTTGACTATTTGACTTGACGCCAAACGCACCTTCCCACGTCACGCTGTAGGAGGAGAAGGCAGCGAGCCAGGCAGCTCTCCCTCCCTCCCTCCCTCCACTTTTGGCCGGTACCCTTTCTTCCCTCTCTACCTCAAATCCGTGGGAGCTTCCCGAGTGTCACCTCCCGTCAAGAAGCTGCCCCTGCCCGCTGTGGAATGAGTTTTCTCAAGTGGAGACGGAGTGTAAAGGGAAATGACAGCAGCAAGTGAGTCGGCGGAGAGTGGGGGGGGGGGGAAGTTTCGTCAATGTCGCTCTTGAAAATAGTTGCTACGTTATTTCATATGTACTAATTGAACTTAAAAGTAAATATGTTATGCTACGTGGTGTGTTTAATGACTCACGTAAACTCGTACCGTGTGTTGCTGGTGTCGACAGCCTGTTGGGCGACATTGCACCGCCTGATATGGTCAAGTAGGCTTGTTAGCCACACTGTTATATATAGTATTATTTAACACGACCTATACATTACCATCACAGTATGTCTCGTTTCATTTTTTGTTTTGTTTTTTTGGGTGGTGGGGAGGGTTGAATACTTCCACGTTGATAGATGTATGAGTGGCTCTTCATTTAAGATTGCGTTCAGGAAGTAAACGTGTCACTCAAGAACAAATTCATCTCCCACTCACTCAGCAGACAAAACATGAGGCACACCGGTCGAAAATGATCCTCTTCGAGTTGGTAAAAGTACTCGCACGTCGTAAAGACTGGTGAAAGTTGAAGTACTGATTTAACTCCTGTACTTGAAGTCAAAAGGAGAAAATACAGAGTCATAAATGAATTTGTATCTTTTTATTTTAATAACAAATAAACAAACAAACAAAACAACCACCACTACCATTATCTTAGTTATTTTTACTTCCCCTTACAAAGAGATTTCATTTTTAATTATAGGTCACATTAATAATGGCAAAAAGTTTTGATTGATCTGGGTAAGATTTTTTTTTATATCACAAAATCCTGGCGTTTGAGCAGGTGTGTTCAGAGTTTTTATATCGAGCGTATTTTGACACTTTGGATAAGCAACGGTAAGTAGTCTTCCAAAGTCCCCAGGACCACCATGATATATTGTGAGATTCACTGCTAGAAGGTCTAAATAAGACATTACACCGATCTCATCGAAAGTGGTCAATATTTTGCATTTCAACACAAAATCCCTGATCGACTGTATTGTCATAATTTGTGCAATCTATCAATGACGTAATTGATCGGAAATAAGACATTACAGCAAACAACCGTGTTGCCATATTGTATATGTGAGACCAAAAGTTAATTTATTTTTAGCCCTGTCACTTGTCGTTTTAGCGGTGAGCCTTTGCCCTGGGAGGTGGAAGTATCAATCACCAAGACGTCACTCTCTTAAAAGGGCAGAGCAGTTCAGAACAAATAAGACGAACTACAGTATTATCAATAATTAAACGTTGAAACTGTATGAAGTTTGACATTTTATCATGGTTATAAGTCAATCGTTTCATCTCTACTTTGCACTAACAGTAACACTCAGATTTGACACTAGAGGAAGTGTGAAAAATTAACACTGTTTATTTGAATAAGAACTGAATGCGGTAAGTGTTCAAAATGCTTCTTAAAATCCACACTCAATAAAAACCACAATGACCCAGCCACTTCCTGTTGACTTGCCTTCCCAATAATGTGACAAAAACATCCATTTGTGTCGATGCTTGAAATGGCTTTAATGTGTCAGTCTGGCCCGTCGTCACATTCGTTCTGCTGCCATCTTCTCGCAATCACAAGATCCATCAGATAAAGTTGAACTTTAACCTCTTCACAGGAATGTCACGAAGGCAGAAAGTGTCCCTGATGGCCCGGACTCCCCAAGCAGGTACCTTCCATCCAATGCCTCCACGGCTTGACATTTTTGAGAGAAAGAGAGAGAGACAGACAGACAGACAGAGAGAGAGAGAAAGAGAGAGAGAAAAGAGACATTGTTATTCTTCTGTGTTTTGCAATAGGCTTTCAGTCATAAACACTCCAGAATTGGATCCTATCATCAGTGACTTCAAGTGAGTGAATTTAATGATATCAAGTTAATTCAACTCCATTAATGGTACACAGGAACATGTACCTATCTGACCAGCCAGGTCACTTTATGTTCCATAAGTACTAAAATCAGACCAAAAGCACTTTAACTCGTGTGTTCTTGCAATGGACTATGTGCTTGTAAAGGTCAAATATGTGAAATTCTACCTAAAAACACAGCTGCTTTAAAAAGTTTATTATGGTCCACTGGCATCTGTCATCGCCGGAGCAGCAGTGCACCATCGGCTTTCAGCAGGATTTTGATTCTTCTGAAATGTGCTTTTGTAATGTATGAGGGGGGTTAAAGTTAATGTATGTTCTAATTCGACCAGAAATAATAGCTTTAAATTCGTTATGATGATGCAGTGATATGTGCACTCTGTCATTGCCATGACAACTGTGGATGATCGGGGCCAGCCAGGTGACTTTATGCTGTGCTACTGTTAGCGTCATTGCTAACATTACAGTCTAGAGTCGGTTTCGGCCTTCTTTTTGCAAATGAATGTACAACCCTAGTTTTTTTTCTTGCCACAGGGACTCATACCGACCATTTGTTCACTACTGTGACTTCATTCAACAACAGTTTCCCAAAGCTCACAGACATTTATTTCAGTAGAAACCTAAGATTCCACCTGCTAACCGTGTCCCCCGCTTGTATTCCTCGAGCGATTGTTGGCTGCTCAGATGGATTTCATCCCTCCAGATGATCTACTTCCTCTGCTGTTGTTCATTCTTTTAGGTTGGAGTTACAAAACACCACAGATGTCCCGGAACAAGAAAATGCTTCCAACGGGTAAGCCCAAACTGTGGACTTTACTGTTGCCATGGCGACACTTTCACAACAACCTGACTGAATTACAATGACTTGTGACACATTGACGTCGGCGGAAAATCATTGCCGGTATTGCTGTAGCTCCTCCCCGCTGTGATAATAACGTATGGTATGACGCGCAATGGTTTTGTTTGGTTGCGTTTTTTGCTGTGAAACCTGTGGAGTGTTAAATACCTGTAAAAATACATTTTGTTTGTTTGTTTGTTTGTTTGTTTGTTTATTGAACATATATAAAACATACAACAACATGACAAAATGCAAACAAAAACTATGAAAGGAAAATAAAAGTAAAAGTAAGTAATACAAACATCATCACAGTTATATGTTCAAAGGAGTAGGAAGAAGTATACAACTTATCTAGTCCTACCCCTTGTTGTGCAATAATGTATATTGATCATTTCCAATACCAAAGAAAAGGAAGAAATCTAAATTTCATCAAATACTTTTACCCTTTTGTGTACTATACTTATCTATTGATACACCTTTCGGTTTGTATATATGTATCATTGTTCTTTCTACTTTTTATATCAAATGACTCATATTCATTATATATACTACATTTCTTGAATACATTCAATAAGTTGTTCAAAATCCAGAACAAGAACAAACCATAGTATTACTATATTTTATAGGTACCAGTATATAAAATTTATCTTCTTAACTTTGTTTCATGTAGTTTTTTTGTACTAATCTTTTGAATTTGTTTTTGAACTCGTCCAAAGATTTACTCATTTTCAGATCCATCTCAAGCTTATTCCACAGATTAACTCCTATTACTGATACACATCTTTGCTTGATGTTTGTTCTTGTTCTGGATTTTTTGTATTGATTAATACCTCTTAGATTATAACAACTATCTCTGATTTCAAAAAGCTTCTGGATATTTTGACAAAGGAGATTGTTATGTGCTTTATACATTAATTGGGCAATTTTGAAGTCAACCAGGTCATAGAATTTCATTGTATTTGATTTGATG
This sequence comes from Hippocampus comes, assembly GCF_001891065.2. Taxonomy (NCBI): domain Eukaryota; kingdom Metazoa; phylum Chordata; class Actinopteri; order Syngnathiformes; family Syngnathidae; genus Hippocampus; species Hippocampus comes. Next base: position 380,421 of record NW_017806175.1, read on the forward strand.
AATAGTGGATTTGTGGGTTCGATATATTTAGACCAATTGATTATTCTGATTGCTTTTTTCTGTAGTTTTAAGACAGGGAGTGTGTTTGATTTACAGGCGTTACCCCATATTTCCACACAGTAGGTCATATATGGGAGTAATAATGAGTAATATAATGTGTACAAGGAACTCATATTCAACACATCCTTAGTTTTATGGAGTATCCCGATAGTTTTGGATATTTTCCTTTTAACATTATCAATATGTGGCTTCCAGGATAGTTTGGTGTCTATTACTAGTCCAAGAAACTTATTTTCATAAACTCTTTCTATTTCAATTGAATTTATCTTTATTTTAACTTGGTCTTTAATTGGTCTCGTACCAAAAATAACTAACTTAGTTTTTGTTAAATTTAAAGATAGTTTATTTCTGTCGAACCAGTTTTTTAATTTGGTTAATTCATTTTCCACAGTTTTCAGGAGTTGTTCCATATTTTTTCCACAGCAGTTTAGTCTTGAAGTATCTCCTCCTTTGTTGTTTCAGTTATCTTTCTTTGTATAGTGTAACCTCAAATTACACTATCAGCTCTTATTTGGACAGCTTATCATTTTATCAGGTTAAAGGGTTAATAATATCAGACAGTCATGGCCAAAATAAGTTAAATGCCTAAAATGAATAAAATGTGTAAATAGATCAAATGTGATGTAAAATCAAACTGGAGTAGCCCATTCGTTCAAGGTTGCGGGTGAGCTGCAGCCGATCCCACTTGACTTTGTGCAAGGGAGACATTCCATGCCACATCACCCGAGTGGGTTTAACCCAACCAAACCACTCGGATTTTTGATTGATGATTATTTAAGATTTACTTGTTGATAGTGATGACACAACACAAAATCTCAAATTTTAGGTCCATTGGAGCAGGGGTTTGGGAGATATGGCCCACCAAATTTGAATTAGTTCTGCAAAAAGCGGCGTGGCCGCCTTCCTTTGAACCCTTGTATGGAACTACTGAGTCAATCTTCACAAAATAGGTTTTGTTGGAAAGGTAATTTCACAAGGAATCCCAATCTGTAATCATTTAGAAGGTTGGTGCATATTTTAGTAACTTTACATTTTGACCAATAATTTGACCTTGTGGATCACGTCACTTTCACAATTTTTTTTTTGAAAATATAATTTCTCACTACCACGATATTAATAGGCACAGTATTAATGAGTGGGTCTATTTCAAATAAATAAATAAATACATCATAGATAAGACATTGTGAAGCACTGTATCTTAAATAGCTCAATTTACGTTCGATCGATCCATCGAATAAGACTACTTTCCCATGATTCTTCAAAAGCACAAAGTATTTCTTGTTCTGGCATGACGACAGCTCCAACTCTCTTGGTGTGAAAGGGAGTGTGAAGACTTGTTTTTCTATCTGCCCTGCAATTGGCTGGCAACTGGCTAGGATCAGCCTCTGCTCACGTGCAAACCCTAAAAGAGGACATGCGCAGTAGATAATGGATGGATTGATGTGTTGTCGTTTTTTTACAAGTTAGGAGGTGAAGAGTGCTGATTGGGCAGTGGATGTTGGGAGTTCTTTGTGACTTACTGTTCAACAAGTACCAACAAGTATTACCTGTAAATGCCCTTTGAAGATGGATCAAAAGGACCGATGAGTCTTGACTACCAAATTGTCATGATTGAGGCTCCGCCCCCAATTTGGCCTCAACCATTCGGCGCAAGGCTCACAGCATTGCTGAAATTAAAAGTACACATTCTCAAGGCGAAGGGTTGATTTTCCATTTTCTGATCCGCTTATCCTCACAAAGGTCACGGGGCGTGCTGGAGCCTCTCCCAGTTGTCTTCGGGCAATAGGTGGGGTACATCCTGAACTGGTTGCCAGCTAATTGCAGGGCACACATAGACAAACAACCATCCGCGCTCACACCTAGGGACAATTTAGAGTGCTCCATTAACCTGGCACGCATGTTTTTTGGAATGTGGGAGGAAACCAGAATACCGGGAGAAAACCCACGCAGGCACGGGGAGAACATGCAAACTCCACACGGGAAGGTCGGAGCCGAAATCGAACCCAGCACCTCTGCACTGCGAGGCCAACGCGCTAACCAGTCGACCACTGGGCCACCCTAAATTGAATTATGGCCCTCTATAATGCGTGAAATGATTCACGAATGTTCCCACAAATTGAGTTGTGTGCATGGGCGTGTTTGACTGCAGATAGGACAGAGATAGCATTGGTGTCCCCTTGTGTGATGTGTGATAGTCATCCCGATCTTATTATAAGCTCGCCGAGTGCTTCCTCCTCCTCCCATCTCTCATCCCGTGCCTCCTCCTCCTCCACCTTCTCCTGCTCCCTCTCTCTCCAGCTGCCCTGCTGCTGCTTCTCTTTGCGAAAGAAACACCATCCTTTTAATCTTCGGATCTCATTCGCATTAGTTTCCTCACGCACGAAAATGTCAAGAGAACGGCCACAGTCGAACGGGTAAGAGACGTCACTCGCGCGGCATGGCCGGGATGGCCCGTCTGTTAGTTTGCTTTCTTCCGTTCCCACTATTGCACGGCTAATACGTATGCCGTAGCTCAGGCATGTGGACAAACTTGCTGGGATTGTTTTTCCGAGCCGCTTTGTGTCGCAGCACAGAAAGCCCAATACAGTAGACAGCGACAGCAGTGAGGCAGGGTCGATAATGGGATGTCATTAACTCGCCAAGTGCGGAGATGTTGCGCAGAGGTGTGAATGTGAATCGTTGCTGCGCTCCCTTAGTGATTTTACATGTTTGAGTGCGCTTGCTTCAATGATAATCAGGAAATCTGGCCACGATATCAAGCGTGAGGGCTTGAAATAACAAAACAAAAAAAATTCTGCCTTCCAGTATGTCTGCTGTGTTCATTGTCCTTGTTGTACTTTCTCACAGTGCAGTAAGAGGATGATGTATTCTTCCAGATGTTGATATTAGCCGGCTTGATTCTCACTTGTTTGTACCAGTTGAGTTGGTTTTCCAATTGTAAAGAAATTATTTATTCCTTGTATTGTCTCCATGACAGATAATTTAACACCTCTGGGGTCAACATTAGGATTAATTCAGTTTTAAAGTCAAGAGAAATGAAATAACTTTTATCTACACTTGCAAATACAGCGGAAGCTCTCAAATTTGAAACCAGCACTAGTTGACTTCTAAATTGACGTAATTTGCCCCCCAAAAAATTCCAGAGGAAACATAGTAAACCCTTGTTTACTGTTTATTTTAACACCAAGCTGTATATTGTAGTCTGCTCTTTTAATGCTAGCATCTAATTTGAAGTGCCATTGATAGGTCACCTGAAATAAGCATATCAACCATCACACAAACCTGCTCCTCACACGGAGCAGGAACACATACAACCATATTCAGTAAATACAGTCTCCTTGTTCTGTGAGAGCAATGACTAATACTAGTACTGGAGATTAGTTGGGGACCTTCTCTGCCTCTGTTTCTTGCCCTTAAATTACATGCTGGATCGCTTCAAGTAGACCTAAACGCTGCCTGGCGTGTTGCAGCACAACGTGGTACTACACAGAAGGCACGCGACTCCAAATTTTGACTTGACTGTACAGACACTGCGAAAAACCATAAAAACGGACGACTTAAAAATGTGTCGTGTAGCAGGAGCCCGGTCGATGTGCAATGATATGGTCGGGCTTCACTGCGAACTCATTTGTTCCAAACTCAGTCACCACCATCAAACTTTAATATCCAGGCAAGGTTTCAAGTAACCTTTATGCATTCCTAAGTGTCATACAAGACAACATATACCAGACGTTAATCTCTGAATAATAAAACTGTCACATAATACTTGAAAACGATTCAACCTTTGAAGATGCCTGACATTCAGCAACAGGGAATACTTTGGGCTTCACGTTTATCGATTGTATGTGCTGTTGACAGTAAAAGTGAAGCGAAATGTAAGTGGTGGAGACCGGCATATTAAAAAACTATGTAACATTGCATTTAAAAAATGAGGCAGCACACCCCCCAAAAAACTGAGTTGAAAACTATTTTTCTCTGTTTATATGGCATCTTGTGACTCACCCATAGATCAGCTCCGAAGTTGAATTGCTGAATTGACGATGTTTACCATGCAAGCTGCTAAATGACCAACATGGCAGTTTTGCCCGCTTGGGGAAAATCTTTAAAACTTTGAAGCGGGTGCAACATAATGAGACAGAATTAGGCGAATTGGGGTTGACCTGCAAATGCAAGGTACATTTTTTTTTTTGTAATGTTATTACCGAGGCTGTGTATCCTTAAAAAGATGTACAATATTGTGTTTTTATGTCGTCGCTGTGAAAACAGAAAGAAAACAACGTTACGAAAGTCTTGATTACTTGTTCAGTAAAAGTTGCACGTACTGTTTCTGAGAACATGTGATGATTGAGCATTTAAATTAAAATGACGTTAACTTATGTCGCATTAAAATATTATTTCCTGACAATGTTTGATTTTGAAAACAGCAGGCAAGTCCGTGATGAGGTCAGACACGCATCTATTAGATTGCTACAACTGTCATACAATGCATTAGTTGATCTCGGAGAGTGATTACAGCTCTGTGGGATGAGAGGAAGTATTGATTTTGAAGTGATAAATCAAATCTCATTTACTATCTTGTGCATCCGCAATAGCAGGACATTGAGGAAACTTCTTGTTTAAACTGCTTCAATGAGTGTTTGCCTCCTTCGCTCAGAGCAAATATGTATTTTGGATGATCTGGCAGCAGTTTGTGTGACATAATGGGGGGCGGGGGGTTATTGAGATTATTGGCCCCAAGTCATCTTTCCTCCAAAGTGCGTTCCCTCATTTTTTGGCGATGGCAGTTGACAAGTACAAAAGATTATTTGGTCCACATCCAAAAAATTAAATTAAATTAAATTAAAAAATCACAAATTTGAGAGGAATAAAAGTCACAGAATCACAAGAATACATGGGTAAATAAGTATAAATATTACTAATTAAAATATTGTAACTTTTCAAGATAAAAAGCCAAAAATTCAGTTACCTAAACCTGCTTGTATTTATTCTTGAGGACGTGATTACAAGTTCATAGTAGTAAGGTATAGAACGTTTTGTTGTTATCATTTTGATATTTTCTCAAAAAAACAAAAGACGTTCTTCTCCTACCATTGCAACATTTTCCTGTATCACCACTTCTACTAACTAAAATGACACCTTTTCCCTTCTTAAATTATGACTTGATTCTCCAAACTTTGCAGCTTTTCTCAAAATTGTACTGTTGACAAGCGTTTTCCAACATTTTTTGTCTAATATGCGTTTAGGCAAGCACATGACTCTTATGATTACCGTACTTATCAACTCATTAAGGGACCCTCGTCCCATTGTCATCTGCTAAAAGGACCCCTCATTTGTTGTATTTTTTTTCCTTCCTTCAATTCAGACAGTCCAACCTGCTGCTGGTCATATGGTGAGCCCAGTAGTCACCCGCACGTCATTAGCCAATGCTGCCCAGTGTATGCTCTCCTGTGTGTGTGTTTGTGTGGGCATCTGCGTGCGCGTGCGTGTGACAGTTTCTTTGTGTCGCTTTAATAGGTCGGAATGTCAAGTGAATGCTGTATATTAGTCATCGCTATGACACAGATTAGTGGTTTGTGCTGGTTTTGCTCTTCTATTCTTCTCCACTGGTCCGAGTTGTCAACGCTTGATTTAACCGTGACTGAGTGTTTTCTCGTTTCCTTAAATTCAAGACAATTTGCCAAGCTCATGTGATCAGTATGGTGGTCAGAGGGGAAAAAAAAAGCGTGCAAATCTGTTGTTTGTGGCTCAAGAGCACCACCACATGAACTCAACAACTAAATGCGTAGACTTCAAAGTGCAACGAGTTTAAGAAAGAGACAACTCAACAGAATAAATCAGCTTGATGACAATTGACAACACATCGACACGCTTCAGCGTGCTGTGGCCCGGGATGCTTCACGTCGGTGATGCTTTCACGCTGCATGCAGAAATGGAGAAATAAAAGTCCCATTTAAAGGCGATCATGTGCCTTGTGATTGGAATCCTGCGAAGGCGGCAGGATGGAGGAAGGGGAGTATGAAGTGGCTCCTGCCATATGCTCCTCACGTGAGGGTCATGTGCATGCATTGACATGATAATTAGGGAGTTTCTTTGCTTTCAAAAATATAAGTACGGATATGTGTATTACCAAAGGCAGCTCATCAATAATTCCATAGTGATAACAGTGAACCTCTGTTTATCGCTGGCATTTTTTTTTTTCTGTTAACAACACAGACTATCTAGTCTGTAACATCTCAACTTTTCTAAAATTTTACAAAAGCAACAGATACTTGTTATACAGCAAGTATAAAATATAATAACAAAAAACAATAACAATAAACATCTTGATAAATTATGTCCCAAAAGGAACAGTAGATCTAATTACAGCACCCACATTGTCTGCAGCACAGATTCGATTTTGTCATGTCAGATTTAAAAATGATGGAAATGAATGTTAACTTTCCATAAATTATTATTATTTCTATGTTGGCACTTGTGCTGCCCAGCGGTATAAATTCAAATCCGGTAAATTAAGACCTCCACCGACTTTACTGCTGGTCACCAACGTAAATTTAATTCTGGGCTTCTTCTTTTTTCTTTTTTTTTTTTGCCAAATAAAAGAAGAAAGCAGTTTTTGGCATGTTTTTAAATTGAAATGCGGGAATATATTGGCAAGACCAAAAACAAATATCATAAACCTAAAATCTAAAATCACGCCTCCCACAGAACTTTGATCAGCATCAGTTTGCCTACAGACAAAATAGATCAACAGCTGATGCCATCTCCACCTTTGTTCATGCTGTCGCGAGCCATGGAGAGAAGCAGGGAAGCTATGTCAGGGCGCTTTTTGTGGATTTTAGTTCAGCTTTCAATACCATCTTGACCGACATTCTCATCACAAAGTTGAAGGACCTGGACTACCCATCCCCCACCTGCAAATGGATCAGAAGCTTCCTGACAGATCGACCACAGACTGTGAGGGTGGGGCCCCGCACATCCTCCACACTAACACTCAGCACGGGCTCCCCCCAGGGCTGTGTGCTGAGCCCCTTCCTATTTACACTGTACACACATGACTGTACCCCCAAGTATGACTCAAATGTCATCGTGAAATTCGCCGATGACACTACATTGGTGGGTCTCATTTCCAATGGCGATGAGACGGCGTATAGGGAGGAGGTACAGAGACTCGTAGGCTGGTGTTCATCAAACAATTTGCTACTGAACACCAGCAAAACAAAGGAGATGGTGATGGACTGGAGGAGGAAGAGAGCAGAACCCTCCCCACTACAGATGGGCGGTGTCTGGGTGGAGAAGGTCTCGATGTTCAAGTTCCTGGGTGTGCATGTAACGGACGACCTCAAATGGCATCCAAACACAGATGCTTTGGTCGGGAAAGCGACTCAGTTTTTCACTATTTTCTGATATTTCGAACTGATTATTTTGCACCGATATAGAATGATCTCTAAAACAATATTTGAAAAAGTAAACACTATCATCAGATTGATATTGATACCAGAATTGATCAATGTTTGTTCTATCTGAAACATTTATACAAGTACCTTGGAAATGAGGTTCATAGAAAGTACTTGATGTGTTGTTAAAATTATTCTCCAATCTTCTTTCATGCAATTCTTTATGATTGTAGAGCTTGAAATGTTAGCACATATTTTTTACTAAATACCTCATGATATCTCTGACTGTATTTCAATTATCCGAAATAGTCCACATACTGTCATGTTAATCCCTGATTCATATCATTTTGTAAGACAACTTGGACTGTACCTTAACTAGTGCCGAATATCTAACATATTCTTATCACAATTAAAAAAAAAAAAAAAAAATCCATTCCATAACGCTGACTATCAATTTTAAACGTATGCGTGTGATTGTGTGTGGGTCTAGGGGAGTGCAATGTATTTAAATATTTTTTATATTTTTATATTTCGCGACGCACTTGGGGATGGAGGCTCCTGCAGAATTTCGTTGTAACAAGTGTGCAATGACAATAAAGTATTCATTCATTCATTCAAACAGGAGAGAATATTCATTTTGATGGTTTCAATTTTCCCCCTAAAAAGGTAAATGGCAAAATTTCCTATCTTTCAATCTGGACAATTAATTTTCCATAATTTGCTTTATACATTTGGGAAACAACCGTTATCGCTAGCATTCTTGATGAGGCATCTTAAATATTTCTGTGTAGGGAATGCAAACAAGTGCCCCAGTAACAGATTCAACAGTGTGCTATGAAAACGCTCCAAAATGGCATTTGTTATTTGCTTTGGCTCCATCTGAAGAGCTCAAGACAGGCTACAATGATTTCCAACATGGCTAGCTATGATGTCTGTTTGCCTGGAGCTGAGATGCACTGTATTTGTTTACAGACTGCAGGCGTGAGGCTCGAGAGAGAGGCACTTCTCTTCCCTTAGCTATTTTGATTGTTAGCATTTAGCTAGCTAAAGCAGAAGTCTTACATAATTACCCCTTATTTTGATTGTTAGCATTTAGCTAGCTAGAGCAAAAGTCAGAGCTACAAAAAACAATGTGGAAGGTCAGATCTAGCTCAGGGGCTCTTGAATTTCGAGTGTGTTGAAACATATGTTGAGACTCATTTGATTTGAGCGTGGGCACCGGACTAAACTCTTTTGGTTGGGGAAAGGAAGGATGAATATTTATTCCGGTAATGACAGGGACTACTTGGTGACTCACCACATCCTGTGTTTGCTTTTGTTCGACTAGGTGCTCGACCTCGGACCTGTCGCTGGCTCTGGAGGACTGCATGGCCTCCCTGGATCTCTTCCTCCACAATGACTTTGAGGAGGCGCAGGCCCGCCTGAGGCCCAGGTAGGAGTGTCCACTGCAGCACGGTTGAACAGCAACAGCAGCTTTTTAGCACACGTGACAGGCCACACGCTCGATAGCGCGTGTTCTTCAACGAGGAAGAAGACATCCTTTATTCGTCCCTCGGGAAATTCAATTAATTGTCCATGCTACGCACACAGTGGTCAGAAATAAATGCACGACCAGGGCTCCTCTTAGTGCAGATGTCACAAATGGTTGGGGTTCAATGCTTTGCTCAAGGGCACCACTCAGTTGCTCAAACCAGACACACTAAGCTAATACAGGGAATATAATGGAATATTTGGCGACACTTGCTGAACTCTCTTTTGCTCTAGTTTAGATAAAAAAAAAAATCCCCCCCAAAGAAAATAATACAAATTAAATTAATCTGTTCCAGGGTCAAACTGTGACCATCATAATACAGGCGATTCGTGAATCATTGTTCAAAACAAATTAAACCCAAAAATGCTTAATGATTTATCAAAACATTTTTATTGCATTTTCTGGAATTGTACATTTTTAGAATATTATATGGTTCAAAATTAGAAATAAAACTGTATCCTCATCATTATGATGACTTTCAGTGTCAGAACTCTTAAATCTTAAATCCCACTTACATATTAATGCTCTTGCAGGAGATGCGAATGTTGAATTTCTTTTGAATGCTATTTTCAATAAATTATCGTTATTTTATCAGTGTCCTGTATTTTAGGTCCTCTGTACTGCCATTCCGATTTCCCTAATCGTTGGATGTTGAAGACGTAATGTAGCCATACATTGACATAGATATGACATGTATGACGTGCTGCTTGGCGCTGTATTCACGAACACCTGTTGTCATCCAGATCTGGTAACCAACACCATGTCATCAAGTTACTAGACTGTTCTCTCCTCGGCCATCAAAACCCTCACGAAGGTCTCACCTTTATCCACCCCAGATGCTCCCATTAGCCCATTGTCTACATCTTAGCACTGGTTGGACTCAAGAACATTTTCATGACTGAACTGACGTATTTAATGAGTTTGCTGTGTTGTTGGTATGGGACCAGTCTAAATGTTCTGAGTGATGTAATCAACTTAAATCGTCATCTTTTATCACTTTCAAGGCAAAGTCAGGACTGAATGAATTATTGTATTCTGTCTTCTTAATGCACCATGGCAGCAGCAAAGATGCATCGTAGAGTTTGTAATCCCTTGAAAGGAATCTGAGCCCTATTATGTACTATCGTTACATTATATGTGTCGATGAGATCACCGCTTTTTGCACCGTCTGCGTTACAGTCAGTGAAGGACTCTGAGGAGGGACAAAGCAGCTATGCAGCTTTAATTGACACACAGAATTTCGGTGCGCCCACTTTGTGTTGTTTGTTGTGACAATATTGTCCTTCAAATCGCTTGCTTAGCCTTTAATTGACCATTTCATTGTGTTTAGGAAGTTCAGCTGCAAGTGGCTGCACGCCTATATTGTTACCAAGACGAGCAAAGCTGTACAACTTGTACGATGCAGCCGCAGTTACTATACAAGGCCGACACAATCGCAGCATCTCGTGTAAAGCGTCACTCAGCCTTGAAAACCTTTGAAGCGCTGCTGTGAAATATTTGGAATTCTCCCTCTTTCTCACCAGCAAAGCAACTCGTCCTACAGCTCGCTCCTAAAAGCTTTCTTGTCAGCCCCTTAATTCCTCTGCCTCCTGCGAGTGTCACATTAGTGCTTCCTGGTCAGGCGATGCTTTAGATAAGAAGGTACAGCTCAGTAAGAGCTATTTCAGAGTTCCTTAACATCATGCATTTGACCCTTTTAGGCACAGATAATAAAAACTTACATCAGGATTTTTCTTCTCAAGTGTTTAGGCATGAAAAAAAAATAATGGCAGTGGATTTGAACTTACTTACTTTGGTGAGGACAAAAAAATATGACACCGAGATATAGTCCTAGGCATGAAGATATTTTCTTCAACAGACTTTTGTCTTGAGGATGCCTGATGCCGTCAAAAACATGTCGATGCAAGAATTTTTTTTTTGCGGGGGAGGGGCGGTGAGAACAACAATGTACAAATTTCTGTAGCTCAACAGTTGTGTTTGTCTGCAATTTATTTTGTGTCTACCTAGCATAACATTATATTTAGGTTGCTTTTTCACACCCCCCCTTTTTTGGATTGAATTCTTTTCTCTTTAATCATCATTTGGTAATGGTTTACAACTGGAACAACAAGTAGAACTACGATGACATCAAGCACTCTTCAGCTTGTGTGGGCAAAGTTTTTATTTCATGGGTGTGACATGACAGGCCAGCAGGCACAGGCATAAATAGATGGGGGTTTTTGTGTGTGTGTGTGTGTGTGTGTGTGTGTGTGTGTGTGTGTGTGTGTGTGTGTGTGTGTGTGTGTGTGTGTGTGTGTTGGGAGTTTGGTGTTAACCAATCTCACACATGCCCACATATCAGACTTGAATATTCACTTAATCTTCCTCCATCTCAAACTCTTAGAACCATATGTATGTTGTGTTCCCCCTGGCTAGTCACTTAACTTTTATTTTACTTTCACAGAATCAAAGACAGCATGTATCATGCCCTGACCTACGCCACCTTCCTAGAAATGCAGGCCATGATGACCTTTGAACCCCAACATATCCTGGAAGCAGGAAACACCATGAAAGAGGCCCAGGCTATTTGCCAGCGGTGAGAGATATTGTGTTGACATGATGAACGTCAGTTGCCAAAAACTTCATGTTGGCATTTATTGTACAATATGTGTTTGTTTTACCAAAACAGCTATGCCATAGTCACAAGTAAAATAATGTGGTTATCATGTCACTGGAAAATTAAACATTTTAGACTAAAGGAGACTATTGCATTTTTCACAGTTTAAAACAAATTCCAATTCAACTGAATTTGTCTGACAAATAACAAGTGACTTCTTGTGGCCTTATTGGAGATTTTTTGGAGACTTGACGCCGTCCAGAGCAGGAAATGTTCACCCTGACATATCAAAACTGCTTGCATGAAACCATCCATCCGTTTTGCGATCCGCTTATCCTCACAAGGGTTGCGGGATGTGCTGGAACCTATTGCAGCTGTCCTTGGGCAGCAGGCGGGGTAGACCATGAACTGGTTGCCAGCCAATCGCAGGGCACACAGAGACACACAACCATCAGCACTCACACTCACACCGAGGGACAATTTAAAGTGTTCCATTAAAAGGCAGGAGCCAGAATTGAACCCTGCACCTCTGCACTCAAATGCCGACACACTAACCAGTCGACCACCGGGCCGCCTGTATGAAGCCAACACGGTCAAATTAAATCAAGTTTTTATTGTATTTTCACTTATGAAGGCAGGACTTCACTTGATGAATTACATTTAGTCAGTTAGTGTCATACCGTGATTTTCAAACTTTTTACACCAAGTACCACCTTAAACAAATCCTTAAAGCAGCTCTCCAAGGAGCACCATCATCACCAACATTCAAATACTTGAGCGTAATAGGCTAGTGTTCATAAAAAAATGAGGTAAAGATTATATACTGTATCTGATATTGTCAGCTAGTGTAAAATGCTGAAGAGTTTAAATATTGGGGGGAAAAAAAGACCTAAATAAAAGTTCAATTAAAAATTCTATAAATATTAATTACATGTTTCACATAAAAGCATTTGTAAAAAATGAAATGCAAACATATTGTACTGAAATGGAATACAACTGAACTGTTGCCTACTCAGGTTTGTTTCTTCTTTCTAGATTCTTTTGTGGTTTACTCGAATGAGTCCACACAACACTGGTAGTACCCACATAGGAGTTCATGGTTTGCAGCATTTTCAGAAAACAGCTCATAACAAAAGATTGGTTGTTCATTTCACATTTGATGGGTGGGTGGGCAGACATTCAACTATTTGTATAAAAAGCAATTAAAAAGTCAATCTTCCATAATATGTCCCTGTTAAGGCGACAACAGTAGCCTCTGCACCATGGTAGGTGAAATGGAAAAAAAAAAAACGCTGAAGCAACAACAGGATTGCTCGTACATTTGAAGCCTTAAAAAGAATCCATTCAGGGGGTTGTTCATACTTTGTGTATATAGAAGACATCCCTACTGTATTTGGAATCGGAAGTCTTTCTTTAGCACCATCTGCTGATCGTACGTTGCAATGCTGACATAATCTCGACATAAATTATTAAGAATCTCACAATTGGCTGACACGAGAAAGACACTGTTAGAAAAAAAGCCGCACCCATCACGCATCAAACTGACATCCCATCAGAAGTGTAATAAAAGAGGCTGGTTTAATACAGTAATAAGGAAATAAATATGGACAGATGGGCAGGGGCAGAAAACTGATCACTGTATGTTTGCTTTCCTCATCAGGCACCGCAAGAAGTCAAGCTTATCTAAGGGCTTTACAGAAGGTGCGTACGTGTACGTGGGTGGGTGTCTGTGTGTGTAAGAGAGAGAGAGAGAAGGACAAAGAGGGAAAGCAAGAGAGAAGAAAAATAGAAAGAGTACTGCAATCACTGACCAGAGCAAAAAAAATCACACTTTGGCCACAGATGAGATTCATGCTGAAGTCTGCTATGCTGAATGCCTCCTGCAGAGGGCAGCGCTCACCTTCCTTCAGGTTAGTCAAGAGGCCTCCGCTTGTTTGGAATCGCTAATGGGAATATTTATTGTGTCATCCTTCAACCACCCCTCCTCAGGATGAAAATATGATCAGTTTCATCAAAGGAGGAATCAAAGTGAGGAATAGCTATCAGACGTACAAGTGAGTGTCTGAATCGTCCTCGTCACTCTGTCAAAATGTCGTGTACTTCGCTGATGTCCTTTCGTGTCTCATCTTAACCGCAGAGAGCTCCACAGACTGCTGGAGTCGACTGCGTACAGTCACGGCAGCAATCATGGTCATGTTGAGGGCGGAGTCAAGTTGGGAGTCGGAGCCTTTAATTTGGTGAGAGGGTTAAAAATGTTTCAAATACATCCCAAATGGACAAACGCTAAGTACACATGTACACTTTGATGTGAAAATTGTCAGTATAAACCTGCTGGCACAGCATCAATCTGAGCTCTTTGGTTCCTTTGCTTCTCTTCCTCCCGCAGATGATTTCCATGTTGCCCACACGGATGCTGAAGCTGCTGGAGTTTGTGGGTTTCTCGGGTAACAAGGTGGGTTCCCCCCGCGCGCGTCAAAAGATTTCAAGACGCACAAATGTCTGAAGTAGGAGTTTTGAGGCATACGACTTCAAATACCAAGCTAGCATGAAATGACACGTGAAAGCGGCTAAAGCAGTGTGTGTTTTTAATATTTGGTATTTTTATATTTCTTTTTAGCTTTGACTAAAAGTTAGTTGTCCAAAAATATCATTAATAATTATTCCCAAGACATACCTATCTTCTATGTTCCGACTTTCTGGTTGAGTAGAATGTCCAAATTCAACTAGAGGTTTACCAGAATCTTTTGGAAGAAGGGCAAAAGACTGTCAGGTAAATGAATAATTGCCACGGCCGATATTTTGAATGAACATCCATCACGTAACTGTCATTTCCACCCTTCGCATCCAAGAGGCCGTGTTCATTCAGTCTCAACTAATTTGCACTTCAAAGGAAAGCCTTTAAGATAAGATAAGAAAAACTTTATTAGTCTCACAATGGAGAAATTCCCAATTCACAGCAGCAAAGTTATGAAAGGAAGAAGTAGAGCAAAATATAAGAGCTGCTGTAAAGGCAGTTTTCATTTAGTGTTTAAACACTGTGAAATTGTTGTAAAAACAATGATTCTTGAAAATAAGAATATGTGGCAAAACATACTTGATTTAAAATCTTAATTTCATTGATTGTTAATGTTTCCCCAATCCCCAATGACATTTGCCCAGTGCCCACCCTATGAACATCTCTCCCCCACACTTTGTAATCACACAGTCTTAATATCCATCTTGGACTGATTTATTTGTTTGAACGCGTATTTATCGTTATTTTATTTTATTTCACTTTTGTACTTGATTTTTTTGTACTTTTACCCACTTTTGTAAGATGTCCTTTAGCATTTTGAAATAAAAATGTCAGATTATTATTCTGATTCTTATTAATAACTGTAAATCAGTGCTCTGATGGATAGACACTTGGATACTGTCCATAAAACAATCCTCAAGTAATTGTGCTCGACATTTTTGTGCAATTGTATGCAGGAGTTTGGTCTCCAGCAGCTTCAGGACGGCTGTGCAGAAAGCACATTCCGTTCATTCTTATGCAACATGTTGCTGCTCTGTTATCATACCTTCATGAGCTTTATACTAGGCAAGTAAACACACACAAATACACACTTGCGGATACACTGCACACAAAATCATTTTTTCCATATTTTGGGCATTGCACACTTTGTGTGTCCTGCAGGCACTGGAGAAGGAGACGTAGAAGATGCAGAAAAACTGCTGCAGCCGTATCTCAAGAAATACCCTAAGGTGTGCGAGCTGTTTGTGCTTTTCCACTCTTGATGTGTTGTCTCGTGTGTGTCACAAGGCTAACAGATGTGGGTTGTTTTTCTCATAGGGATCGATCTTCTTGTTCTTCGCTGGTCGAATCGAGGAGATCAAAGGCAATTTGGATGTTGTAAGTGCACTGGAAATAGTTTGGCGTTGACCGAGTTGTTACTTTGATCATTTTATTGTTCATATTGTACTGAACAGTCAGACTGTTTCATGCCACAAAAAGCTGTGTGGTTAGGATCACATGTATTTATGTTATAATTGGTGCCCTTTTGTGATTAAAAAAACAAAATTAAAGCAAAACGCCCACATGGAGCTTATTCTTGAGATCAGGGATGTGTAAACTTTTGTGCACAGGGTCATTATATTTTTTTTATTAATTTTTGTTGTTTTTTGTATTCTTCTTTCTCTGAGAAACATTGGCATCGGCCTCAAAAAAAGGAAAATTCGATGGTTCGGATCACATGTTCTTATGTCATAATTGGCGCCCTTTTGTGATTAAAAAAAATAAATTGAAAGCAAAACGCCCATATGATTCTTATCCTTTAGATCAGGGATGGGTAAACCTTTGTGCTCAGGGGCATTACCGGTATATATTTTTTTCATTTATATATATATAT
>NW_017806175.1:396700-442094 GCF_001891065.2 Hippocampus comes
ATATATATATATATAGAGAGAGAGAGAGAGAGAGATTTTTTTTTTTTTTCTGACAAACATTGGCATCGGCCTTAAAAAAATCCATGTCCGTTGGATCCTGGTCTAAATTATTGCAAACATTACAGGACTCCTCCTAGTCATTTAAATTTGTGGTGGGCCGAATTAATTAACCTGAGCCATACATCCTCCACACTTGCTTTTGTGGCTCACTGAGCAAACATCCCATGTCTTGATAGTTTGAAATAAGTTTTGTTTGACTTTTAAGATTTTTTTTCCCCCATACATTTATGGATGAACACCAAATTATACCCCCTTTTGGTCACCTGACTGTAGGTTCCACTACTGCTGCCTTTGAGGAAGACTTGTCACACACAACATAGATAGTTGCGAACAGAAACTATGACTGATGATTTTGCAATGACGATAGTACAAGGAGACACGGGGAGTGGTAGATTGGGGGGGGGTAATCAACATTCAACAAAGCAAACAAAACACAATGACGTCTCATATGTGGGTCTCTCTCAGGCTATCAAGCGGTTTGAGGAGTGCTGCGAGGCTCAGCAGCAATGGAAGCAGTTCCATCACATGTGCTACTGGGAGCTGATGTGGTGCTTCACATATCAACGGCACTGGAAGATGGCCTACTTCTACGCCGACCTGCTCAGCAAGGAGAACTCCTGGTCCAAGGTGGATTGTTTGCATGTGCAGTCACAATGTAGTCTCGCCAACATAGAACAGGAAATCTTTAGAAACGTAAAGCGCAAACAACTACAATGCCACCATTGCTGAGAAAGCAAGCCCCTGGACCTGTATATTTTTCTTTCTGCTTCCTTTTTCACCCGGTAAAATTGATGGTTTATGTGAGATCGCGGCAGTAACCGTTCTTTTTCCTCCCTCAGGCAACCTATGCGTATATGAAAGCAGCCTACCTCAGCATGTTGACGGAGGATGATTGTCTAACCTTCGGGGAGACGCCGCTCACTTTGTTCAGGTCGTCAAGAGTTTTTACAATTCTCTCATACCAAGTGAAAATGGTATCATTAACTATGGTGACGATCAAACAGAGATATCATTATGTCTTGATCATGGTAACAACTGTGCTTCGTCGAGAGGGGAAACTGTCATAAAACACGTATGATCTCAACTTAAAATGGGAGAATTCTGTTGTTTTAAATGTTGTCGGGCTGAATAATGAATTGATTTTATGTCGACATTGCGTTGTAGTTGAATGCAATTTTAAAATCAGAAAAGCTGCAATTGTGGGAGAAAAAAAACCCTTGCTTCTTTATGGGTTGATTGGCTTTTTTAAAATATATTTAATTAATATGTTGAATTAGATGCTAGGTTATTTTCCTTTCATTTCGCTTTAGCCTAACATATAAATCCAAAACATTTATGTCAAATAAATCTCAGATTATTTATCACAGGTCAATGTATTGCTTATGTTTGGTTAAAAAAATACATGGAAGAGGATCCTCAATCATAATCACAATATTTGGGGCGGGGGGATTGTGATTATTTTTCAAAATCGTTCCTCCCTACTAATTTATCTGTCTAATTAATCATATCAAAGAGGAGTTGTATAGATACACGTACGATGTGTATTGCAGGCAGGTGGAAGGGCTGAAGCAGAAAATTGCTGGCAAGTCTTTACCCACGGAGAAGTTTGCCATCAGGAAAGCTCGTCGCTACCTCACAGAAAACTCCATTCCTCTTCCTGTCCCACCACTGGTCAGTGCTGCTTTCACACATGTAACATGCAAGTAGACTTCATTTGACTCATGAGCAAACCTATTTAGACGCACATTTTCATCAGCAAACGAAGGCGAGTTTCTTTTCATCGGCATTCGTAAATTTGGGCCATTGCATGTTTTCAACTTTGTGAGAACAGTTTGGGAAAGAATTTTTCCCGGTCCATCATGCTTCGGTGCACCAAGCTGGGTGCACCGAAGCTTGATGGACCGGGAAAAATCTTCCGTACAGGCATGCCTGGATGAGTTTTTGGTGTGGGATTTTCCCATAGTCATTAAGTCATGTCCCACTTTCCTCAAACTCAAAACATACATCCAGTGTATGTCACCGTTTTTAAATAATTGCATGTGCAATGTAACCCGACTGCAACAGCTGAACTGTATTCGGGGATAATCCAATGCATTTTAAATTGTGGCAATTGTGTGCTGACTCCCATTTTACATGAGTTTAAACATGATTAGTTCAATCGGAATACGTCCAAAACAATTATGTCAAATAAATCTCATATTATTTATCACAGGTAAATGTATTGCTTACGTATGTTTGGTTAAAAAAATACATGGAAGAGGATACTCAATCGTAATCACAATATTGGGGGTGGGGGGATTGTGATTATTTTTCAAAATCGTACCTCCCTACTAATTTATCTGTCTAATTAATCATATCAAAGAGGAGTTTTATAGATACACGTACGATGTGTATTGCAGGCAGGTGGAAGGGCTGAAGCAGAAAATTGCTGGCAAGTCTTTACCCACGGAGAAGTTTGCCATCAGGAAAGCTCGTCGCTACCTCACAGAAAACTCCATTCCTCTTCCTGTCCCACCACTGGTCAGTGCTGCTTCCACACATGTAACATGCAAGTAGACTTCATTTGACTCATGAGCAAACCTATTTAGACGCACATTTTCATCAGCAAACGAAGGCGAGTTTCTTTTCATCGGCATTCGTAAATTTGGGCCATTGCATGTTTTCAACTTTGTGAGAACAGTTTGGGAAAGAATTTTTCCCGGTCCATCATGCTTCGGTGCACCAAGCTGGGTGCACCGAAGCTTGATGGACCGGGAAAAATCTTCCGTACAGGCATGCCTGGATGAGTTTGGTGTGGGACATTTTCCCATAGTCATTAAGTCATGTCCCACTTTCCTCAAACTCAAAACATACATCCAGTGTATGTCACCGTTTTTAAATAATTGCATGTGCAATATAACCCGATTGCAACAGCTGAACTGTATTCGGGGATACTGTAATCCAATGCATTTTAAATTGTGCTGACTCCCATTTAACATGAGTTTAAACATGATTAGTTCAATCGGAATACAGCCACATCCTCAATTTATGAGAGAGTGTGTGCACTTGTATAACAACAGCATCAGTTATTTTTACTTCCCCTCTTGAAAAGATGAGTTTTCCATTACGCTGTACAGGTTTTTCGGTTTTAATGGTGGGGAAACGATTTAATCTGATGAAATGTGAAACGGAATTTATGTTCCTTAACATGCACAAGTCCAAAATATAACAAGTGCTGTTGGAGCTCAGGACCGCCCCTGTGTGATTTTCTCAGCACACTTGCAGCATTAAGAGTGCTGAGAAATAATTGGGCTGATTCGCTACACTTCTTGTCCAGGAGATGATGTACGTTTGGAACGGCTATACGATCATCGGAAAGCACAAAGAGCTGACTGAAAACATGCTGAAGACATTGGACGAGGCGCAGGCGAAACTTGAAAGCATGCCAAGTACGAAGAATCATGAACCAGATGATAAGGTGATAAATTTCCCTCTCACTTTTTGTAATCAAATTGGTCTGTCAAGGGTCCGAGTTCTCATTTGACGACCAGTGTCTGCTAAGCTTGTTCAAGGGACTGTGTCTCAAGCACCTGGGACATCACGATGAGGCCGAACACTACTTTACTCTTGTCCTCTGCAAGTAAGCATCATCCAGACACGGACACGTGCATCATTAATATATAGAGTTGCTCTTCGACTGTTACTGATTAAATCTTATTCAAACCCATCTCTTCTGCAGTGAGACCCAGATCAAGTATGACCACTACCTAGTTCCCAATGCGTTGTTAGAGCACAGCTTGTTATGTCTGGAACAAGGCCGGAATGATGAAGCTGTAAAACTACTAGAAGCAGCAAAGTAAGTGATGGTGAATTCTAATGCCTTTCTGTAAATCAGTGCTTCAATGGCTAATATGGGGGAGGGTTGTGGGGGGAGGGGGATCTTGATTTATTACTGTCCTGACATACGACGTTTCGAGGTTATGAGCTAGGGTTGAACTGTTGTTCTCGTAAAACCTTCCATACAATATTAACTGCTAATTTTAAAATTGTTAATGGTCATCAAAGTGTAAAAAGATGTCAACCTGAGTGTAGAAAATCTTTTAAAGAAAATTAAATAGCCGATTCACCCGCAAGATGACATTCGTGCAATCTCTTCACGTACGCAACTCACTTTTAAGTGAGTATGAGGGCAGTCAAAAAGTAATGAGTCTTTTTCAATTTATCCAACTTAGAATCCATATTTTTTTCGTAAATTTCAACATTGTGTAGTTCAAATACTCGTGTGAAATATTAACTGTAAAAAAACAAAAAAGATTGTGTGGACATATCCATCTCTGTCATCATTGGATGTCCATCGCAAGCACAGAGCTGTGGTTAACTTCCTTGTTTTGGAAGGGGAGCAACGAATAAACATTTTCAAACTGATTGCAACCCACGTCTCATTTCCTGTTATGTTGTTGAGAAAGGTTTTGGCACATTTGTGAAACTCAATAAGCCCTGAGCAAGCTTTGAAATGGGCTTGCGTTTTGGGTGCCTGTAGGTTGTCTTTGAAACCACCTGTCACAAACCTTCAATCTATTTTTTTTTAACTACAGAGTTATTTATTTCCAACTTATTTCGTCCCATTTACATTTCCTATCATTTCCTATCATGCTTTTTCATATATATTTAGTCAGGCCATACCCTTGTCTAATAGTGAAAAGTGTTTTGCTGCCATCTTGTGGCAACTATAGGCAATTAAAAAGCTTTTTGAGTGGCGTCAATTGGGCATAAATGTTCCTCAGTGTGATTTTCTAACGAAACATTGTTTTTGTCCAGGCAAAATTACAAAAACTACTCCATGGAATCTCGGACTCATTTCCGTATTCAAGCCGCCCTGCACAAAGCCAAGGGCACAAGGGAAAATGGAGTCTACGTGCCCTCGAGCCCATAGGAGCAAGGATGGCACACAAGAGCTGAGATCCGGCGTCTGCATTCTCCCTCAGTGCACCACTCGGCTTAGGCTCGCCACGTCACAGGGTTGGAAGGTTTTTCCTTCAGGACGGTTTTGGGGAAGCAATGGCCGATATTTTATTTTGCTTTTGCATGTTTGTCTCCTTTATTGGCAACTGCCGCTGATGGCGTGCCCCTTGTGGCACTGATGGCGCTCATCGAGAGTCTGACACGTGCACTGGCTGACCTTCACTTCCTCAATCAAGTGGAAGCCGTGGCAAGTCTGGGCATGTGCCTCAAATAATGACACACTAAATAAGCAGAGCTTTTTTTTTTGCGGGGGGTGAGGGTTGTATTGGAAATGGCTACTAGTACTACTAAATGGATCTTAATGGAAGACAAATATATGTAAATATATGTATACAGGTGCATCTTAATGAAACTATTCTGTAGTTGGGTTAAAAAAGTGAAACCTTTTCATTATATCAATTCACTACACTCAGTGAAAAATATTTCATGATTTTTTTTTAAGCTAACCTCTTATCTTATTGAGGGGTCGCCACAGCAAATTAAGCGAGGAAAGAAGAAAAATGTTTTACTGTATGTTGAATGTATTTACATAATTAGTTTGACTTTTGAGTTGAGCCGCTAAAATGAACTATTCTGCATTTTTAAATTTTTGGGGGTGCACCCATAGTGCAGGACTAAAGATACCACTATGACATTAATTTAATTTAGTTAAGGGGTCATCCATTAAACTCCTGGCGTTAGCAAGACAATGCATGCGTTATGTGCTGACACTGACAGCTGAGTTCGCATTTAGCTGACCTTTCCCTGACCTTTCCCTGACAATCCATGTTGGATGATCAATTTTGTCATCCATAGTTTCTCAAGAATCCACAGTAGACGTTATATACTGTAAATGGCACCTTTTACCCAAAAAGGACAGATGACTGTGTGTCTTTTAGAAGGGCAGCCTCCTCCTTTTCTTCTGGCCCCCCCCACATCAGTGGGAGAGACTCCAGCAGCACTTGAGCTCGAACAAACAAGCCATTCACTCGGCGCAGTGAGGGGACCGCGTGTTTGTCCCCCTGTTGGATCTCTAGCGAAGAAATGACAAGCACTACAGTGTGAACCTCAACCTGCTGCCCTCCCCCCCTCAATCAGCCATGCTTGCTGACAACCTCCTGCAGGAGGGGCTTTGGAACATTGTGTTTAGCGCTACTGTCAAACTGAAATTGTGAATATGAACAAATACAGTACATTATAGTGAAAGGAGAGAAACCGTGTTTATATGATCGAATGACTTGATGGGCCGGGACCCAGCAACAGATGGATGAACACAGAGAATCTCAAGATGGTGTTTCAGGTTAGAACTGCTCATTTTATTTATGTTAAGAGGAAGGTTTGGTGTTCATGATGGCGATGAGGAGTCAATTTGTTGTTGTTTTGTTGTTTCTCGTGTGTCTTAATATTCCAGTAACAACTTGTGTTTTATTTTCGAATATTATGTTGCATTTCCCATTCAGTTTCCACCTGGACATTTTAACATGAAAGTTTGTGGCATTGTGATATTTGCATTGAGCAAATGAGAATGGGCAAGACTTACCACTGAGCATAGACATTCCTGTATATACTGAATGTTTTTTTTAAGTGTAATTTAAAATGGAATTAAGAGAACGATCCTGTTTCAACAGAAAATCCGATTGAGTTGTCTTTTATGCCAATGGTTCTCAAACTTTGTGGGTCCAGGGACAGTTTCAATTTTATGAGAATAAAGTCATACATTTTCAAGACAAAAAAGTTGTAATCTTTATAAGAACAAAGATTTTGTAGAAGTCGAAAGCCAACTCATAATTAACCTTATGTGAATAAAGGTATATTTTTCCAAAACAAAACCATAATATATCATTGCGCTAGTAACACAACGGCCTAACTAATTTTTTTTTTGCAAAAGTCTGATTTGTGTCAGAAATGATTCTCGATAGTCCAATGGAGATGTTACAAACAAAGACAAAACATGAGTTAGGGAGTTATGTTATTAGCATCACGAGAAAGTTTCAAGATTGAAAGTGAGCATCAGCGTTTGGGATGATGGGTGGATGGATGGATGTTACGCCATCATAATTGATTCCAAACTATTTTGCGAAGCCCCAAAATACGTCTCATGGACCCAGGGAGGTCCAACAACCTCAATTTCAGAACTAATGTTTTATACATCTGCATGTTGTGTTTTATTGTAAGGTACTTTGTTCATTTTTTGTACATTTAGGGAAAATTTGTTTATTCACACAGTAATATCAGACCTTTTAATTTGCCTAGAGCTAAGGTGGAGAGGAAGAATTGGTTGTTGTTTATTGGTGCGACAGTCCTTAAATGTAAGAATACAGTACACTTCTTTTTTTATACGACAGAGGGGATTCCAGTTTAGTAATCACTGTTTTATGCTAGTTACTGTCTTGTATGTATGTGCAAGGCATTTTTCTTTAAACATGAATCAATTCATGTTATTGACTGCCTTTTGAATCCCTCGCTAAAGACACTAAAACTCAAAACGCTCCTAAATTGTACCTCGTACAGCCGAAGGAACGACTCCTACCTCTTGTTTATGTTCACAGAAATTTACAATGTTAATGGATCCGATTGGCTGCGAACAAATATGCGTGGACGTATTCGGACGCCGATTGGCGGATATCAGGGTGGGCGGTGCTTGGTGTTGCTACAGCACCCGTCGTTTCGTCGCTGTCGAGAGCGACTGAAAACTGGAAAGTCCCTGACAGTCAAGCGAGGGTTTCCGGGCGTAACTACTAGTAGTTGAAATGAGGGCTGTCTGGCCTTTCTTCGTCTAACTTCTCTTCGTGGATTGCAAGAGCCTGTTTGGTGTGTAATTTTAACCTAAGAGCGAGTCTTCCAGCTAGATAATCGGCGCGAGCTAGCTCTTTGTCTGGCTAGCGGCTAGCTCGAAGGATGTGTTGTTGAGCCCGAGGCAGCCCTCCCGTCGTCTGGGAGAGGAGGACAGACGTCATCCGTTCGCGTTGAAACCACGCCGCCGTCGCTCATATAAAAACAAACCGTGGAAAAGGGGGCCTGTGAGATATTCTCTTTGTTACGTAAGAGAAGCGACGTCGAGAGAAAGCGAGAGAGACAGAAAGAAGGAGTTCGGCCGAAGATGGGCAACTGCCTCAAGTCCCCAACTTCGGACGACATGTCGTTGCTCCACGAATCCCAGTCGGACAGGGCCAGTTACGGCGACGGCGCCGACCCCGACCTGGAGCCGCCACCTCCTTACCAGGTAACTTTCTGACGAGACAAACGGCTGTAGTAAAATGGTGAGGGGGTGGGGGTCGAGATCAGCTGTTGACAGGTTCGACATCCTCCCTTTGTTGCTAATCCGCTTTGTCATATCACAACGTCCTGTCTCTGCCATTTAGGAATTAAATCATCCTCCACGCCACGATAGCCAATAGATCTGAACGCTTTTCAAAAATCTTGTAATCACCACCTCCCTTCCATTTTGCAATATGCGATTTTTTTTCAAGGTCGTCAAACACAGACTAAGAATAAAGAAATATCACAATAGACAACGTTAGATGTATTATACAGTAATGATTTGGTCTTCAAGTGACATGAAAGCAAAGATTTAAACAGTAAAATAGCCACTTGACCTGGATAACCTGAACGATTGATAACGAAAGTAAATGGCCTTTGTTATTGCCCACTTCGCTCTTATCACAAAAAATATATAAATTGTGCAATATAAATCAGGTTTTTAGTGATAGAGATAGTGGGTGAAATGTCATCATAACTCGAAGAACCCTTCGGAATTGATGCAATATGAGTTTATTCATGGTTATTTCCAGAAATGTATCAGATTTCTCACTGTGTTATTTTAGACACCTGCCTTGGGACTAGCATTTACGCTAAGTCCGGCACATTTACACTGTTTATTGTGTTGATTAATGGGGCTTGTCCCAATGAAATAAATAAAATAGATAATGTGAGGAGAGGTTCCCCGAGTAGAATTCAGAAAATGGCTTGAGGAGATATGTTGTATTTAGAATTTTTTCAAACCAAATTTCTGTAGCTGATATTACACAAATTACAGTATACCCCAAAAAAAGCATTTTATTTCTGAAACACAAAAGAAAAAAATTCTCTGGAACCTGTCATCCAATTTTCAAAATTAATGGTGCACTGTACTCATATTGATGTGGCCATTCTGACCAGACTACATTTTGACAGATTCTCTTTTTTGAGGAATCTTGTCAAGTTTCTACTGTAAGATGCTGTAAAATTACCAGTAGTTATTTTTTTGTGGTGGATAAAGAACATGCCTGTGAGAATTATCTGTCTGCATGTGTTGCTTCACCATTTGTATTGGAAAAAGCTGTTGCTTCTAAAACCTAGACTATTGAATCCAACTGTTAGCTTGTCAAACATGCATTGCCTTGTTTGTTAGCATTAAGTTATGTGGACTGTCCTAAGGCAATGCTGTGTTTTTTTTTAAATGTGTCATAAAAAGTATACACTGTCTACTTGAAAGAAATAATGATGATTTCGTCACAATTTTCTCACAAATGGTGTGTAATCTGGGCCTGTTTAGTTGAATACAAAGCTTTCACAACGTTGTTTGAATGGCAGCAGTTGCACAGTGCACTCACTATACTTCTCTCGCTGGGATGGATGAACATCACAGCACAGTAATGTGCTGCAACTCATTGTTTGGGATTCTGTCTTAATCTACCGTAACTAATGGTGAGCAATGTGTGTAAAGGGAAACTTGTTAGGCATTTAAAACATGTCTTTGACATTTTTTTGTCAAAATACTCAATGAACAATTTGCACACCCTATTTTTTGACTTGTTGAAATCAGACAGCTTTGACATGGCGCCCCTGTCTCATGCAAATGGACCCATCTTACCTCATACACTGCTGGACCAATGGTGAGTCTGGCTATTTGTGTAGAAGCCATTAGATCGGCAATTTTTCATGTAGTCCCCTTTAGGTCATGTCTAATGAGTGTTAAATAAGGCCTTGGCAGCCCTGTGCTAGTTAATATGCCAAGCCTTATCCGAGATTTAAGATAAGCATTTATTTTCAAGGCTGGAGTAAACTGGCTCAGGACAACCCGGTAGCTCTTGACTTGTAATTGAGATTTCATAGTGTGATATAAAATGTCCTATTTATTTACACCTATCCAATAAACAACAACAAAAATTGGCGCCCCTTAATGGGTCCACTTTGTAGTGTGACCAGATTTTCCCAGGGGAAAAATATGCCTCAAAAGTCAGGCCAAACTTGAGTTTAAACAGTCATCATGCGTGACGTCAGCAAACGGTGCAAGCAAGACTTCTAATAGTTAATACAGAATTAACATTTCTCATTTCTTTTGTGTTTGTCCTCATTAGGGTCACAGGTGAGCTGGCGCTACCCCAGCTGTCTTTCAGGGAGAGGCCGGGTAGACCCTGTACTGGTCAACAGTCAATTGCAGCAACCATTCAAACTCACATTCACACATGTAGACAATTTAGAGTCTTCAATGAACCGAACATTGTGTATCTTTCAATTATGGAATGACTCCACCCAAGAAGGCCAGAGCCCAGATTCAAAGCCCCAACCTCCTCAGAACTGTTAGGTTTCTGTGCTGAACCGCTGCAGCACTGTGCCACCCACAGTGCATCATTTCCTATTGGCATTTGTTAGAAAAGCAGAACAACTTAGAATCATCTCTCATTATGATGTTGTGCAGTTCAACACCACCGCTATCCAAGATAACACAAATCCCTCTGTCAATGAACATTGTAATGTTTATAATGCAGACTTTGATAAGTTAGTGTGACACACGCTCACTCAGACACGTCTCCTCTTCTGTGCACAGTTCTCGTGCACGCTGAAATAGAGCGGTGGGTTTGTCTTAATACCTTGTTTGATACAAACAGCATATATCATTGATGTATGCATATTTCTATGTTTAAGAAAAATTGGATGCACGCTCTTTTCGTTGCCAAGGCATTGCCTCGGGGCTCGGTATGGGCAAATATTTAAAACCAAAGACTCAGACTCAGGTGCCAAAAAAAGCGTGATCGGGGACATCCCTGTTCTTTTTGATGAACTGATTCTAAGGATTCGGTTCACTTAAAAGAACTGTCATCTCCATCACTACCTGGAAGCAGCTTGACCAAGCCTTTCAGGCCGGTGGTGTCGGTGCACTTTGCTTATACTGATTTCACAAGAATTGCAAAAGAGGCTTAACCAGTTAAAAGCTACCTTTATAAAGGACTCCTTTCATAGCAGCCTGATCCAACTCTCTCCAGTTCCTCTCAGTAGACCACAGTAAGCACAACCTTCACCAAGCTGGGAAAACGGCCCACATTTTTGGCGTTCTTGCCCCGTTCAACATAACACACTTTTTTAGGACGGCCAAGTCCTCGCCTATGTTGTTCCACACTGAATGCGGCACCTTCTTCAAAGAGCTTTCCTCCATGCCAGAGCACTGGAAAGCAGGGCGCCCATGTAACCATTTTCAGCATCGTCACTCATTTTTAAAATGTGAGAGACACCAAACAAAGAAAAAACACCACTCCATGTAGAAATAATTTATTTGATTACTCAATTAATCAATGGATAAGCATCCGAATATTTAATTCTAATAGTATTTGATTACTGCAGCCCTCGTCTGTACCCCGCTTTAGTCGTGAACCTCGTTTTTACAGAGATTCTCCCAGTCAGCCTCAAAAACTCGTAACCTGTTAAACAAGATAAAGCTGAGCCTTGTTTTCCCATTTCATACCGGTTAACTTCTTTTTTTACTTGAGTGCTAAGTGAAAAGTTAGATAAATAAAGGGACATCTGTGCCACACACCATGTCATAATATTACAGCAATTATTGTTAGAATGAGAGTTATTTAAAAGCTATTTAAAATGGTTGTGATTCCATCTAAAACCTGGCCAAAACCGCAATGGGCGACACAGATTCCTCACGTTCTGGAGGGCAGTGGGCTGTGAGTCAGATAATTTTTCCCCATGTTATCTGGACTCAACTCCTGTTAGCAACAGAAATATTCTCGGCTTCAAGTATGCAGCTCTGTTGTTGCATTGTTGGCTTATTCCCTCAGGAGACAGTTTTGGATATTTAGGCAGCCGTTGAAAAGAATGATGGACATTCAAAGAATTGTTATCTCAGGCCGTGAACAGTACACACACACACACACACACACACACATATATATATATATATATATATATATAAAAAAAAGCATAAACCTGGAAATTGATGAAAACCAGAAGCATCACTTTGCTTAGCACGTCTGCCTGTTCGAATCTCAGTCCGGCCTTCCTGTGTCAAATTTTCATGGTGGCCCATTGCATTTTTTTTTCAAAATCAAAACATCCAGTTTTTTTTAATGGTAATGTTTTAAAATGAATTAGAAATTATGTTAAAGTGTCTTGAGTTCATAGTTAGTGCTGTATTTAAGACTGTATCTGTTAATGTGGGCAATTGTAAAAAAAAAAAAAAAAAAACATCCCAGTCGTCTGTGGTTCATGTTATGGGATTACTGTACAGCATTTTTAAAAGACAAAAAAGAAAGCCATACCAGGTCGTAGGAGGTTGATACTTTCTAAATGTACACTGTTTAACATCTGCTCCTTGTTGTGGTTCTTTGAAATGACGACACCCGTCAGATCTTGTTTCACAAGAATGCACACAGTCCGCAATGAATCAGAAGACGTGCATTTGACTAGTTTCCTGAATGAACAAAGAGGTTCTTTGGAAAAGGTTCTTTGGAATTTGCCAATGATTCTGAATAAGGAGCAACCAGTCAGGCTAAGTGGATAGGGTGGATAGATGACCAAGCCACTTAGGCAAGCGAAATAATTTGCTGACAAGGAGGTTGAGTGCGCAGTTGGTTCAATGCGGTTCATGTCAGAGGATAGCTGCACCTCTTAAGGGGGCTTTAGTGTTGTCTAACTGCGTGAATTGACTGACTGACTGGTGATTTGGAAAGCAGCTGGTAAGAAAAATGCTGACTCACTTCTGTGAGAGCAGACGAAGGGAGATAAATCTGTTTGCATTAGTGTGACCTGCAATGCCCCTTGTACAAAGCTCCACGGCTGACAAGTGTGGACGTGCGGCTCGCATGCTTCTGTTAGATAGCGCTTTAAAAAAAAAAAAAAGCAATTTAGAGCAGATTGTGTTGAACCCACTTTACGAACATACCAAAGTGCAACACCGAATTACTGATGAAAGTTGAGTTCAACCAGATTTTAAGGAAAATACAGCATGAAATTTCATCAGATTTTTGCAGCACTTTTTCTGAAACAACAGTGGTGAGCAAATTAAGAAGTAAACGTGTTCTGCTCTCGCCACGTGCTCTCGCCACGTTCCCACTGCAGCTAAACAGATAGACAACTCCTTCAATGACCACACTCGTCGATGGCTCTTGAAATTTGTTCACCGTAGAGCCGAGTCCAGAAGGTGTAAAACCGTAACAAACACAGACAAACAGTTACATGCTGTTGCAAAATAAAATGCAACAAAACAATGTGCCCCATTTGTCTGCTCCATGACAACTAGCATGCTAGCGTTCGCTAGCTAATGCGCCAATCGCTAGCTTAAATGCTAATCGTAAACAAATATTTGTAACGTCTTTTAAAATGTAAATTCACAGTAAACGAGCCCCACTAATTAATACTCTCGCAAAATATTGACAACATACAGACTGTGCTTGGTTCAGAACGCAAAGCTGCAGTCCATCTTTTGTAGCTTGCTAAACAATAACATAAATTTACTTAATAAAATAAACGCAGCTCCGTAACTATAGAAAAAAACCAACTGATATATGGCTCTTCAGGAACCAGAATAACATGTTATTTATTATTTCTGTGGAATTTAATGCAAGTAAATGCTGGGCTTTTTCCTTAACAATTGCTCCATGTTTGTGGTTCAAGTAGTCAGTCCCCATCTGTAATTTGTTCACGATTGTGCAGTTCAGTCTAGTTCAGCCATGTCACTCTGTGTGCGGCTGGATTTATTCATTGGGTCATCCTTGTCCAGCTTCGCCAGGTTGATAATGGAATGTGCATTCAGGCAAAGCAGGAGTCATCAGCCTCTGCTGTTATCAGCAAACGCTTCCTGGGATGGAAACGTATGTGTCCTTTCCTTGTGAATGAAATGTGCTGTATAAACAAAGCTCCCTTGCCTTATCTTCCCATGGGTGTTTGGTGGCGTGAGGATGTGAGATGCCTGTTGAATGTACAGGTGTTGTCCACAGATTTTGTTACTCAGAGGCACAGAGATCGCAGCCAAAGATTGAAGAGCCTCTCAATGGTTCATGTTTCTGGTGTAACTTGCTTGCCACAGGAACTTGCCGCCTGCCCTGGAGATGACGTCATCTGACCTGTTTTGTCTGTTTCAACAATCTAAGGCTTTTGTTTCTTCTTCGGTAGTCGCTTTGTCTTTACTGTGCACAGCTGCAGTTAAAATATGTACAGCTGGAGCTTTACACCGTGTAGAGCGACATCAATCGGTCTGGCTGAGGGGGCCCAAAATTAGCTGGAGGCAGTCGGAACTTAATTTTGAATGAAGGAAAAACCCTGTCTGGGCTTCTCTGCTAAAGCTACTGCTCCCATGACCCAACCCCGGGTGGTGGAGATTTACTGCATGCTAAAAAATTATTTTCATTTGGACTAACCTAATTTTGTCCACTTTCAGATGAAACCCGAGGCTTGGCATGCTGACACCTTCATCTGCTTTGCGCTTCATTCAGCAGCCAAGCCTTGCAGAAGACCCAAAGCTCAACTCGCCTTCTCTGCCCCTTTTTGCGCCAGCCAATTCGCTAAACCCATGTGCTCCCGGTCGAGCCGAGGTTGCATAACGATCAGTTGTTGCGGCCCAGCTGACGCGCCATAATTGGGAGAAGGGAGAAGCCTATGATAACAATTAGACTGCTGACCATTGGCACAGCTGACACACATACACACTATGGCAGCTCCCCTGTGCCGTGATTTGTGCATGTCACTTTCATCCCTGTTTGGCACGAGTGAAAGGAAGAGCTGTTCTGCCTTGCCTGCCAGCAGTTATGCTGACTCATGGCCACTCTTGGTGCTCACTTGTGTTACTGGCCCACACCAATGTATTATTCAGGCTGCAAAGAAAATGAATTTCCAAGTAAATTAAAGATGTTTTTACTTACTTTTTTTCGCATCTGCAGTCACTGAAGGAATTGAGTCATCGTTCTTTCAGGTTCTTTTTGTCGCTTTGACTCCGTACTGAAACTCACCAGCATGATGTCAACTCAAAGTAAAAACTTAGTGTCAATATAGGGCATCCAGTGCTCCTTTAAAAAGTCTTTTTAAAGATTTTTATTTTATTATCCTTTAAAAATGCCACTTATTCCTTATTTTTAAAGTCTCAAAATGCCACAGACATTATCACGGTGCATATATTCATGTTAATTTCTTAATTGTCGTCAGAGTTTCTTCAAGGCCCCAAATGTTCGACCAACAGACTTTAATTTTCTTGTCACAAGGGAAATGTGAACAAGTTCTAAATTTCCTTGTGACTTAATATATATATAAATTTAATGAAAAAATAAAACTGCTGACAAAGGACTGCCGAACGTTTGGTAAACATTCACAACCTTGGACGAACCCTGACGTGAACGTGCATCCGCTACCTTTGCCAACACTCTCAAATGTTCACCCCTCAAAACAATAATAATGCAATACAGTAATACACCAAAGACACAATATGTTCACAGACAAAAATATTCAACGTATCAAGAAAAGAACACTGTCCCTCCTGCGAAACATGGAGGAAAACACGGATCTGTTATCTTCTGCGGCTGCTTTGCTGCGTTTGGCACGAGGTGTCTTGAATCTGTGCATCGAACAATGACATCTCAAGATTATCACTACAACAGCAGAATAACCCAAAACACACACCTAAACACATTCAAGAATGGCTGAGAGCAAAGCGTTGGATTATTCTGAAGCGGCCTTACATGAACCCTGATCTAAATCCTATTGGACATCTGTGTAAGGAACCGAAACGAAGCGTTTTCTCTGCGCTTGCTGTTGTGGAGAAACATCCCCATCTACTGCCAGGGAACATGCAGCATTCCCAAGTCACTGCTCGCAATTGTTCATTCATTAGATTTGTCGAAGACCAACATTATCGTGCAAACGTCCCCTGAGTACATCTGTTGTGTCATGTACCGAGAGACAACTTCTTAATTGTGTTGAAATAAACATTAGATGCAGTATTGATAATATTTTTTTGCGGTTGACTGAAACCGTCGTCTCTTTCTCTTGTGTGCAGGAGCAGATTCATGTTCCCATCTACCACCCGACACCTAGCCAGGCTCGACTAGCCACCCAGTTGACGGAAGAGGAGCAGGTGCGCATCGCCCAGCGCATCGGACTGATCCAGCACCTTCCGAGGGGCGTTTTCGACCCCGGGCGAGACGGATCTGAGAAAAAGATCCGAGAGTAAGTCATGAAATTGGCCAGAATGATCTGAATTTGAGGAGAAAAAAATTGTGTAAAGTGCTCGTCAGTTCTCACATCTGTTTAATCAGGCTGGTATCCTGGTTAATACTATTGATGAGTCTCATGTGGTGGGTGATTTACCCCGTGTGGAATAATTTCACTCAAGTCGAACCTCTTTTCAACGTACCACTGTTTACATTTTCACCCCTATAACCTTCACATTTCAAAGTCACGATTTCACGTAGTTCGTTTTCCATTTTCCAATTTTGTTTGCGACGAACACCTTTATAACGTAAATTTCATTACAATGACCAGATTTCCCTCCGTTGCTTACCAATGCAACTGATCGACCCGTCCGTTGGTTGTACTTCTGGGGGCACGGCGCACATGGTCTGAAAAACATGTATGGTAAACCAGAGCAATTCTCGCTGTCTGTGAAGGCTGAAATTGTCTTTCACTTTTGAAAGGCAGTCTCTCAGATGAAGCGCAGCCGAGACTATGAATTTGCAACGTCGACAATTTCGACAATTATCCGTAATGGCAACAAAATCATGGCAGAGTTTGAGGCCAGCAAATTGAAAGATGATCGGAAACTGCTTAGGGGCATGGCACGTCCTGAACTGGAGAAGGCACTTTGCATTTGCTGACTGTGTTTTCTTCATACTGTATACACATATTTATAATTGACATGATTATACTGTATGACATGTTCGTGTTCTTACATCTATAAATGTTCATACTGTATTTTACATCACAGTTGGCGGCCGTTTTATTGGAAACGGTTGTAACGAGCTACCGTCATAACGTACAGATTCATTATGTCCCTCGAGGTACGTTGTAATGAGGCTCAACTGTACTAAATACCGATGTTTTATGTAACTTGGGTTCGTGATTTGTGTACATGGTGTGTGTGTGGGGTTTTATGATCCTCCTCATCGTGTTTGGCTGAATTGTGTCATCTCACACACAGATTTCCCCACGTCAACAGACAGTGCCTACATTATTTTATTTATATTTTATACTTGCATTTTTTCGTGTATGCATTCAAATACTTTTATGAAATTTTTAAACTGTGTTTTAAAGGGGGGGTCAAGTCAAAACTGTTTTTTAAAATAATGTTTTTATGCGCCAGTATTTGTCTTAAATCGGTATTTTAATTAAAGGGATCTTCCGACTGGGATGGTCAATTGTTCACTAATGAGAGCTTGTCAGTGAAAAATGTACCAATTTATGTTTTTTTTGTTTTAATCAGGAAAATGATATTAGCTTGCGTTTCAATTTCATCAATTTGTTTTGGAGAAATCAGTAAATAACGGATTACCGTATTTTCCGCATTAAAAGCTGCACCTAAAAGCATTCGATTTTCTCAAAAGACGACAGTGCGCCTTATAATCCGATGCGCCTTATATATGTATCAATATTCTTCATGGAGGTAGTGTTTTAAATATACACTAATATTAAATATTAGTGCTTTGTTACAGCTGCACCGGTTGTGAAAGCTCAAGATAAATAAAGCTGTATTGAATTGTATTATATTCCCTTTAGCATAGCTCCATCTAGTGGATGCATAATGTCACCGCTATTGTAGCTTATATTCATTCTATGCGCCTTATAATGCAATGTGCCCGATATATGAAAACTGTTTAAAAATAGGCCATTCATTGAATGTGTGCCTTATACATCAAAACGCCTCAAGTGCGGAAAATACGGTCCTCTTAAAATGGCCCTTTCTAATGAGCAATATAGCCACGCCCCCATGCAAATGAGGAAATGAGCAGCTCACATGGATCAGTTTTCTTTGATAAGTTACCAAGATAAGTAAACACAATGCATTGCGAGAGGCATTTCGTAAGCCGAATTGTTCATAGAATTTGATTTTAATCTATAAGTGTTAAACTTACTTTCTTTCCAAGTCGACCTTAGGGGCCTACACCCGCACCGCTCATCTGAAAAATGATGCGTCGAAAGCCGACACACGTAGCTTGAGGGTCAGTCTAGTCACTGGAGCGCTGGTCCGTCCGTTAGTCCATCCATCCAACCAATTTCTGTCCAATTTAGATTTCTCTAAGCCAACCTCCAGGGCTTATAAAAATGAACACATTCGAACGGGCCACTTGCACCGCGACGGCGAGCAGCATCTCTGGCCGGACAGAAGTAGCGTTTTCTCCGCTTCAGCTGCATGAACAGCGGGCAAGTGTGATGCAGATGTCCGATAAGAGGGTGATCACTACATAAACTCCTTGGCTGCCTGACTGGTGGCGAACACAGAGCTATATTCAGCTGCCTGGGCGGTGGGCGTCCGTGACTCAGAGCCCCGTGTCTGGCTGGTAAGAATCACATTTCATCCTGCTCACCCCATCTGTTTGGTGGCCGAACATCAATTGCTGCCTTGACAGCTGCAGTGGTGTTAGCAATGGAAGTTCCGTGAGCCATAAGGCACCGTGTTGCCATTTTCAGTCGCCGGCAAATGGCAAAATGGCCGCCCCAGGGATAGATACAAATGGGTGGATTTTGCAGCTAAATTCATATTCCATAAATGCAGTATAAATCTGAATGCCATGTTGAGATGAATGGGACCGTATAGAACATAGCATGATGAAGAAAATCATTGACTTGACCTCCACTTTATTACATTTAAATGTGTGTAAAGCACGTGATGGGGTAAAACGTAACTTTTTTTTCCCCTTTAATTGTCTCTATGTTGTGGATTTTCAACTTTAACGTGTGACTCTGACGTATAATCAAATGTGTGCATCTGGATCTGCAGGTGCGTGATCTGCATGATGGACTTTGTGTATGGGGACCCCATCAGGTTCCTGCCCTGTATGCACATCTACCACATGGACTGTATCGACGACTGGCTTATGAGGTCCTTCACCTGCCCGTCCTGCATGGAGCCGGTGGACGCCGCGTTGCTTTCCTCCTACGAGACCAACTGACACACACCTGCACGTGCACTCACAAACACACGTATACATACACACACACACACACACACACACACACACACACACACACACACACACACACTTATGGACTACGCTTGACACAAACACACGTACATAGACTGCACACTCGTGGATTTAGCCAGGATTAGTAAAGATGGACGCAAGTGTTCACGGGTGGGCCTGCAGGTCAGGACTGTGCCTGAGAAAGTGAAAGAATTGAAGCTGCGGAACAAGAAACAGTGGACATCTGAAAAAGAAGAAAAGGTCACTAAGACACTCTTACTGTCACATACTTAACATTACTAAAAATTTGAAGGTCAAATATGGTTCACCTTTAAATGTCATAGTGCATTTTAAGGTCATCATGAAATTTCAAAGTCCAGTATCCCATCCTTTTTGGGAGAAGTGTATATTTGACACAGACTGTGACGGCACACAAGATGGCCCATCTGCCCACCATGCTATTTTTCCTCAGATCGCCTAGGATCCTTGCCAAGAGGAGGAAGAAGTAGCGATCCTCAACATTTGCAGCCTCCAAAATGGCCGCCGGCTCCGAGCTGCCAGCCGAGCAGATAGGTGAATAGATTACAGCAGACGCTCTCAGTCTTGATCTCCGGTGAGAAAAAGTCAACTTGATCGTGGTTTTGTAAAGGGCTTTGTTCTATTTCGCCACATGGCAAAAGGAAATGTGACGTGTCAGTCAAGCTGAGGCCCTCCATTTCCATAACTCCCCGCCGCCCCTTGGACACCGGAGCCGCATTCATGCCGACTTTGTGGTAGAACGCCGCAACAGAGGTGAAACGGTAGAGCCGGCGTTTAACCGCCTGTACCTTTCAGACAGAACTGGCTGAAGCGAGATGTTGCTGGGTCCGTGAAGTGTGTGTTCATACAGTCTTTGGTGCTTCATTATTCAGATAATTAGATGTTGGGGTCAGGGCTCTCAACACAAAGGGCAAACTGATCTTGTGTAGGTATGCATGTTTTTAAAATAATGCAAAATTATTTATTGAAAATTATTTTCCGTGATTCCGTAACCAATATCGCACCCCTCGAGGGCTGTGTAAAAGTATTTGCCACCTTCCTGATTTCTATGTTCTTTGCATATTTTGTCACACACAAAGGTTCCAATTCATCAAACCAATGTTAATATCACCTAGACAACCCAAGGAAATATAAAATGCAGTTTCTAAATGGTGATTTCATTGACCAAGGGGGGAAAAAAAATTCAGAACAAATGACAAAAACCGTACTGGTCCCATGAAAGATGTGAAGTGAATAAACATTCAAACAACTTTCCAGAGGGTTCTGTGTGAAAGGCACAGGCAGATGGATACATGCCGGATCAACATCTAGGGCTCACCAATTTTACCCAATCTCTGCATGGAAGAGGCTTCGGA
Organism: Hippocampus comes; assembly: GCF_001891065.2. Taxonomy (NCBI): domain Eukaryota; kingdom Metazoa; phylum Chordata; class Actinopteri; order Syngnathiformes; family Syngnathidae; genus Hippocampus; species Hippocampus comes. The sequence goes on from NW_017806175.1 coordinate 417,507, forward strand.
AAGCACAAATATTTCTCCAGTGCTAAGAATCCTGAAAAATATATCCCAATCCTGATAACATTTGAAAAGTCCTCCCCTCGAGTTTTTGCACAGACTTCATGTCGGGTGTTTTCAATTGCTGGGATGGAGTATCATGGCCTTGGGTTGTTCAAATGTGTAAACGGGAAAGAGGCTAGAAAAGCCGGGAGAGCCAACGTTGCGTCAAATTGTTGAAAACACAACCAAGATTTCTTCTAAGAGCATTTCGCTTGAATTTCGGTCACTTTGGTACGTACGCTGCCCTCCATAATTTACGGTACACCTGGTTACGATGTGTTCTTTAGCTTTTAATGAATTAAGTTACCAAAAAGTAAATAAAAAATACGGGACAAAATTGAAATAAGAACAAGATGAAAACCAACCTTTAATTCAAGAGCATTATTTCAGCGTGGGAAATAAATCCGACATTAACGAATAATTTTTTACATCAACTCGTGTGCCAAATTTAGTTGCACTCCTGATGTTAATACAACCCTGTTTTGCCAACCAAGCAGCATTGAATCTTCTCCTGTAATGTTTCTGCAATCTTCTTTGCACAGTTTCTATAAATCATTCAGCAATGGGGGTCCCGTCCTCTCCACTCTACTCTTTAGCCCTCTCAATCGGGTTGAGGTCTGGGGAATGATTTGGTGTGTGGTGAACCATTTCTATATTTTTTTAGGAAGAGCGTATGCTTCTGCAATTAAAAAAAAAATTTATTTTATGGCTTTTAACACATCTTAATCGGGAGTGCCAATAATTGTGGAACTGTAAGTGATGTTCAGGTCCGAGCCTGGATGTCATCAAGCACTGGACGTGCAAATACAAATACAGTACTGTGCACATTAGCTTCATCATTTTAATGGAATGGACAGGTACAGTATTAGCCAAAAGAGACAAAACTGGACCATGAAAAGTCGAAAAGGTTTGGTGCAGACACTGTACTGTCCAAACGCATTGCAGGAAATTGTTACCACCACTTCAGTCAGTGTGTGGCTCGCTTTAGTTTGGGGAAGTTAGTTTCCCGCTTCTGCATGGCGCAGCAGGAAACTGACAAAACCACGCCACTTGAACCCACACACAGCAGTCAGAATGAGAAAAGCTAAAAATGAAAAAAGAAAATTGGAAGAGAACAAGGATCTTGCGTACTTAGAAGCAAAAGGGACATTTTATTCACAAGGACACTGCGGGCACTAAGAACGTTGATCACTGCTGCAAACTGTGAGCGGTGTCTAAAACTAAGGGACAAAAACAGGGTTTTTTGTTTTTTAGCTGCGACCAGATATTTACCCATTGGTCCTCACCAGGTATAGTGAATGCTTTTTATATTTTAACATTCATTAATTTGCCTGTTCACACAGAGGATTTCTTTTAACCCATCCACCAATATTCGCTTAAAAACTTAAAAATCTGGTGGCATGTTTGTCAAGGAATTATGTTGAAATGAGTTGAGGAGTTTTATTTTGACTTACAATAAGTGACGCTTTGCTCCCATCTTGTGGCAATGATAGGGAATTAAAAACCTTTTTAAAGGGCATCAATTACTCGATAATTTTCGCTCTTGCGATAATTTTCGCTCTTGTTGCAGGCCTCAGTCCTCGTCCCGCTGCGAACGGGGGATTAGCTAGACTCCAGTTAGTGTCTGCTTTTGCCAACGCCTAGCTGAGTAGATGCCGTGCAGTGGAAAAGGAGACTAACAATACACCACACACAAAAATAAGTCTCTAAAATGTTAAACCGTATGCGGTCATGAACGGATTACAAAAACCACAAACAGCTTTTTGCACAGTACTATATAATCTGCCATGTAACACTAAAATTGCAATCCGCACCCAATAATTCTCAAACTATTTGAACAATTGCAGCTCATTTAAAGACTACCTTAGTTGAGCCGCTCCGCTCTTATTTATTTCCATAAAATGACTCATGGGCGCGCACTGTGTTGGCCGGATATTCACTGACAATGCAACAGCTGTACATGAAGTTGCCTCACTCGGGCCGGCCAGGCATTCTCCCATTTATTTATTTAAGAAGGCCGAGCTTACTGGCACAACGTGTTGATTGTGGGTGGATTTTTTGTAAGAACCAAAATGTCCCATCTGTTTGCTCATGTGAATGGGTTATGTGTGTTTTATGATGTTTGTGTAAGGATCCTTGTTAGATATTTCCTTGTTTGTGAGCATACACATGAATATGCAGAGTGCTACAGGAGACAAATAAATAGACACTGCAACTGAACACAAGCTACTTCTTTTTTCATTTCCTTCATCAATGCCTGAAGCTAGCTAGTGTGTTGAAGCGAAGAGGTGAATAGTATTTTTGCATGATGAGAAAGACCAAGCCAAATTGTGTTTCCAATTTTGAATGGGGACTCTGAGTCATTGTGACTTGATAGTGTTTCTTATTGTAGAACTGTATGACTGCTTAGGGGAACCAGTGGTGTCGTATTACTATCACCACTTGCGATAGCTCAAACAAGTTAAACGTTAGTGAAGATGTGATTCAGAACGCTCCATGTCAAACGTGGGCGTAGTGTGTATTCACTTATGGCTGGCTGGCTTCTCTCTCTATCAATGTGGCCCACCAAGCATTGTCATATTTGTTGTATTCATTTAGCATTTTTCCCCCTAAAATGTTATGTATTCATTTTCCACGCAAAAGAGTTTGCCGATTTTCAGAAATCAATTGTTACTTGTGTCATGGACTGTTTGAGGAGGAGGACATAATAAGACTGAGGCAAAATGATCGGCATTCGGCTTTGGCAGCTGTATCCAAAAATGTGAGGCAAAAAACAAAAAGAAACAAGGTAAATCATACTGGTCAACGGCACATTTTAATCAGAGATGGCTTTATGTATCCCTGAAAGTATTTTTGATGTTGCTTTCTTTACTTTTTTCCCCTTGCACATCGCATTGGTGAGTTTGACCTATAAAAGCTTGCGCAATACGGATTTTACCAAACATTGTAATTTTTAGAAATAAAAACCGTAATTCATAAATATTCCCACATATTTTACATATTATTGTTATTATGAAATCCCAATGCGCTAGAGTAAAAACTAGCACAGATGCAGAATCTGCAAAAAAATATATTATTTGGAAAAGTTTGCTTGCATCTCTGAATAACCCTTTCAGGGACAGCGGTTACTACAGTGGACAGTTTATTATGCTATCAGGATACAGGGTGAATGAAAGGGTTAAAACATTTCTGTAAAATTGTGTTGACCCGTGTATTTAAAAGGGGTGGAAGCTTACAATGTGTCAAGAGACGAGAACGTACTACAAACTGGTGACAAGACAGATTGCGACATGAGGTTATGTATTTATGTATATGTATTTACATATCAGGGATAACGCAAGCGAGGAAGGCATAATCAGGAGCAGGTGAGCACAACTCTGAGCACTGTGATATGATCCGACCAGTCTGATTCTGTTGGTTCATTGAAGAGTAGACGCCGACAAAACTTCCAAGCCTTCCATGTGATACGTCAAGAAACAAATCTCCCAAAGTGAGTGTAACTCTTCTTTTTGTGCAGTTGTAATGAGAAGTTCCAATTTTAATCAGGTTGGCAAGTGTTTTCTTTACATAAATGTCATGTCAGCATCTTCTAGAATTCCTCTGTAAATGGTTGCCCCATTGCACCTCAGGTTATGTATGATCCGACTCACTTCTGACCTGAAATAGGAGCAGGTTGTGGACAGTGTTTTCTGTTCTCCCCCCTTGAGTTTAGTTATGAATGCTGGATGTTGGCAGCGAACTTGATAACAACAGCAACTTTGTAGTTGGATGACAATTCTTCAAAAAAGAGCGCGATTGTTGGCTTCAAGCTGTTTATTATCATTCCCAGTTTAAATTGACAGGAAAACTTCAAACAAAGAGAGTTACAGTTGGTCCATTTCACCAAACTACACAGATTTACTTAGAAAGGTATGCTAGCTTAATGCTAACACACAATACAAAACACCGTCGATGGGCAAGCCACTGTCTGATCTCGGATGCCTTCATGAGTACCAGATACCTTAAAATAAGATGATTTCAGCCTGGTATCGATAACCTGGTCTTGAGGTGGCCCAACACAAAAGTACAAAGCCATCAAAAGGACAAATGGCAGTTGGAAAAGTTCAAATTTATATGAGTTAGTGAGTTTTAGCTGTGACTGAACGATAAGTTGAATTCAAATTGGCGTCGCATTGAAGTGGAACACAATTTTCAAACTGCTGTGGCTGCAATTTGGGGGTAAAAAAAACTGATTCATTTCATTGGGTCGATCGGCTTCATTTTTTTATATGTGGGTACATGCACATTTTCTAAATATATTTATATGGCGTCTCAATAATTCCATGCTGAAGGAGTGCAGTCCACATGTTTGCCACATGAAAAATTGAATTGTTAAACCCATTGGGTTTGCATAATTGTCGTAATTTTAATTAAGATTTACTGACCGATATGTTGACTGATTTAATTTTGTGAAGTCGTCGTCGTGGACGCTTAAAAGGCGGCAATTCAAACATTAATAATCTGAACTAAAGTAGATTAAAAATGTCTTTCGTAGATATTCATGGTTCATTTGCTTTTATTTTCGGATAAACCTAACCTATACTGTAATCCCAAACATGTATTTAAAATGAATCGGATATTGTTCATTGCGATACAAATCAGTTGTTTGTTAAAACATACATGCATGCGAAAAGGCCATATTAAATCCCAATATTGAAGGGGGGGGGTATAATTCATTTTTCAAAATCGGCTTTAGTTTTAACACTAACAATGCACAAAGTCTTATTTCTTTACCCCAGATTTTATCACCTGAATAAACAGTATCAATGAGCTAACCTCCGGGTCTGTTTCTGTCAATATGCTTATGACTTGCATTACATGTTTATGCTTATTTTCTTATCTGCGTCACCTGTGGTTTGTCTCTCCGCACTCAGCAGCAAATTTAACCGGAATGCTTGAAGTATTTTACAGTAACTGGACGGGAGGACAGAAACGGGAGCGCAAGCTTCACGGAGGACATCCATCCACACTTAGATCAGAGTACTCGCAGTGAGTAGCGTAGCCTCAATGTTGGGTTTTTTTTTGCGTCTTTTGCTTTGTCTTGTGTGTCGGTGGGTTGGTTGTGTCATGCCACCACAGAAGCGTCGCATAAAATGAGAAACATTAAGTACGGTGGCATATTTAAGCGCGTCTTCTTACACCGCGTGAGTGCAAACCAGCTTAATGACATGACTGAGCGGGGGGAAAACTGTTTAAAAATCGAACAACTTGCAAGTCAACCAACTGTGGACGTTCCTCTGTAATTGTAACGGCACAATCAAAATAAAACCATTTGAAACAATGACATTGTTTAACACTGTCATTTTTATTCTTACCTTTATCAAAACAACTTGATGGGAATTTTAACAACATTGCAAATGTTTTCGTGTCAGTTGAGCAAAAACAAGCAGAATAGAAGCGCGCATCCAAGCCAGATCTTCATCAAGTCTCCTAGGCTGTGTGAAAGATGAAGAAAAACTGGGTGAGTTCACGGGAATTAAACATTTGTGCAAATAAATGAGCAATTGAAGCGCCCATCATTCGCGTCCGTGTACTGCGGTGGAGTTTTGCCAGAATACAACTTGACCCACCGACTTAACGCTGGCCTCGCTCCACGTGAACTACGTCATCTCTTTCAGCCAATCCAAGCGTGAGAAGCCACGTCACAAACCCCTCCCCCTGTTTTTAGGCCTCCCTGCTTCCACTCTGTCCACACCGAGCCTTTGCTTGGCCTCCACTCTGCGGACTTCAATGAGTCCACGCCTGAATTAAGTTGACACTTGGACCTTTTCACTTTTGTACCCCGTAAAAAAAAAACATCCGTCAAACACTTCTGTGAGTGTTTAAGCAGGATATACAACTAAAACGTCTTAAATTGACCTCATTTGACAAGTCAAGGTCAAAAGTCTTGGTGGAAAACCAATCAAAGCGTTACATTAGTCTTAAATAAATGCCAAAAACAAACATAAAACCTGACATAAGTCACTTTCGCGTTGCTAAATGAACATGAAACGAAAAGCTACAGTGCGATGTCAATAGCCGTGAGAGCGAGAGAATGACACGCGCAGGGATAAATGTAACCAGCTGTACCGTATTTGATGAGGGCCACACTTATACGCAACTATTTAGATTAAAATACGTTTATCTGTCCATTTTTCAACACCGCTTATCCGGAACGGGGTTCCGGGTTGTTGCCAGCTGACTTCGGGCGGAAGGCAGACTACAACCCTGAACTGGTCGCTCGTCAGTAGCAGGGAACATACAGGGACAAACAACCAATCACACCCATATCCACACCGCTACTGGGTTGGAACTGATCCCACGCTCCCCGCACGCAAATCAGTCAACGTACCGCTACACCACCAGCGACTCCCGACTAAAATACTTCTTATAAACATTGAACAAAACTAAATTTTTTCTGGATTGCATGTCAAAATGGAAGGAGCGCGTGAGTGAATTGGAAACAATTTTACGAGTTTCAAAGTGATTCACAACGACAATGGCTCACTTATAGATATTTATACAAAATGTGTATTCTGGCCGCAACTAACGGGCCTTTAAACGCACTTTGGTAAATAAAGTATTGGGGGAGGCCTGACTGGGAGCAACTTTGGTCCGAAGTTGTGTGTCGTCATGAATGTAACCTTTGAATCGGCATTTCATGAAAATACACGTTTTAGCCGTAAAGTTATATATTTTTTTTAAATGCTCGCTGGCCATTCTATTCTGTTCAACGCAACTCAATTATGAACTATTCTACTCGCGGTACACTTCCACAAAGAACATGCTTTTTTTAATACACCAGTTCTGCCCTTTCAAACTACGTTTTAAAATCACAAATAATCTACGATACAAAATCATGTGTATCCATTGTAAATGTGCGTACATGTAAAATTCAGCAGGCGTGCGCTGAGCGGCCCGGGCGTGCGCGTCTACTAAATGAAACGTCTGAGCAGTTACCGAATTTTCCAGACTATTTTGATGAAATCATACTAACGTGACACAAATAGCGTGAAAAGTGTTGAGCTCACCGCCAGTTTTTCACTCATCGGCGAAAAACAGCCACCCAGGAAGGTCCAAGACGCGCATATGCGGGGCGCTACCAGGTGGGCGATTTTAGGCCTTGGATAGCGCAAACCTGGATTTGGTGGTGGAGCGCTAAGTGAATTTCTTTAAAGATCACGCCCACCTTCGATCAACTCCGATGCACGTATCGCAAAGTATGTCCGTCCATACTCCTAAAAATTAATGTCTAAGTGATAACCCTGACAGGCCGCAAAGACAGACTTAAAAATTCAAACGCGTATTATTCCAATGCCAAATTTTGAGTTGAAGCGATTTTTATGATATTTGATCTTGATTAAGTGTCTGAAGACTGTTAGACATTGCGTTAAAATGAATTAATTTAATAGGAATAAAATAAGACACACGGACAAAATTGTTGGGAGCCCTCTGTTAATGAAAGGAAAACCATTGGTCACAAAAATAAAAGTTATCTGACAAAAGCACATAGAAATGTAATGAAAATCAAACACATTGCTTTTGAATTGTGGTTCAACGGAATTATTATTTTTTTAATTCCTGAAACAGGTCTGAATGAGAAAAACAATGATGGCACCCTTAATATTTTATTGCGCAACCTTTTGAGGCAACCATTGCAACCAAACAAATTTGTAACAGGTATTTTGGACCCCTCTTCATGTGCAAACTGCTCCAGTTGTCTCAAGTTTGAAGGGTGCTTTTTCTAGACGGCATGTTTCCGCTCCTTCCAGTAGACTTTAGATCAGGGGTCATAGGCCACTTCAGAATAGTTCAGTGTTTTGCTCTTTGCCATATTTGGGTGTTTTTAAATGTTAGGTTTGGGTCATGGCAGCACAGTGATCGACTGGTTAGCACGTCCGCCTCGCAGTGAAGGCAGAGGTCATAAGTTCGATTCCGGCCCTGGCCTTCCTGTGTGGAGTTTACATGTTCTTCCTGTGGCTGTGTGGGTTTTCTCCGGGTACTCCGGTTTCCTCGCATATTCCACCTCACATATTCCAAAAACACAGGCAGGGTAGGTTGATTAAACACTCTAACTTGTCCCGAGGTGTGAGTGTGAGCGCGGATGGTTGTTTGTCTATACGTGCCCTGCGATTGGCTGCCAACCAGTTCAGGGTGTAAGCCGCCTACTGCTTGAAGACAGCTGGGATAGACTCCAGCACACTCGTGACCCTCATGATGATAAGCGGACAAGCGGTCATTATCCTTATACAAGATCCATAACAGAATCATGACAATGGGTAGCATATTTCTCTCTCCATTACCTTGATACTCTTGAGATTTCATTGTACACTGCACTGATTCAAGACACCCAGTGCTAGTTGTAGCAAAGCACACCCAGAACATAACAGAGGGACAGTGTTCTTTTCTTGGTATGCTTCATTTTTGCATCTGTAATCATAGAAATGATGTTCATGCCAAAAAGCTGCAATTTGGTCTCTTCTGTCGCTCGGACATTCTCTGTACAGCAGGTAATATCTACTTTATTAACTCTGTGAGGGAAAAGGAAGGAGCTTTATTGAAGTGAATGTCAGAGGAAAATGAATTGCACAAGCACAACAGAGGATATGAGAGTTGAAAAGAGAGTTCACTTTCAGTTTCATTGTGGTTGCTGTCTCACAATAACTGACACACTTTAAAAAAAAGTTCTTTGTCCATGTCCATTTGTGATCATTAATGATAAGAAATGTTTAAAATGTTTGTTTTGTGCTTGGTTACACCTGGTTAGAGTCGTTTTATGCTCTATCGAGACTTTGACCTGGTTTCATCAGCTTTTGTCCCAGCCAATCAGCTCTTCTGCTTTCCTCATGCTCCGCCCAGCTGCCCCCTAATCTTGGAAAATATGCTGCATTATATGCTAGGAAATAGGAAATATTTCAGTAGGACTTTACAAAGACTGCAAAACATTCCAGTCGAACAAAGATGGCTGACGACTGCAGTAAACTAGGAGGAGACCATTTCACTCTTGTCAGTCCTGACAACAAACTGGATATTTACACACCAATTCCACAAAGAAGAGTCAGGTTTAAATTGCAATATGTATAACAATAAATAAAAAGATACTTAACAGAATTCCAATGATATTTTTTCCAAACCATGACTTCATAGCTCCCTGAATGCTATGCTTTTTCCTGCCTCCCCTGGGTTTTCCCCATTTTTTTTTTTTTTGACGAAACCTTTTTTGCTACTCCTGCCTGAGCTTGCTATACTTTTGCACGTGTGCTGGAATTCCCATGCTATGCCCATGTCCCAGGTGAGCACCAACCACCCCCAGGCCTCTCTCCCATGGCACAATGCCCAGATAATCTCCTTGTGTCTGACCTCCTGAATGTCTTGCGGAGGAATCTAGGCGTGTCCGTGTCTGCTGTCCTAGACATTCCACCAGTGTGATTTCACCAGTCGACTTGGCACTATGGTTTCTTTGTGAAGCTCTCATCCTTTCATGTCCTTCTCCTGTAAGTATGGCTCATTTCTCTAGTCTTGGGTTTATTGATTTTAGACTAATTAAATATTAAACCAGTCTTAGTTTCTTGTCAGTTTCTACCGTCGGTTCCACCTCAGATCCTGAGCGGGACTATGTCAGAACTCCACTGATGTTCTCAGCTCCAAATAAGAGAGTACGAAAAACATGAATTGACTTTGATGTTGTTTTGGCACATAGAAGTAAGACAGAAAAAAAATAGATCACCCAGTTGCATGGCAATTATTGAGTCCAAGAATTCAGAGTTGCCATGGTAAACTGCTAACTTTCACAGCAATGTGAATCAAGACATGCTTGAAAAACTTGAATCATAATGCCTGTATTTTGAACAAGTGTCAATGTTTGTTTTTATTCAGCAATAAATGAACTGCAGGCAACGATACGGCTATAGAAAATGGTAACAGTAGCTAGCAGACGGTGTCGTTGACATTAGTGAATATTAAAATTACGTCTTATACCAAAATTATATTGATAAAATGATTTCAAGTATGTTTTTTAATGTCTTTTGCTTAAATGGCATGACTTTAGAGAACGAGATGTTCCTTGTCTCAATATTTCAGACAAGTATCTAGTCTACAGCTAATGCTAATGTAGTTTGCGGACGATGTCATTGACATGAGTGAATAATAAAACTATGACTAACCCTGGAGAACCCAAGAACCCTTTTCTTCTTTGGAAAATGATGAATTATACATTAAATGACTGCTATATGTTCACTGAACACCAAAATATATGTTTATTCAAATATTCAATGCGTTAATCCTAATTTAGGATTAGGGCCAAATTTGACCCTTTGGGATTTAAGGGTAGCATTTGAGTAGCAGAATTTATAGGGGCCAAATTTGACCCCGTGGGTTCTCCAGGGTTCTAATATCAAAAATTATCTTGATCAAATTGAATTAAAGTATTGTTTTTATGGTTTAATTGCTTTAATGAAATGTCCTCTGAGAACTAAATGTTCCTTGTGTCTATATTTTAGATCTACAGATTATGATACAGCGCTAAAACTAATGTAATAAACAGACTATGTTGTTGACATTAGCAATATTAAAATTACGACTTACAGCAAAATTATGTTGATAAAATTGACTTCAAGTATGTATTTTGCTTGAATTAAATGACTTTAGAGAACTAAATGTTCCTTGTCTTAATATTTTAGACATGTATCTAGTCTACAGGTATGTAGTTAGCGGATTATGTTGTTGACATTACTGAATAATAAAACTACAACTAATACTAAACATGACTTGATAAAATTGACTCTGAGTATGAATTTTATGTTTTTTCCTTTGACGAAATGACTGAAGAGATTGAAATAGATGTTCCTAATGTATCTATAATTTAGATACAGTTAATGGTAACAGGAGATGGAAGATTATGTTGTTTACATGATTGAATATTATTGCTGATACTAATTTGCTTCATAAATTGGCTTTTTATTTTAGTTGAATGAAATCACATCTCAAGGTAATGATAGGTACGTACCAGATTATATCGAGGGTACAGCAAACAGAAAAAAAAAGATTTTTCGGAAGCATAAATTTTGTGTTTGGTTTAATGAAACAACTTTGCAAGAATTAAATGTTCTTGTGCCTTGATAACGGTAGTAGCTAAGGCAAGTGAGCAGGTTATGTTTTGATATGAGCGAATATTAAAGATAGGACTCAAACCAAAATTATAAATTAGCTTGGAGGAATTAAATGGAAGTATGATTTAGTCGCTGTTGTTTTTGTTTCGTGAAATGATTTTTTAGAATAACATTTTCATTGTGATATTTTTAGACAAGTGTCTATTAAAATCAGTGTTCTCACCTTAGCGAAGGTAGCTGCGGATGCAGGCGGCCGTGTCATCGTAACCGCTGAGAAGCGCCAATTGCTCCGCGGTGTGCCCATCAACATTTGCCTTCAGGGGGTCCGCGGTGGCTCCCACGAGAACCCGGACCGCCTCAACGCGGCCCCACTTGGCGGCCAAATGCAGCGGGAGGTTCCCACGCTCGTCCGCGAGGTTCACGTCCGCTCCGTGAGCCAGCAGCGCCCGGACGGTGTCTGCGAAGCCTTCGCGGGCGGCATCGTGGGTGACCGTGAGGCCGAGGACCGGGTCGCGGAGGTTGGGGTCAGCCTCGGCATCCAGGAGGGCCTCGACTACCGCGGTGCTGCTCAATTTGACTACCTGGGGAGAGGTAATCCTATAGCCGTTGGCATTGTAATAAAAAGCCTTTGAATTCTATCATAATTATTTATAATGAGATCAAAACATAAGCAAAATTAAATAACACGAATGGGGGGGGGGGATTGAGGTAAAAAAAACTGCATATGTTGCTTCTATTATTAAAGAGGACAATTAGGCATGCTAATTTCCGTTATATCTCTGGACAGGAAAAACAAGCAAATTAACAAACAAAAACACTCATAAATCTTTGTTGCGAGTGTACTACAAATTAAATAAAAATCCAAGCAGGCAGAATAGAGGGTTTTATTGCGCAAGACTTTATGCCACCATTTTCATTCAAGCCCTCCATTTTGGTTTCCTGTCTTTTTTGCTTTTAACTGACACTTCACCATCAAGGTTGTGTTTCACTTAGTTTATGGAAAATAATGCTCAACTGAAAGCCTTTGCTGAAAGCACCTTTATACTGTCGCTCAAGTCAAAGGGTGAATATTCAGTAGGGATTGGACTATATAAAAAAATAAATTAAAAAAAACATTTTTTTAAGTTAAATTATTTGCTGAAAATAATGTGATATGAAACATTATACTTCATACATTATAATTTATACATTATACTTAGCAATATGAATCTAATTATGTCACATTAGCCTGGTCCATTGTGGAGCATGGGGCCTCGACTGTGCTGCTTTTTTTTCACCCATTACTTCTCCTTTTTGGATTATTTCCTGATGAAAAATGATCAAAAAATCTATTGTATAACTTTACAAGTTAGGGAGGTCCAAGAACACAGCTTTATAAGTAAAATATCCAAACCTATTGGAAGTGATGAGGGGGAACAAAGGACAAACCAACCTGTAATGCAGTCCTTTTGAAAATATTCCTTCCATTGACAGAAGCTCCACTTTGCAGCAACAATAAAACCTCTGGTAAATTTCCATTGGCAGAGGCACTGCTCAGGCGATCGGCTAGTGACAAAGTGACAGCCATTCTTGGGGGTGAAAAAAGGCAGATTACAGGAGGCCAAAATCGAGCTGTCATGAACTGGGGTATATGTTCTGTGAAATGATCAGACGGAAAAGACAGAGAGAGCGAGAGAGAGGGAAAGGGGTGGGGGAGGGGGAAGACTCCTCCCCATGAGGCCTATCGCATGAGACATGATATGCTTCAATTGGCTTTCCATGTTTGTTGAACAGATTCATAGAAATTGGATGTCTAACCTGAAGTGAATGAATCCTTATAAGGAGTGCATAACATCGTGTCAAATGTTTTGTTGTAATGCGAAGGTTATATCTCATTTCATGTCTAATAAACAGAATCGAATAAGTATAGCCATAATATTTGTTCATATTTATGTATTTTATTTAAAATATACTATATTTAACATAATTTAATACAACTAATACATGTATAGATCATCACGATTGGCTGGCGACTAGTTCAGGGTGTACCCGCCTTTCACTAAAGACATCTGGGATCCATTCCAACACGCTCGCGACCCGAGTGGGGATAAGCGGATCAGATAATTGATGCATCGATACATTATTTAACAAGATAATTATATAAGATGAAATAAAAATTGTTTAATATTATATGCATTTTTGTAGACATTATTAAGTTCACGATCGTACATTTCTACTGTATTAAACATTAATTCAGGGTGTTTTGTGTTTACATGGGCAGCAGTCTATATTAGCGCACTACCAACAAGTCATCACGATGTTTTAATTGATATGGTAATAGTATGCAACAAGCTGTCTATTTTTGCGTAGAGTGACTTCATATAAATACACTTTCAGATGTTATTGAAATACTACAATAGACATACATGTAATATCGACTATATACAGGATTAAAATACACAAATATAACAAACACGAATGAACATTTTAACAATAAACAATGTTAATGACGTTACCATTTCTAATAATAAATAAATAAATAATTCCGACTGGGGATAAAAAAGTGTCAAGTGCCCCCCAAAAAAGAATAAATAAATAATTAAAGTGTCCTTTGTTATGGTTGTTCTTATTATTAACAATATCATTTATAATAAATAGAATAAGAATAACAATAATGCATCTGTGAGGCGGGCGCCGGTATGACAACAATGGCAAAGAAAAGACAAGAATACAAAATTAAAATAAGGAGAATGTATGCCAACAGACATGAAAAGGGAGCCTAATACAGTAGTAGATGAATTAACGGCTGCAGCGGGCGCTCTGAACAGATGCGAGGCAAATCAAAAATGACGACACTCACGGTTATTTCCCGCTCATTTTCAAATGTGCTGCCTCCGATACGGACCACATAAACCACACTCGATTCGACGGCGTACACCCAAATAAAGACCTCCTACAATCACTTGTATGGTTGAGAAAAAGGTTGATTTTACGAGAATACGATGGAGGATGTGTGTCAGTTGCGCGTGCCTCCAGTCCTAAAAAAAAAAAAAAAAAAAAAGAAGAAAAAAAAGACAAGTCCTGATTGGATGAAATCTGTAAGGACAAGGAGGCGGGTAGCTTCCTCTAAAAGAGACAAGGGGCGATATTGCATGCAGGAGAAACAAATAGGACACTTCCCCATTTGTTCGATTTAATTTAAGACAATTTAAACAATTACGCCCCAACACACACACACACACACACACACTCACACACACACACACACACACATAACACGCACACCCGTACGATCAAGGAGACACTCCCCTTTTTCCCTTCATATTTAATCATTTCCCCCTCTGCAAGTGGCAATGTGGTGCCGTCGCTTTTTTTTCCTTGCAGTATCCCTCCCTCTACTGCAGTGGTTCTCCAATTATTTTCTGTCATGCCCCCCCCCCCCCCAGGAAGAGGAAAACATCTTGCGCCCCCGCACTACTATAAATAGTATCATTTGTCTATAAAATTGTTATAAGTACACCTTTGCATAACACTGTATCCTTATTAACGTATACAGCAGTTGTGCATGACTCCCCTCCTCCTAAAAAAAAGACAAGTCATGATTGGATGAAATCTGTAAGGACAAAGAGGCGGTTAGCTTCCTCTAAAAGAGACATTTTGTCATTTCTCTTCTGCAAGTGACAGTGTGGCGCAGTCGCTTGTTTTTTTTTTCCTTGTAGTCTCACTCCCTCTACTGGTATTGGTTAGTACTGACTTTCAGTAGATATAAAAAGTCTACAAAATGTCAATAATTTTCCGCCATAAACGTGACGTAACTCTTTTTTAGTGAAAACAGTCCAATAAAATCGTGATGTGATTATCATAATTCATGCATGAAAGGGTTAATACCTACATCTTTGTGGGAAAATCTCAACTCAACTCAAATGTATTTATAGAGCACTTTCAAACAGCCATCGCTGCACACAAAGTGCTGTACATGGAGCAACTAACATATACAACAGTAAAGCAAAATCGACTTTGTTTTTCTGGCAACGCACCAATGAGTTTGTTTTGGTACTGTATCCTCTTTCTCAATCAAGTTTGTGCACATGCAGGAAGACGGTTGAATAGTCCATTACACGACAAGGGAGGGGAAGTGCTCAACATGATCATGATGGATGACGCATTTTATGTGTTTTTCAGCATGTAATTTTAAACTGAAGATAATAGGGATTGTTTTAGATCAAAGATAACTTAAAAAAAATTCGGAGCCCCTGGATATCTCTGGGCCACAGGCAATTGCCTGTGTTTGCCTAATGCAAAGTCCACCCGTGCACATATGGTAGCACTTTTCATGAGGAGGACTCACAAAGTGCTTCACATGGTTATAAAAGTCATTTTTTATACAGTTAATACAAAAACACTAATCAAACAAACAAAAAATAAACAAGTCAAAACAATTTAGTCAGACCAGAATACCTGTTAATTAAATATATGTTTAATTGCTGTTTAAAAATGTCCACTAAAGGTGTTGTCCTCAGCAGCAGGTATGCAAATTGGCCAAAAGTTCTGCAGAAGCAGAGCCCAGAGTGAGAAGGGAAAAGTGAATGGATCATTTTGACTTGTGGAGGCACCAGTTCATCCACTCTGCTCTCTGTGGTGCATGGAACACAATCACATACTGTACCTTCCTGCCAACTCATACGCGTCAACAACTTCACTGAGCAATCAAGTAAGTGCTGCGGATCAGACGAAGCAGCTTGAAAGTGACTCTTTCTCTCTGGAACTTCAGTCAGCCAAGCTTCCACGTCATTGACCGAGAATCCAGGTGTGAGTGTACTTATGTGACAATAACAGGCCCACTGTTACATTAAAGTGGGGCGAAGTAGAATACAGCTTGCTCACAGATACATTTCCGAAATTGAGGGATTTACTTGGTTCTTTAATTTCTCAATTGACGAGTGGCCAGGCAACCCAAACCATTTGACTACAAGCAATGATTTTCCTATAATATGAAAGATTTGTTAAAAAAACTTGATGTGGACTTCGATTTAAGGTCTCAACCCGTCATATGTGCTGAGGTTTCGAAAATCAAGCTACAGAGCCTTTTGGTCACATGGTACATTCAGAACAACTTACCACAGCACTTCAATGCATCATGTCCCAGGATATGTTGTCATTCTGGTGTTGAGTGGCAGCATTATTAATGTCATTTATATAAATCAGCATGTATTGTATTGTATTGTATTTCTCCCCACTGATTTATAATCATATCCCAACGCATTGTTGCTGCTGATAGAGCTCGAAATTATAGCCTCGAATCATGGGCAAAAGTTACAAGATACACTCACCAGCCACAATATTAGGTATAATCGGAGATCCAAATGCCAGAGATAAATTCATTTAACAATATGAATTATTACACATAATACATGCTAGTGATCCTCACAGTGTGGTAATGTGAGGCGGATGTGATAACCACTCAATCATCGTACCACCTTCAGACATATCTCTTTACAGTACAATATTTTAATACAGTATCAGTGGTTCGCATAGTGTAGTACGCCGGCTCCCTCTAGTGGTACGTGAAAGAATCACTGAATGAAAAGTTCCAACTATGCAGAATGTTAGAATGGCTTTTTTGGGATCTAGTACAGTGCATGTTTTGAGGACACTTAAGCTGTATTTAACTTTTAACTTTATTTCATCGAGGCATTGGTTCACCTGTTTTCTGGGTTTGGTCGTGTGACATTTGAAATGCGGGTCAACGGCCCTTTGATGTCGATTTCCCTCAACAGTGTGTGGCAGAAACATGTCAAAATGGTTGCCCCCTTTCTTGGGTGAAACCGGTGTGGGTTAATGTGATGAATTCTTATTCTACCAATGCGCAATATTAATCAGAATACCATGTTTAGTTCTGTTTAGACTAATGGTGCTCCATAGAACATATTGAAAGCATTTTTTTAAACTTGACATCACTTTTAAAGTGCACTGTTCATGTGCAAACTGTCCAAGTGTGCATAATGTTACAGTGCATTACAATAATATTAAATATAATTTTTATACAACATCGGCCTTGTTTTTTGATGAACATTTCAGCCCAATATGCTTATGTAATTTCATATTGGTCAGAATGGTTGTGGTTTTTTAGGTGGTTCTTGGTGTAAAAAGTTTGGGAGCTACCGATATGAATTATAAATGTAATATTGTAATACATATATTAAATTATTCTAATAAATATATTGCTCGTTGAACTTATATTTATTATATTAGTGAATTTATTTTTAAAAATCGAATCGTTTAGCGAACCGTGAGTCAGGCTCTCTTTACAACTGTCCAGTCTCACGTATCCTCGGCTACGTTGCAGCATTTGTCATTCCTTTACGTCAGCTGCCGTAAAGCGTCGAATTCTAACGCTACTTTGTAGAATGACTACCTGAAGCAGTTCCATCCCAGTTAAGATCATCCTTTTTGTTTCACACGCCTCCAGAAGGGTCATTACGTCTAAGTCGAGTATTTTATTCACATTCAGTACCCTCCTGCGCTGCGGGGAAGCGACGAGAGTCCGTGGAAGAAGCCTTGCTTTTAGCCAGTCATCGCCATGGCCTCCGACAGCGGCGACAGCAACCTGGACAGGGAGATGATTCTGGCGGACTTTCAGGTCTGTCGACCCAAACGACGCTTGTCGGAGTGTGTTTGTGTCACGGTGCGGTGCCTCCACCCAAGCGGCTTCTTAGACGGATCTCCCTGGCTGGGAGTCTTTGCTTTCTGCGGCTAACACACCGAGCTAACCAACTGACAGCTTGCTAACTGAATGCTGTTATTAGCATGAAGCTCTCGTTGTCCCTCGTCAACAACACTCCAGCGAAATGTGGTCGCCTAAACACTCCAACCAAGTGGCTTTAATGTGGCTTTTTGCCTGTTAGCTGGGGAAATAATTTTCATTTGTCCGAAAGTGGAGTTAGCTTGGTCCTCATATAGCAGTGAACTGTTGACATGTTTACCTCCCCGTCACTCATCGTACATCACGATGAAGATTAGTTCGTGATGCACTTTGAAGGGAGCCTGGGTTTGCCACATGTGTCATAACGTGTCAAATACAATATGGTGCAGTAAGAATGTATCAAACTGCACTTCGAAAAGGTTCAAAGCGTCATATGCACAACATGGTTATTCGCACCTCTCTGCTGTTGAATTCTAGATATAATTTTCAAACAGTATTTTATTCTTTTTTTTTTTAAATAACACATTTTTTTAAAAATGGAGGCTATATCTTAACCCGTGTACAGTGCCACTCATTGTATTTTTCCCCCCTATTCATAGGCTTGCACTGGAATCGACAACATTGCAGAGGCAATCGCCTTGTTAGAGCTTAATAACTGGGACTTAGTGGTAAGTTCAAGGCTTGGCTGTTTGACCCACATGTCTGAATCGCCACTACAGAACAACCTTTGATTTTATTATTGTGATATAATATGTTTATATTGTGATTATTTTAATTGACAAAGCATCCGGCCATGTAAGCAGTTTGGAAATAATTTGTATCAGCTAAAATGGCACGTGGAATGTGACAAAACGCCAAAGCTGAACAAAAAGCCACAAAGTGGCATTGGCAAAATGTTGGGCCTGGTTATCAATCTGTCACATCGCAAAAAAAGGCAAAGAAAAAGCAAAACACACTTGAGGGGTTGATCCTTTAGACTTCTAGACTTGCTGATGTCACACAGGATGATTATTTTGATTATTGATGCATCAACACAAGCTCTGTTGGGTCCGTGATGACTAGTTTGTGGCCTTAAGAAGAATAATGTCATCTCTGAGAAGGGGACAAAAACTCCCCTGAATGTTCATAACCTAAAACATGACCTCCTTGGTGGAGGTAATAAACAGCAGCCTTAGTGGGGAAAACATTTTGGAAGCTCTGTGTATACTTCTTCCAATGCTGGCAGGAGTTGAAAGTGGGCAGGATTGTGACAGCACAGAGTCCAGCTTGCCTGCGCGTTGCACCTGTGAATGTGATTACTTGCACTTTTTGTACACTTGACAAAACAAATATGCTTTTTGGAGGGTTTTTTTTTGGGGGGGGGGGTTGGTGTTCGGTGTATTTTGGTGTGAATACATTCACAAGTTTCTGTGCGAAGCAGACATTGTTATAGCTAAGCCGCCCCTGATGTCGTCTCCTCTTTAATCACAAGACAACATAGCAAAATTTAAAAAAAAAATAAGACCAATTCATTCATTTCCTAACCACGCCTGCATTTTCCCACTCAACTGTCTCTGTGCCAAAATCTGCGCTGGCTCGTCTTGTTATAGGAAGTAGACGGGTTCAATTCCAACTTCTCCTTCAGTCGTGTCAAACTGCAATGGAACCTGAAGTTGTATCATGAGATTCTACGACTCAGCAAGTGATTGTTGGAGGCGGGGAGGGAGAGGATGTTGTGGTCGGCGGGATCCTTTCGCCGTCCTCTGAGTCCTCCGCGTGTTTGTTTGAATTCGGGCTGAGTTGAGGTGTGAAATCAGAGGCTGGAAATGGAGAAGTTGCTTCAAGAAGACTTTATCAGAACGATCAGGGCACAACTGTGACACAGACAATGCCTGTGGTCAAGGCACAAATGCGCAGGGTCAATATCCCAAGGCAAATCTTATATACTCTAAATATGGCGTAGCTTTCAATGGATACTTTACTTTCGGTTTCCCGAATTGCTGTCGCGGCATATTCGTTTTCCCTAAAAGCTGCCCCAGCTCGGATGTTTACGAGTAGCTGTTGCAGTACTTTCATTTACCTAGAAATTAGAAACTGTCCCGGTGCTTGTTCGAACAGGACGTAGGTGTGAAACTGCAAGTCAGCGAAGGGGATGCATGCACAGCGTTATCTGATATTCATCTGCAAAGTTGACCACATTGGTCTTGCCACTACGGCAGTTCAAGTCAAGGTCACATCACAAGGTTAAATGCGAGGTCACGTCCTAAGTCAAAATGTGTCTGTTTAAAATTATACTGTCAAGCTGATAATGCACATAGCTAAATAATGGCTTCATGATCAAATTGCATCTAAAGCTGCACAAAATCTCAAAAATTTCAACCACCGTCATCCACCCAAGACCTAAGCGAATCTCACCAGATATTAACGCCAGCGTCATATCGCAGTTGGGTCTTCAGTCCGCCATCCCTTTGCTCCACTCTCCAGGCATGACCAGTTAACCCACTCTTAATTCAACTGTTAACATGTATGTATCAGTTGCATTGAATGTCAATAGGTTACTCATACCTGGAGAGTGAGCTACAAGGATGACGTACTGTGGTTGTGTTACTGTTTGGGACCCTGCATTAGTGTAGCAGCAGAACTAACCCAATATCCCACACATCAAAGTACCAATATGAGCCATACAAGGTAATATTGTACTTTAGATGGTTTTATATTTCACTGTTACATCGCACAGCACTACTCGTTCAACTATTGTTACATAAAGTTTCGTAACAAAAAAAAAACAAAAAAAACGCTTGCAATATTCACATTACATAAGAAAAAAAATACAATTTGCGATTTTAGGAGCAGTTCGGTGTATGATAAGCGCTTTGCTCAAGTCCACCACAACTGTGGGTCAGGGAGACGCTAGGGTTGAGTTTGAGGAAAATTTATGGCATTCATGTGTCGATGTTGCTCTTTTGGGCAGAACTCTTCTTGTTGCCAGACATCTACATCTTTACTATACAATATGATACTACGCTACAAAATTAGACTTGATCTGGGGACTTGTTGTACCAACAAGCATTGGGTAGCTTTTACTTTGCCTTTTGTTGCAGAGAAGTACAGCGAGTGTTCGGGACAAATCTATTCAATTGTCCCTCAAACAAAGGCTCACCTGAGCGAGCAAAATCTGCACAACAAATGTTACACTCTCCTTTGATAGAATAGAATCAGCCCAACCAAATGTCTTTTTCTTTGTCTTATCATAACAGGCCGCCATCAACGGGGTGATACCACAGGAGAATGGCATCTTGCAAAGGTAAGAAGCCAGATTACACACAGGCATTGAATTGAAGAGGTAAGCATCGGATGAACAAATGCAGCGTGACTGCGTCTGTGGCACTCTTGGCCACGTATCGTGGTGGTTGTTGTCGTCTCAAATGCTGGGCGGTTGCGCATGAAATCAGAATTGTCACGGAGACATCCTCCTGACACGTTTGCAGAGTTGCTGAGAATGTGGGTATGTGAGGCACTGAAATGTAAACATATGGACGTAACTCTCAAAATGATTTGGATGAATAGCTTCAGTGGTACAATTTGGTGACCCTTTTTACTGACCACAATCTGGAATATGGATTTGTATCATTTTTGTGCGTGTCCATGACGAGATGATACTCAAAATAGACATCACCACGCAGGAGGAAACCTGAAAACACTTTATTCCAGAACACCAACCTCTTGTTTGTTTCAATTTTGAAATAATCATCCCATTGGAAATATAGTAAGACAATTAATACAATATAACATTTGTTGGATGTTTGTAATACAACATGAACCATTTTTTGGTTTAGCACAGCCCAGGTTGGATTCACCAAACAGATTGAGAATAGATTTATGTCCTGATTCTCCTTCATTAACCTGTCACAATAACTTAAAAATGAACCTGCTGTACAATGCACAATTTGCTTTTCAAGGAGTCTTTCATCGAACCTTGGCGTTGCGCAGTTTCTGAAAAGAAAAGATTCTTTTGTACCCTTCACACCGCATCTACGGTTAGCTGACACTCATGAATGCACAAAGCCCATCTGAACCCACTCTGTTGTATTGCATTGTGTGGTATTCACAGCCCGAGTGTGCATGCATGTGCTGCAGCGAGGTTCAGGCCCTTGGGCCATGAGATTATTGCTGGCCTTTCAAAAGGGACTCGCTGCCGTGAATGGGTGCTGATTGGCAGATTGACCTGCAACCAACACATTTTGCTAAAGTGGCTGGCACGGGAAATAATGCAGCAACCATTGGCCGGCTCGCAAACTCTCAAGTAACTTGAAGAGGAGCCAGTTGGTGGCTACACAAGCGCTCCTGTTTCACAATGTACTTCCTTTCCCATGTATCCTTCTGTAAGATAGTTGGGAAAAAGCCTACAGCTCTTGCAAAACCTTGCTGGAAGAGTTTGTCTTTGAAGGACAAGCTCATGTCACATGCTATTATTCCCATTTTGAATCAATTTAACCCCAGTATAATAAAACTCATTCTACTCGATGCCTAGCCTTATAAGATACCTGGCTGACGGACACCTAATGGAGGGAGAACAGAGAAGGTGTTTGCTGTCACCAAGTGGCATTTTCCCATTATCATATTTTGCGACTTTTTTATGTTGCAGCAAGTCCCATTTAAAAAAAAAAAAAAATTGTTTTAAAAATTTTTGTTTAACTTTTGAGGTGTATTTTGTATCAAATTTTACCACTTTCAGGGGTTTTCCTGGCTCAAATTGAGGCAGCGGTCGTACTATGCGCCACGACATGCATATATTCTGTAAATTCAATGGACTTTGTTTTACAGGAAACATACTTTAAGAGTTCCAATAAGAATATGACTTCTATCACATTATAGGATTCATTTATTAAAAATTGCACAGAAGAATAATGGTCTCATAGCTTTTGTGGCAGCCCCACTTTTGCTTGAGACAATTATAGATTATTTATAAGAAGCCTTCATACGCGCTGTGGTTCGTGTCCAACTGTGCTCTAATAGCATGCTGCATCGTCCTCCGTTTAAAAAAAAAAAAGAAAAGAAAAAAAAATTCTTAAAATATATAATTTTAGTTTTGTAATTTTTGTGAGTTGTGTTTTTAGGCCTCTTTAATATACTTCTCCTTCTCTTCTGCTTTTTACCTGCCATAACTGCAATGCTAAAAATCATAAATGTTTCTTTGACACAAAGGAAACTTTGTCGCTAACCATTCGACCCCTGTGACAGTAACTTTTCCAGTGAGGCGAGCCAAGCCAGCATGTACGGACCT
Source organism: Hippocampus comes (assembly GCF_001891065.2). Taxonomy (NCBI): domain Eukaryota; kingdom Metazoa; phylum Chordata; class Actinopteri; order Syngnathiformes; family Syngnathidae; genus Hippocampus; species Hippocampus comes. The sequence continues at coordinate 440,614 of NW_017806175.1, forward strand.
CACAACACATCAGAAGCAGCCGATGTCGTAGCCGAAGGCGCAGTTCCTTCGCAATCCTCTTTGTCTTCGTCCCCTTCTCCGTTGTCTTCCTTGGCTTCCACGTTTTGTCCCAGCGCACCTTCCTCCCGACACATCATAGAACGCCTGCCTCGGATGCTCAACTTTAGGGTGGAGTACCGGCAACGCACTGTTGAGCTGGTGCTGGAGGAAGGCAGCACAGTCGGTGAGCAGTAGCGCTTGTCTCGTACTGCAAATGGATGTCTGTAGCAATCCCTCTTGATCATAGATGTACAATTTTTTTTTTGTTCTGAACCACAGGCGAAATCAAACAAATTCTTGAAACAGAGCTTGGTGTTCCTGTATCCAAAATGCAGCTGAAAGGATGGAAGAGTGGTGATGTGTCCGATAGCGTAAGTTTCAACCTGTTAATGAAGAAGCACACTTAGGGCTGGGCAAGTAATTAATATTACCCACTTCTTCAAATTAATTTATCAAAAGCAAATTTTTGAACACGCGTCTACACTGACATGCATTGTACTAATATTTCAGAGGCCATTCCCTAGACTCAGCATTTTGACAGATTGTCATTTTTGAGAATTTTGTTCACGTTGCAACTACAAGCAAAGGTGAAAAAAATCAATTAAAAAAGAGAAAGAGAGAGAGAGAGAGAGAGAGGCCATATTTCCCAGTTGTAAATACAACTTTAAAAAAAAGACAAATTATTTACATTTCCAAACATTGAAGCATTTTAGCGTAGCTTTTTTTTGTAGTTTTTTACTCTTACTTTACATCTTATTTTAAAAAAGAGACTTGATATTACAATCCAAAAGCTCAACGGAAACCATCAAATAAAAATTGTAAGTATGCGGTACTTCTTGCCTGTGTTCATTTAAAGAGCTTGCTCAAATTCCAGTCAGACCACATTTTGTGTTGTAGCAAGTTCAAAATTGAGCTGCACAGCACACATGGTTGTGTCTTTGCTTCAGACGGTGCTACGAAGTTTACACCTGCCAAGGAACGTCAGCCTGTATGTCCTGACTCCCGACATTGCCCCTACCGCCAGCACCAGCAAAAACAGGTATTTGGCTTGAATTGATTTCTCAAAAATCCTCCTTCAAACCATCCCTGAATTAAACATCCTTCATGACACGGATCATTGTAGTAGCTGAGGAAGTGCACCAGGTGGCAGTCGATGACTACCAGTAGATGGTTCCAGCCAGAATGTCTAAACATCACTAGTCTATTAAAGAGACATTTATTTGGCGGTGGGTCCTTTCAATTCCTCTCACTCTTTGTGACATTTTGAGAGGAATGTGTCCTGCTGCAATATCTTGTGTAAATAATACATTTATTTACTTTCTTTGTATAGTCCCACCTTAACAGTGTTGCTTACTGTCTTTTCAAACAGTGTATAAAAATGTGTATGTGCATATATATATATATATATATATATATATATATATATATATATATATATATAT
>NW_017806175.1:442106-512894 GCF_001891065.2 Hippocampus comes
TATATGCATCTGTGTGTGTGTGTGTATATGGTGTTGGTGTTCACACTGCACCTCTCACTTTCTTTTTGTACGAGTTGGGTCCTTTTTTTTTTTTTTTTTGGAAGAGCGGTTGCGTTACTTGAAATTTTGTGGGAGTGTTCCATTAATCTAGCACTGGCCTGTTCATCTCACAGACCACCCCGGCACCAATAAGAACCTTTCCCTTGAAAATGTCACACACCTTGCTGTAAAGCCACAGCAGTAATACAATCACTGTTGGCAGCTGAATGCACGATTGTCCTTTTATCAGTTCCACGTAAACATATCCAATGCAGAATATCTACCCTTTAGCTCACACTAATTAAAAGACTAAAATAACTTTATTGGAAAGAAGATTTTTTTTTTTTTTTTTTTTTGGAATGCATGACATGAATTTTTGGGTTGTTTTACTTTGGAACTTCCACTGTCCCGCTGCTCGAGCTTCTAAATCTTTTGTGGATTGTGCTGCTAGTTACTTTAATGTCTTTTTGTCTTGGAAGTGTTTAGAATATTTGCCACATATGTTTTGCTTTGCACATTGTGTGTGTGTTGAGTAGAAAGAAGACACACAAATCTGGAGGTGGTGTTTTTGTCAGGCTTAAAACAAACACTACCTACCTGTATTTTTCGGATGTCAATTTTGGTCTTGATGTAAGGTAACACAAATGTAAGATGTAGTAAAACATATATTGAATTTAAAAATTGACCATGAATGCTAAATATAGAACCAAAAGAAAGTTCACCACAACCTCTACATTTACTTTGTGTTGACAGCTACCGGCGCGTCATTTCACAGTTTGCGCTTTAACTGCTAGTTAAAGCTAAATGGGGGTCATGTTGAGTTGGCAGCCAACGGCCGTACGCACCACAGTGGTCCCTCACCTATGCGTGTGTCTGCCTATTGTCATCATCTCACGCTTTAGCTCACCACCTTGTCTTTTTAGCAGCACCCTTGTCTTTTCTCCAAGTGTCATCGATATCATTTTAGGTGTCGGGAGCTCATTATCCTGATGGCTATTTTAGTGCAGGACAGTTGGGGATGAATTGAAAAGCCCCCCACTGCCCCCGAGCGCACACATGTTTGTGTATAAATCTGTGCTCTTATAATGACCCTTCTGCCATACAGCGAGAGGATAGGTGACTGATCACGACGAAGGGGAGGGGTAGTATCCTGCAGCGGGAACAGACAAGCTGTTAGATCGCAATAAAAATAATCTACTCACACATTTTATTTGTGGGAATTGGAGAGCGCTTCAGCCTCAAGTTTGCAAGGACATCTCATCACTTCGATAACAACTTGGCAGCATAATATACTTCAGTTGTGCACTACAAATACATAAACCACCATAAGGTATTTAACTTTATCATTAGAGCTATCCAAAATAAACACGCACACGCTAGACACAATAGGATTCAGGTAGAAACAAATCATGTATTTAAGGCACACTCGTTATTCATATATTGATATTTATAACAAGACGAATGGTTGCTGTTTTCTAAAATCGTAGCCAATTTCACCTGGTTAAATATTTGTCTTGTATTCGGTGACTATACTGAGTCAGGTTCATAATGGACCCACCAAATTGTAGCTTCGGTTTTTTTTTTTTTTTTTTTTTTTTTAAACTACTGCTAACTACAAATTCAAATGTCTCGTAACGCGATGACTGGCTCACACGCTGCACACGTCTAACCAAACGAGCTGATTAAACAGTGCTGCCGTGTCATTATGACTCTGCTGAGTAAAATCCTCTTAGTTTTCTTTGTTTGATTAGAAATAAATCTGAAGGCTCTTTGGAGATTCTGTGAGCACATATTCATCTCCGCTAGTTATTTAGTTAGTGATATGATAAGCTGTTGGCATCACACAGTTGAAGCATGCTCTCTGTGTCTATGTCGGTGAATAAGAGCGAGTGTCGAGGAGGAGCTCATCTCTTGCATAAATGATGAAGGTCCAATAAATATTTCAAGTGCGCGTCTTTGCTTTCGTCTCTGTTTATTCTGAGCTCCAACTCACCTGAAGGCTGTTTGCCAAAGAATGGTTATTTTTATTTGACCTGGCAAAGAAATTTTAAATTGCAAAAGTGATTCATTAGGAGTTGTGGGATTTGATTCCACCTTACTCTCGCTCATCATGATCAGCAGTTGATGCACAGATGCTTTCGAGGGACAGATAGCAGACCGGGTAAAATCTTGAAGGAACGTATTTGACCGTGAACATGCTGTTTCGGGACACGATGGCCGAACACAACACAACAGAGCCCGAATGGGTTCGCAACCTCCTGCTTTGTTGCGGATGCAAAAATTGGAGGCGGTAAGATGTCCTTGTGTAAAATTACTGACCACGTCTGTAGCCGTTGGAAACAACTGATCATATTTGAGTTATGTGTGCTTTTGACTGAAAACTCCGATGCTTTGTTTGAGTCTGCTAGAGAATAGGAAGGAGGTAGGGAAGGATGCAGTTGCCACATTGTGTGTATGGGTATTTGTACTTTATATGCACATGCCACATTTTGTGTGTGCATGTGTTTGCCGGTGCAAGTTTAATAAGGTCTAGAGTCTGCTCTGTGCCACGGGGACTCACAGCTTTAAGAGATTACCTCAGAATGAAACCAATCTGTTTAGCCCACTCTTCTCCCCCTCAAACTGCTCCATTTTCTCTATGTATAAAGTTAAGACATTTTCCTCCCAGCACCCTTGTGCCATGTCAAGTACCTTCAGACGTTTCCAGTCAACCTTGAATGTCACGGAGTGTATGTGTTCTGTAAGAAGCAGACCTCTGAAGGTAGAAGCAAACAGTTAGGCGTCCACATTACAACCCTTGCAATGAAAGCAGCAGGGATTAGAAATGGGCATTTCAAGAAATGGATCATTGTGTACATTTTATTTCCCCGCAATTAAATGTTTTATTGAAGAAGAAATTCTATTCCAACAAGTGGGAAACCTCTTCACACTGAACTCTACGGGGCAGCTTTAACAGCAAAGTTACAACCAACTGATTCTGGAGAACTCCTTTGAAAATGTTGCTGCAACAAACTCTTGACCTCTGTTTGTGTCTTGACGGATATAGCGGCGTGTTTGGCCATTGAACTAGCTGGACCTGAGTTAAGCTTGTCTTCTGTTTGTTTCTGCAGCCTACTAAATGCTTCCATTGCTTGAAAACCTGGTAACTAAGCAATGTAAAGATGTCATGAATACAAATCAACATGATCGTCAAATGTTTGTATAAATAAGTTCACACCAGGTATGAGGAGCACCAGATAGATGGCAAATAACACAAAAATGAGTCTGTACCAATGGTGTTCGTTCCATTTATGCGTTTGCTATTTTACGTGACAATATTTGTCCCAGAGAACACAAATGAGCAAGCGGAATCTTGAACAGAACACCACCCAGGCAAGCACCAAATGGCTCGTCAGTCTGCCACCGTTGCTTGATAAGATGTTCCCTCTTTGCTGGAAGGACAGAGTAACACTTCTAGTCAGTTTACCCTCGATCTCTGTCTGTTTAGAAGTCGAGTTGCCTGCCAGCAGTATCTCAGGATTGTGTCCAAACATAATCATGATATTAGCTAGATCTTTATTTATGTGTCCCTACCCCTACCAGTTATGCTCACTCGCTTGCTCCCCCTCTTCCTGTTCGGCACACAACTCGCTCTTGCTCTTCTGCGCAACCCAATTACATATGCATCCATCCTTTCCACTACACACATTTCCAATCTTCCCTGGTTAGCTACAACAAACATTACATTTACATATTGATTCCGTAGTTTTAGTCAATGTAAATATGCTGTCATTACTGTAAATTTGAGCTTCTGTTAGCATAAGCTCGTCCAGATCTGCTCAGATTAAGAGTGTGATTGCATAATTAATGTGTATGCTACATATCAATTCCCCATCCTTCTCTTTCTCCCAAGTGTTCTTCTCTCCTTGGGTTCTGAGCCCTGATTAAGTGTCTGCTTCGGCCCTTAAGCCTCCCATTGATATTCAGTCGCAGAGACCCAGCGTTTGCTCAAAACGCTACTTAACCTTACAGCTCATTGTAAACGAAGCTTCCAAAAGTTGATTCCTCACCGCCGCCTCCGTCACGTGAGGCATACAAAGTGTCTGCTTTTGCGTTGGGGCTACCACTCAAGGCCCTTTGTAAATCTCTGGCAAAAATTCTCCAATTAGGCCGAATTGGATGAATTGTACTACTTCATGTGGAAAAGATCCATTTCCTACATAGACCTGTATATGGTCCAAAAATCCATGCATTTTTTTTTTTACTGAGAAACTTGAATAATTGTTGAACAAAATCTCTCAATGTCAAGAAAAATGAAATTTGGAGCTCCACCTAAATTAAAAGTCCTTCCCGAATGCTGCATACATTTACATTCTTAATATTGTTATTAAAAACTTGTTAGATAATCTTTGGGTGGTGCTTTGTGAGCCTGGGATGGATTAACAGTATTTCCATTCATTCAATGGAGAAAGATGGTTTGACATAAGTGTTTTGAGGTACGAGAGTATGGTCAAGGACCAAAATCAACTCCTAAGTCAAGGTGTGATACATATGTGCTCAGTTGGTGCCCCTGTTCATTTTTGTAATTTATTTTCAGTCAACATTTGGACTGGTGGTTGAGGGTGTGATGACTGTTGTCCTCGATTCAATTCATTCCAGCTGGGTGGTTATCAAATCAGATGATTGGAGCACCCCATGCTGTTACTGTGTAGGTGCACTTGCCTGCTGTGCTGAGTGAAGCTCTGGCAGGGCTTGTTTAGACATAACCTGTGAAGTGGGTGACGAGCCTCCAGAGGAGGCGCCCAGCTCCCTCCGGAGCAGCAGTATATCACTTATGAACATGTTTCAGCTTGCCTTTTACTTGTTGCTCTTCGTTTAATTTTGACCACCTTCTTTTACCTACGTCATGGCATTACGCACAATCTTGCAACCAACTTCCACAAAAGCAACAGATCGGACATGGGGTGAGGAATAATCTATGTGGGGGGGCTGTGAATGTAGGAGTGGGTGATATACATTTCAGTTGTTTATTGTATTGTATTTATGTCTCGACACATTTGATAAAAATAGTTTGATGATAATCCAACAAAAAAAATTGTTAATCTCTACTTGCCTCCCAAGACATTCATGGATAAACTCAGCATTTATGAACAGCAGCTCTTATTTATTTATAAGTCTTCTGAAAAAACATTGCACAACAATAGTTTGGCAATATTTATCAAAGTACAGCTTTAAGTGATGTCAGGGTTGTATATAAATCACAGGAAATCTCTCAAATCACATTTGCATAATTGTTTCCAAAACCATATAAATAAATATTACATTTAGATGACATAAAAATGTATACTTAATAAAAATATTTTAAACTAAACACACATGATGTTTATCACTGCAAATAATATTGTGTTCCACTTGCAACATGCCACTGAGTTCCATGACTGAGTCCTGCCCACTTATTCGCTGAATGAAGACTTTCATCACTGCCTCCTCCTCCATTACAGTCTATGGATCCCCTCGGTTCTGTTTTTGAGACAGAACTAATACTCGATAATGTAAAATTGCACATCGTAAAAACAACGTTCACGATAATATCGTTGGCAATATATATCGCTGACCCTCTGTATGAATTACACTCAATACTCACTTGATTACTGGTTGTATGATTGCTTGATCGTATGATTACCGGTACTTTTTTCTGCATCACTCTTCTATTTGTGTTTAATTGACTATATTCAATCCCAAAGTGTTCCTGTCACCATTTTGCTCTCTTGTCTTGCTATTTGTCAAGTTCTCTCCCAGACTCGCTAAACCAGAACTTCCTGCTGGTCATCAGTCACCATGAGGCCCAGAGGGACTACAGCCTCAACTTTCCAGGCTCTAGAACCATACAGGAGGTAAGTGGAACCAAGGCACACGCGCAGAGACACATCCACGCCTACATGCAGTCGTGCACATGGGATCTTTTAAATATACACCGTTGCATGCATAAACTCTTGCCTACGTAATATTCTGGTGCTCTGGTTTCCCATCACGCAGCTTTCGTTCCATTTGCTGAACATCGCTAGTCTATCTCAACCATCGATTCATTATTCATCGCAAATGATCACGTTACCATGTGCATAATTACACTTGCAGCTGTGGCCCGATACAACTCCCTGTTCTGCCCCACCCTCCCAGTAAAGTTTTTTTATTCTCAAAAGTCGAAGCACTCCGTGTATTGAACATGGTTCGATTTGGACGTAGTTTTTTTTTTAACCTGCAACTAAGCTGTTGCTTTTTCTGTGTGTGTTTCAAGCATTGTGCCCTGTGCAGCAAGCCTTCGCACTATTACTACGTAATGCATCAAGCTACATATGCCTGGACAAATTGGTACAAAACAACATACACACACATTGATCCAGTTAACACATGTGCGCGCACACAAATGCAAAAAAACAAACACTTTGGTTGTCTTAAATTGTTCTCTTTAAAGCACAGTTGGAGTACAATGTGAATTAATTTTTTTATTTATTGGAGATTTTGGTGTTGTTGATGGCTGTCAGAAAGTTTTAATTAAAAACTAGGCTTTATATGTCCCTTGGATTGATATTTTGCTTTTTCTTAAAAAAAAAAAAAGTTAGTTTTCAAACTATCTCATATCATTATCGAGATATCTGGCTGGCAAGAATATTGAGATTTTTTTTTCCATATCACCCAGCCATACAAATTAGAACTGTCTAATATAGGATTAACTTCTTGAGCTCTCTCTTTTCCCATTTGACAAGTTTTTTTTTTTTTTAACTAATTATTCGCTCTCCAGCCGCAATGGGAAGTTACTGCTTGCTCACTGCTGCCACTACAGGGCCTTGCTCCTCAGTAAGTGTGAAGATCATACCGATAATAATCAGGCTGTGAGCAGGGTTTGTGATGGTGCTAATTGACCAAATTAGTAGAACCAGCATTTGAGTTGGAAGGAGGCAGCTTGCCTCCCTGGTTTCCTGGCTGTCTCCTTATTTGCACTGTCCCATTCCTCCTCCTCTCTCATCTTCTTCTGTTCTTCTCAGCCAGATGGTTTTGATGAGCACCCACTGTGAACCTTAAGTGTTTCTTCTGGGATTACAAACACTGGGGAGGGTTCCCTGTGGTGTGGGAGGAGGAAAACCATGATTCCAGAAAGTAGGCTAAGGACTGTCGGCATGGTGGGGGTGCTGTAAGAGCCGGTAGGAAACCACGTAGGCACAATGTGGGCTTTAACGGGCCTCCGTGTTGTGGTCTTTTCCTAACGCATGCTTGTCTTTAAGCATCTCGAAGACCCCTGGAGAGAAAATGAGGCCTAGAACTTTAACCTGAATAGATCTGGATTCTGCTCACCCCATGTTGACCGTGCCTTTTATATATTTATTCCTTAGCTCGGGATCTTTTTTTTAACCATGATGTTGAATTGAATAATGTTGTCACACTACGTAGAGACTTACTCACATGGTCCATTTGCAAGTTATTAATAACAAATGAAATCCTGTCATTGTACTCTATTTAGGCGCAATGTGAATGAATGTGTATGTTTTAAAAAATAAATCATATGTAAAACGCACTGGATTAATAAATGGGGCATTATTTTTGTGAAGCACTCTATGTTAAATAGCTAATTCTAATTTTCCCTAATGTGTACTTGATCAATTTTAGTGTTATTATGCTCGTCAGACTCGTCAAACTTCGTTTCTTGCTTGCTTTTTGTTCGCCGTGCAACTACATGGGGGTTGCTTGGAGGGGAGGAGGGGCTCCTCCACCAGATAAAGAAAAAAAAAAGTTTGAACATCACTCGTCAATCTGGTGATCGGTCGTTGTGTTATTACTTTGGCTAATGCTAATTTCAATCTTGGTTGACAGTTGAACAGCTGTAAACAATGCACTCACCATTCGCCAACCTTTTTTGTTCCACCCCGGCAGCGATTGGAAGCTGGCTGTGTTGTTTCCCTTGCACCGGTCCAGTCCCACACTCTCACATTGGAATAACGTAGCCAAAAAATCTTACCTTGTGTTGACGGTGACTGCAGCATTAAGATAGTAGGACTACATTTCTCATGATTGCTAGACAAGAAAGCAAGGAGTTCTAGTTATTATATGACAAAACCGAACTCCTGCTGTTAGATGCGAATGAGAACCCAAAAATTAATGTTAAAGTTAATAGGAAGGAAGTAACTTTATTTACCCCACAAGCCCACAGACCGCAATGATATTGTCCCACATAGTAACATTGGAAACACACCGCCAGAAATGGCTCATATTAGGGCAGTAGGATTGTATTTCCCATGATTCTTGGATGCAGATGCAGGAAATTCTGGAATAACGAAAACATACACACCCATCTACTACCACTGGTCACCAGTCAGTTGCCGGGCACATATAAAGACGAACATCCATTCACAATCACATTCACTTCATCATTGAGTGGCAACTGAACTCAACTGTGCCTGCACTTAAGTCAGGCGAGCGAACCGCTACACCATCAGTGACTCCGCCATCCAGAATGCGGAGTGTATTTGTGCCACTACGAGGACTTGAGAGTGCAACAAAGAAGTAACACCATATTCAACCAGCCTGGCTCCCCTTTCTGTTCATACTGTGTCTAGTCACAGACATATGGACTCCACTACAGAGCACCCTTCTCTTGCCGCTCACTCTTTTGTCCCACTGAAAACTAGCTGATGGTCCTGCTTGTGCATATCAATGGGGACAGTCCTGTCTTGTTGTTTGTCTTCGCACAAGGCTCTGGCTTTGCCTTGTGGCTCTTAGGGATCTGCCCTGGCCCCTCCTCTTCTGCGCCTTCATTCTCCATGTGTCTCCCAGTGTCCCGTCTCTTCTTTTTTTCTCTGGGTCCAGAGCACAGGGCTGGGTACACTCTGATTGGCATTACTAGACAAGAGTGTGGGGGTAAGTAGCTGGCTAGCATGTGAGCTAAGCTGTAGAGCAAATGTTTGCCAGGCAAGTAGCGGGTAGAATAGAGATGGCTGCCGGGCTCCGAGTTGTCCGTGACCAGACCCGTTGTCCTGGGGATTTCCCTCCTCTACTGCCCCCCGGGGTTGGGCCTGGGGCCCATCCGTGTTTCGCAGCTGGGAGTCATATAGGAACCAAAAGATGATAAGGCTACTGAGCTGAGAAAAGGAAGGCGGCTAAAATAAAGAAATGAAAGACATCTGGTGCCTTGGGGAGATGAAGAAAAGAGAGCACGAGGGAGAAAGCTTGTGACTGTTTAATGGAAAGTCTTTGATTCGCTTCCAGGCGGGGATTACAGGCAATTGGCATTTACAATGATCGGATCATTAATTTCGCTGTGAGAAGTATTGCCTTGTCGCTCAGCACCAAAGCCAGGCTAGGCCAATGTTCTCGATGACTTTCTCAAATAACCCCTGTCGGAACGCCACAATTTGAAATGGTGTTATCCTAAATACATTTGCACCTTTACCTCCTGTATTTTTAACTCCATCCTTGCTATTTAATTAGAATCATGAGCTGCAACTGTCCTTCAATATTTGTCATCATGCCTTGCTCACAACAACATCAACATTTTTTTCTTGGTGACAAATGTCAAAAAGCAATTTTGTTTTGACATTTGTCACCCCACAAAAAAAAAAAAAAAAAAAAAGGAAAAAAGTTTCCTTAAATCTTCACCAATACTCTTACCGTTATGGAAGACAGGTGGCAGCATTAGACAGTTTTGCTGCTGTGTTGTACTGGACAGTGTTAGACTCTGGCTAAAATGCTGTTGTTAACGCTTAGTAAGGTACTGCAACATACATTTAAATACTTGGAGATGTTACGGGTACAGCATGCTGTGTAGTCTTACATTTTATAAAGTTGTGACCTGTAATTTTATTCTGCTCTTAAAATGTCATCGACTGCCAGAGTTTATGCAGCTGGGATTGCGTTACCATGTTCTCCTTGCACAAAAGGAGCAGCTTGTCCTCCACTTTCAAATTCTGTCTCCATTCTCCTCTGTCCCCACCTCTCACCTTCACTCTCTCTGTGGTGGGCATTAGTTTGTTGTTTCTCTCAGGCTGCTTTAACCTCTGACAGCAGTCTCTTCATTACTAGTGTTTATGCCTCTCCTTTCCTCCCATCTTCTCATCGAGTGGCTAAGCGGTCAGGCAAATCCCTGTAGTGCGGCTGGTCAAACATAGATATTACACTCTGTAATAACACTGGCCACCCGCTCTGACCCCGAGTCCTCCATCCAAGCTATGACTTCTCTTCATGAGGGTCGGCTCGGAGCATTATGGCGAGGGCTTTACAACCGATAGACAAAGGGTAGATTGTGCCACTCATTTATTATTTTTGTTTTATTTTTAGGGCCTGTTGTAATGCTCTGTGGTGCCTGGCCCGTTGCAAATGACATCACTCACAACATAAGCATTATGGGGGGAAAAAAAGCTGCTTTTTCTTAAGGTTCGTTTTGGACTGACACGTTCAGATATAGTATTGTGTAACTTTTAACTACATAGCTATAGCATTGAAACAGTGTAGTTGTACACCACCGCAAACTACAATGACATTAATAAACATTGGCGGGGGAAAAAAACTGAGCATTTCTATCTTATTTTTTTAAATCGGAATGATTTTTTTTTTTAAATCCTCCGATTGCGCAAGTGGCCATCGTCACAATGTTGTTGCCAGCTGATGTGTCTCTCCTAACCCAGGAGCAACATTGCCTCCATAGTCTCCACAATCCAGTGTTTCAGCCGTGTGCTCGACATTGACATTGACGTTGTGTTTGTAGCATTCTTTAAATTTCCACTTGCATGACCAGCAGCCCTTCAAATGCTCGGGGATCCATCTCCCCTCAGTACTTTTTACAAAGATGGGATTTGACCTACAATGGGCAGTTTGCTCAGCATCATTGTTCAGCCCCGCGGGCCTGAAAACTGTAGATCTCGCTAAAAAAACGTTGTACGATCCACGGCCGCCAGCCCTCAGACGCCGGTGGGCTTTGATCACCTTTCGGCTGGCGCACATCAGGCTGGCGTTAGGCCTTTAAACCAACAATGCATTGGACGGTACAGCGCGGTAACCTTTGGGCCAGGCGCTGCCGGCTGCTAAATGTTTAAAAGCATGGAATGTTATTAATTGGTGCAAATACAGCATCGGCGCGTGAAATGGGGGGAGAGAAATACTGTTCAATTCAGAACGTGGGGCTGTTGATACTGGGCATTAGCCATGGCATCTGAGGAATGCTAAAAACACTGCCACCCTCCCTCTTTTTCCTTGGTGTGGCTTCATCCTTTGGCTGTTCTCCTTCATTCTCTGCCTCCTTTCTTGTTTTCCTGCACCCTAAATACAGGATTCATTGATGCAAGCCTTCATTGTATTCACTATTTATTTACTTGTAAAAAAAAATGTATTATTGCAAATTTTATTACTATTGCTTCTGTTTGCAGGTGAAGAGGAATGTGTCAGACCTAACCAACATCCCAGTACGGCATCAACAGTGGGAAGGATGGCCAGCATCAGCATCTGATGACTCTGTAAGAAACCACTGACACTGACCTTTTGAACAATAGATTGTTTTATTTGTTTCTCTTGTGTAGTAGTTGGACTGTGTGCTTCTAACCGCTTGGGATACAGCCACTTATTGCCTTGACTTGCATAAAAAAGTAAATAAAATTTCAAGACATAAGTTTAATTTTTTAAAATTTTATGACGTACTATCACGACAGTCACACGCTGACGACTGAGCGAACTAAATTTCCCGCAGCACTGATTGGACAAGCAACGTAATGTGATCATCTGCAGCCAGCGATGGCCAAGCGACTGTGTCATAACTAATTGACATGTTGAGTCTGGTGTGTCTTAACCTCCAAGGCAGAGGCTACGTCGAACGCCTGAGACCGATTCACCGAACCCCTAGGGTTCGATTGAACCCAGGTTAAGAACCACTGCTTTAGACTGATCAGTAATTTGAAATAACACCACACACGTAGATTTCTGGAAAAATAATTTTGATTTAAAAGGTTTCAGCCCAACTCCAGCAATATCCAGTATTTACCTGTACAGCATGCTCTCTACTAGTGCTTGAATCTAAGACTGTGGTCTTAAGTGGTATGAGGATCGCAGTCCGTAGTTTACCGCAGTGGCATCCTAATACTTGCAAAATGCATCGTAACTGTGCCATGCCAAAGCCATCTGTCAGAAGCTAATTAAGATGTCAAAGACCGCTCCCATCCTGTGCCCTCGTTCTGTGGACATTATAGCTCACATCATTGAGTCCCACTGACCTCACTCATCCCGAGGTCGTTCGTCCGGGCCATTCATCCTCCACACAGTCAAGCTGATCAGAAGTAGAACCTCGAGGAACCTCTGACCCCTTTTGTCTCACCCCATCTTTGACAGCGTATGTGTTCCCATGCTAATTTTAAGGGAGGGTTTATCATGCTACACTGTGGAGCCACTGTTCATATCTTCTTAGGTTCACCCTGAGCTAATATTTTCCTTTTAGATCTATGTGATCTTTTAGATCTTTTATATTATTATTTATTAAACCTGGAGCTGCATTCACAAGGGCAATTTAACGAACTACAGTTTCAGTTTAGATTTAAGGTTGTGTCTTTGAGGAAATTGTGTGTGTATACAATACCGTGCTGAGATTTTAGGTACGGTGCTTTATTTTAATGACCAATTATTTTTTTTAATCTGACAAAGGTAATAATAAATTAACAAAAAGAGAATTAAACACTGAAAGTCAGACGTTTCTTTTCATTTGACACAGCCCTTGTTTGTACAAAAACACAATGATTTTTTTTTTTATAATAAATAAATACATTTTGCTGTCTTTTACCATGAGACAACAAGATATATTATGCAGTGGGGGTTAGTCTATCTCGTCTCCATCAGTAGTAGCTCCCCTCTGGTGGTTTTGGATATGATGGCCATTGCAACCTATCGAGGCATCTCAGGCCTGTTCGCCACCTGGATGAGGCGATATTAAAAAGCAGAGAGAAAGAAGTGTAATAATGGCCTCTGCTTCAGCCTCAGTCCCCTTATTGAAACGTCTGACGGTATTAATAGCGAAAGCCTGGGACTTGGCTGGCCAAGCAGGTGGGTAGGGAGCCAGTGTTAGTGTCTAGCTCATTAGCCCAGTCTCATCTCTCGGGGTTTGGGCCAATAAACATGGCAGCCCAGAGGCCCTAGATTACGTTTCACTGCACACACCAGTTCACCTTCATTGGAATCGATTACCGCTTGAGTTTACTTCCTCTCCTTAATTGTGTTATAATACTGTGTTTATCTGCTTGAATTTACATTGGTGTGTGTTTGTTTTTGCAATTATTCGTATTACACACTGTGTCGAGGGTTGAATATCGAACACCAATCCATTTGTACAACGGATCCGTGTCTGTAACCTCAACTGACAAGTAAAGCAGAAACTCCCAAAGTTTACGCACTACTCTTTGTGATTCTGGTTGACTTGTGCTAAATTCAAAGTGAAATCTTAGGAAATCATGTTAAGTGCATCAGTTTATTCTGCACTTGAATTAATTTAATCCCCATATAAAGGCAATAGTTGAAGGAACAACCCGAAATGTCATACGTTGACTTTTAATTCCCTCGAAATTTGAGTTGCAAACAAGCGTTACATACGTCGTTGCGAGTGACGATGTGGAAAGCCACAGTCGGTGATTCACTTTCAGCCGTTTATTGAATGAGGCAAAACAGTCGCATGGGGCAGATGTTAACCCTGAGAGAGCCCCTTGGTCAATGGCCTTCCCAACAGACTGCAGTTTTCTTATGTCACTCAATAGGCCCCGCCTCTTAAAGGCATACAACACATCATGTATTTCAGTGGGTGTGACTGTTAGCTTAATTACATTTTATAAAAGCAGTGATTTGACAGGAGTAGGCTAAATTGAGACACGAGCTTGGTGATGAAACTAACTGGTAAATCAAGTTATACCTTTAAAAATGAAGTTAACTACTGTAGTGCAACGGAATAAAACTAAAATGTAATAAAAAGTCTCACTCCTTGATAATGATGTGCGTGTAATCGAGAGGGAACAGGAAGCTGTAAGTCACTTATTGGTATTGCTGGAATTCATACCAGCATTTAAGACTTGCTGACACCTTGTGTGACATCGTGTATAATGTTTTGAACTCTTGGATTTTTTTTATCCCTCCTTTTTGAGATAATTTTGCAGGGAATTTTGTTTGAAACCGAAATTGTACCACATTCAGAATTTGGAGCTTTTACTAAAGTGTAATCTAAAGATTTTTAATCACAGCAAGAAGATTAAATCAGTTGCCTGAGTTAAATCAGTAATTTCAATGCTCCTGCTTGATTCATCGGATTATTCACCCCTTTTTCTCACTTAGTTATTCTTCTGGGGAAAGAAAGAGGCTCTGGAGCCATGCTCGTGTGCATGTAATTGTGTCATGTATTGTCTAAGTCCAGGAAATTAGTTTGTCAGAGAGAAACTCTCACATTTTGGAGGAAGTAGGTTGTTAAGTGTTGCGTCACCTTGGTACTGTCTACTCAATGTGTTTCATTGTTTATTGTTCTCCCAAGTTATTCAAGGTTCTAAGGAACCTTGAAATTGGATTAGGATAAGTAATGCTCATATATCACTGGACACCAGTTTATTCAGTTTGCTGTGTTATTGTATGTGCTTTCCTGCTCCAGTTACCTGGTGGAAACTTTCCATGTGGGCCACATGAGTCACTATGATTGGCAGCGCTTCCTCGATACCTGTAGGAGTGATTGGCAGGATCCTTTTATTACTTCTCCTCATCCTCTCAAGCCCTCAACCCCCTCTGCAACACATCCTTCCGGCAGTCCTGTAATTGCTGACATTTATGTAGTGTTTCATGGTGTTTGCTAATGTATTAATGCTGCAGAGCCCGAGAGATACCTCGCCTTGTAGGCCAGCCACTCTCTCCATTTCCCAGCTGGCATTAACGGAATCCTCCTCTACCTGACTGTGGCCTATGAAATCATAGTTTTATTGTTTGGAGGTGGTGAGAGGGGCTTTGGTTTCCATAGCAACACAGCTGAGCTCGAAGCTCAGGAGACCCCTCCCTCATTCGGTCGCTGCTTTCAGGTGACATTCAGATTCAAGTTCCGTCTGTTGCGTTTTCCATTTTTTTTTCTTCCCTCATTAAAAGGCCTTTTTCCATGTACTCAAATGATTTTTCACTGTTAGTAGTAGTTTTAAGGCAAAATAGAGGCAACACGTCAACCATCGAATAGAACTTGTGAACCACATCTCATCAGTTTCATCCACTTCAAAAATGACATTTCGTAATGCCCCACCCCCCGTTCTTTACTCGTCCCATCAAAGAAATAGCAGAATAAGATGGAACTACCATCAGCACAGCTGTCAGCAGCCATTATCTTATAACTTCCAAGCTCCCTACTCCAAACACTGTGTACGCAAGAAAAAAAATGAAACAGAAAGAACGAAGGAAGAAAAAGAAATGTGGGAAAAAAGTGCAAGGGGAGCGAGGTAATAGACGACTGGAGGGAAGGAGAGGGAGAGGGAGAACATTTTTTTCCTGTCTCGGCCACTGAATGCTTGGACCCTCAATGCAAGTGTTAATTAAAAGAATCCAAAAAAGAAGAGCCAGGTCCTTTTGTGAGGAGATGTGGGAGAGGCCAATTTGTGGGGTGAGGATGGGGGGTTAACCCCGTCACCCCATCCTCTCATGCCCTGCGGCGCTTCAGCCTTGTTTCCACATTTTACCACTGAGCCTTCAAGCTGCACTTGTGTACCTCAACATCGGGAGAAGTCATGGGGTCAAAGCGAGGAAGAGGATTGAGAGGCTCTCCACTCCCAATTTTGCATCCATGTCAGCCCCCAAAGCCTGCAGGCAGTTTTTAACAGGGGACGTGATCAACTTTATTTATACACTTATGAGGCACTCAAACCAAAGCCCCTCATTGTGAGCAGTGTGATAAAGGCTTTACGGAGATCCCCTCAATGGCCGCTCTTAAGATTCTCATATTTGATTGCTACTCGAGGGAGGAACTTGGCACAATAGTCGGCTGATTCGGGCCCTTCTCCTCATGTCCTTCAGACTCAGCCCCTTTATGCGTTTGTCTGTCTCAACACCTACATCATCTCTTGCACCCACTTGTAGTTCACCTCTCCACTCAGACTCGTGGCCCTGTTTATTTTGTCCTTTTTTTTTGTTGTCATGAAACCCTTCATACACTTAACTATGATAAATCCTTTTCCATCACTTTAGGCATTGACAAATATGAATTGCGCATTTATTTCATGCCTCGGCCCAGAGTGCTAACCAAGGTGGAGTTAAGTTACATGAGCAAATATGAGCCAATTCAGTTGAGTGTTCTTCGTTGGTGTTCCTGCTGTGTGATTCTTTCACTCAAGTACACTCACGACAAATTGGTAATACGCAAGAAACACAATCTGTTTTGTTTTTTTACACCAGACACACTGAACGACAGTCAAGTGAATGGGAGTTATTTTCGTTGTTGAGAAGTTTTGGGGGCACTCGTATGTGAACCAACTTCATCTCCTCTTGACCTTACCCAAAAGTGTATTTTTCATACGTCGAGCACAGTAAAGCAATCTTGAGTGGTAATCACATTCGGCATTACTGAGGGTTTAATAGGGATTTCGGCTTTCTTTTCATTTTCAACTTTGGCATTTTCATTCTCCCAACACACCCTGTCCGGAAGGAACTATTAAATATGATCGACAGTCAACTGCTCTTAAATGATGATGGTTTTAATGATAAATAGAGTTACGTTATGTTTTGTCGTGCACTTTTGACATGGAACTTAAATGAAAGTGTATTTAACTGTAATCAAATTTCTGGTTTATATAGTTTAAAACGGCAATCATTTTACCTGTTTTTTAAGAGCTCTATACTGTTACCAGCTTTCTTCGCCCAACATTTTCGGGGACTATAAACTCTACTTTGAGAGGTGTCCGAAGATGGTGTAGTTTACCTTGGAATTGTATCAAAATGTCTTTTTAATCTTGTAGAGTACACCGCAAAACAGACCAATAGTTTAATGTAGCTGACACGCTTGAGTGGTCATTGTGTTCTATTTTGCCATAGAAGTGTAGACCTGCATGAAGAACCGCTCTCTTTTTAAGAGAAACACGCACACACTCCCCGCTGTCTGTGCAGGCCTTTTCAGACTCAATTGGCGTTGCATGTAATCGTGTCCTGATTCAACCACGTCCAGCTGCTCTTTGTGTGTCCGAACAGATCACAGCACCTCTGCAGGGGACGAGCAACTCCTCTGCCTCTGTTCTCCCACTGCCCCCAGCCTGCATGCCCTGACTCAGTCCTGTTTTTTAGAAGTTCACTCTCCCAGAAAAAGAGTCTGCATCTGGGCCTTCTATATTCACTTTCTCTTGCACAATTAGCACATGTCAGTGAATATAGTGTTGTATCGTTCGGACAATGGTATCATTCAGGTTGCAGGAGATGGCAAGATAGCACTGCCAGTCATGCTTTTAATGGGTTTTGTTGACGGCAATTAAGATGTTATCTTGTTGAGGAAATATTGACCCGATTTCTTTTTTTTTTTTCTTCTGTTGTGTCCCCACATTGTTATATGATGGCAATTAATCTCCGATCACATCGCTTTTTAAAAGCAGGTGTCTTTGGTTTCACTCTGCTTTGTACAGCTCATATTGTTGATGTCCCTTGGGCCAAAGCCTGCAGATACCATTTGTAATGAGTCCCTACTGCATTCTGACATTTTCAGTCCTGACTTTGGATTTGGCTGCTCATTATTCTTTAATTTTCAATGTCACTGTCATTTCATGAAAAAGGGTTGAGGTTTTTCTGATCTTTCGCTACTCATATGGAGAGGTTTTTGCCGACTTGCTGCTTCTACTTTTGATCCTTCCCTCAAATTTGAGCAAAAATTACAAAAATGATCATCACCACATTATTAGGAATGAGCTACCGTCTCCTCTTTATTTACAATGAATTACTTGTTACATTAATAATCACATAGGGTCTAAGTCTGAGGTGGGCAATTCATTTTCCAAAGGGGCCATGTGAGAAACTGGAATGGTTGTGAAAGGCCACACCAACATGCTAACCTATATTGTGTTGCATATTAAATTTAACGTATTCGTATAAAACATTAAATTAAACTGATTCAATAACCTGATACCAGTACATACTAAATTGGCACATACAATTTTAAAGCACGTACAAATGTCAAGCATTCATTATCACAATTTAATCAACATCACAAAAAACATGTCTACAGCATGCATAATTTTATTTCTACATTTTTAAACATTGCAAACATTATGAGCACTAATCGCAAGGGAAATAACTGCCTGTCCAAATCCCCTTCTTCCCTCCACGATGCATTATTTAAGAAAGTTGCTTACATGAGGACCACCGTTGGCATTGTCGCAAGTTCCTAAATTTTATTTTTTTTCAAGAAAAGGCACTAGAGGGGTCGGAAGAAGTCGCTTATTATAACAACAACGTTAAATTAGCTACACTAAAGACACAAGTCGCTGCGGTTGCTCGTATACAGCTCCCGCACGTGTGCACTAAAAATTAAAGTGCTGCTTTCAAAATACAGTACCTCATACTGTATATTTGGCTTTATTTTGACTTTAGGCGGATGTGGCCCACGGTCCGAACTTTGCGAGGTCTCTTTTAAGGTGTCAATGAATGGCTTTTTATTTCCCGTCTCAGATAACGCTTGCTGCCTCTGGCATCACCTATCCCTGCCATCACCTCACTGTTTGTCGAAGGTCCTCACCAGCCAATGCCCAAGAACCCACAGAAGAGGTATTTAGATTTACACACACACGCACACACACGCACACACACGCACACACACGCACACACACACACACACACACACACACACACACACACACACACACACACAGTTGTGCTTTGTGTTATGTTCCTCCTTTGTCCTGTGTGTATTCCACAAACTGAAAAAACATGGTAAAGAGATCACGTCTCTTATTGACATTTATTAAAACGAGTCATTTACATTCACAGTGCACAGATGTCCACATGATTAGCGACAGCGAGGGGGACGATTTTGAGGACGCGTCAGAGTTTGGAGTGGATGATTCAGAGATGTTCGGAACGGGCGCCTCCGGCTGTCGGAAAACGCCTATGAGTATGTGCAGGACCGTTGTTACACTTTTTCAAGAGAATGCTGTTGTTCCTAATGCCAGTTTGAGCTATTGTGCTGAAGCTTTGCTAGCACATCCTCAGGCTGACCGTGTAATTAATTTTGCCCGTGCAGTGCCAGAGAATAGTGAGAACGAAGGTGATGCCTTACTGCACTTTACTGCTGAATTTTCTTCAAGGTGAGCTCAGCAATGTGTGTTTGCCATATGAACCCAATGTAGTAGAAAGCCATAGAGTGTTAACATGTAACAATCTGTTTATATACTATGTGCGTTTGTGTTTCCTGCAGGTATGGAGAAAACCACCCAATGTTCTTCATTGGGTCTTTGGAGGCAGCGTCTCAAGAGTCATTCTATGGCAAAGCCAGAGAAGTAAGTTAGAGAACTGGTAACATTCAGACCATTTCACAGTTCCTACGCTTTCTGGCTGATGTTTGGGTCACTCTTGAATGCTGGCGGTGCTTTTGCTCTAGTGATAACATGAGACGGAATCTTCTATGACCCACACAAGTGGTTCAGGTAGCGCAGCTCATCCAGGATGGCACATCAATGCGAGCTGTGGCAAGAAGGTTTGCTCTGTCTGTCAGCGTAGTGTCCACAGCATGGAGGCACTACCTGGAGACAGGCCAATACATCAGGAGACGTGGAGGAGGCCATAGGAGGGCAACAACCCAGCAGGACCGCCTTTGGGCAAGGAGGAACAGGAGAAGTACTGCCAGATCCCTGCAAATTGACCTCCACCGGGTCACAAATGTGCAAGTGTCTGCTCAAACGGTCAGAAACAAGGCTCCATGAGGGAGGTATGAGGGCAGGACATGCACATGTGTGGGTTGGGCTTACAGCCCAACACCATGCGGGACGTTTGGCATTTGCCAGAGAATACCAAGATTGGCAAATTCGCCACTGGCGCTCTGTGCTCTTTACAGATGAAAGCAGGTTGACACTGAGCACATGATAGACTCTGGAGACGCAGTGGAGAACGTTCTGCTGCCTGCAATATACTCCAGCATGATCGGTTTGGCAGTGGGTGTGTAATGCTGTGGGATGGCTTTTCTTGGGGGGGGGGGGCGCACAGCCCTCCATGTGCTTGCCAGAGGTAGCCTGACTGCCATTAGGTACCGAGATGAGATCCTCAGACCCTTTGTGAGACCATATGCTAGTGCTGTTGGCCCTGGGTTCCTCCTAATGCAAAACAATGCTCGGCCTCATGTGGCTGGAGTGTGTCAGCAATTCCTGCAAGACGAAGGCATTGATGCTATGGACATGCCCGCCCGTTCCCCAGACCTGAATCCAATTGAGCACATCTGGGACATCATGTCTCGCTCCATCCACCAACGCCACATTGTACCAAAGACTGTCCAGGAGTTGGTGGAGGAGATCCCTCAGGACACCATCCATGTATGTGTAGACGGAAAAAGTTGCCCTATTAAAATCTCATCCCAGTGAAGTCCCGAGCACTGCTCTATTTTATTGTGAAAAACAGGCATACAAGACACCACACAATCTGTGGCCAACTTGCAAAGTAATTCAGAATACTTTAGGACATTACATCATTTGGCAAACAAAGACAAGCCTTCTGACAAAGATGATGGGATTCATTTAATTCTAAGTTTCACAATACAGTATTCACTCTTATCCGCCAGCCTGTATCATGTTGTGAGGCCAAGGCTCTGTTGCCACGCAGATTAGAATTTCACCAAAAGCCATCCAATGTTCACCCTGGCTGCGGAGGTTTATTTATAGATGTCCACTTTCCCCCCTCGTGTTTTTCGCCTTTTGTCCTTCTAAGGAAGCACGTATCAACTGACAGCTTTTCTGTGGATTACACTCTCATTAGACTGTGAGGACACATCAAGATGTTAAGGGAGTTCAGATCACCCGGTACACAGCAAGCGAACAAGGGATGGCGGAAAAGCACAGCGTTGAGGTGGGCAGAAAGAGCAATCAGTCAGAGAGGACAGAAGGAAATATGGTGACAGTGGAGGATTGAGATGCAAAAAAAAAAAGAGAGAGAAACTTAGCATTTCATCTGCTTCTCGGCTGATCCCTTCTCCTAAGCCAGTGCAATATGGCCGCCTTCTCCCTAGTGTTCACCCTCTCTGTACTGCACTCACAACCACACGGGGTTCAAAACCATTTTCACTGTTTTTTTTGTTTTAGTCCAGGGGAAGCTTGAATTAGCCTGCCAACTGTGCTGTGGTTAGAGTGGCTTTGGAGAAGATGGATATGTGCAAAGAATTTTGGAAGAAAACAGAAGCTTTTTGAGCTCCTCTTTGTTTGTCCTGTTTTGTCGCAACCATCCGAGACACCAGGCCACAAAACTGTTGTTTGGCAGTTTGCTTCCATATGCGCATGATTGTATCGCCACTTGTGCCATCCGTCCGACCGTCCCAAGGTTTCTGCGTCCATTTGAAAAGCCACCTTGTTTTTGAGTCCTAGTCTCAGAAAGAACTTCCTTCATTATGGGAATGAGCTGAACTGGAAATACACAATGGGTTCATCACGAGAGGAATCAGTGGCACTCCGGGAGAGGCTAATCACTAAGCAAAACACTAGATTTGATGAAGTGTTTCTGAAGTTGTGTGTTTGACGGAGGCGCACGGCTGTTGAGATGCACTCAATCCATCCTTAATGAAAATGCTTTTGGGCCGCGGAGCTGAGCTGAGCCCTCATGGGGATCAGCGGTTAGTCAGAGTGAACAGAGAGAGAGGCCACCCATCGCTAACCACCATCCCCGCTAAATCCACATCAACGCAGCGGTTAATCATTCTAACCCCTCTCGCCTCTGCTCGCCACTCCTCCGCTGTCTGCCACACACAAAGACACATCAAAATTCATAGCTTGCTGGAGTGGGGAATTCAGGGATTTATCTCTGCCAAGTATCCGCTTTAGAATCCGGCAATAGCCTTTCAGAGTCAAGAGGAAAGAGCACAACCAAGATGGCATCTGGCATCTTGATGGGTGCATATGAATGAAGATGTAGTGCTCTGAATCACGAGCTACTCTGTCTTGATTCAGTACGTGAACTTGAAAGAGTCACAAGACACTGAGTAATAAATAGGTATCACGCTACTTTTTATTCATTAGCCACAAAGACGTTTTAAAGAAGCCATCTTCTAAGCATGGAATCCAAAACCGGTCAGATTAGTCGTGGATTTAGAGATTAAAAGTTGACGATGTTTCCGTTTGTACGACCTAAGATGTTTTGACCAAGCCTCCTGTGTGGCTGGTCATTGATCTCCACTGTGTTTTCCCACAGTGTCTGCAAGGTCATTAGATCAGTCATTTGATCTCTTGAAGCGCTTGCCTTTCCAGACGATGCGGCCATCTGTATTACAATCACTATCTGGTCTTCTCTGGCATCCCACATGGTTCTTCGTTTTCCTCCCCATGTCCCTGAGTGTTCTTTAAAAATACAGCATCCAGTGCTGGCAGTTGGTTAAAAAGTTATGAGATACCCCTAAAAACATGCCAAACACCTGATTCTTATCTGTTGCCGTTTATACACCATCCACATTTTTAAAAAGCTGCTGTTCTTGCCACATGGTAGGGTATGATTTATCCCTATATATATTTTAGTGTCTGGCAAGTGTCAGTGGTATTAGCAGGATAATCCAATCCAGCCTGCACTGTTAGATATGTAATGGCCACCTGTTATCACTACCTCATGTTATTTTTCAGAAATTGTCGGCCATGTCATAGCTTGTCCAACAGTTGTAATATTGATTTAATTTCCCCCTTTCCCGGTCAGAAGGTCACAAATGACAGCATGTTTTAATGCAGTTGACAGGTTAATTTTTAAGACACCTATTGAAACACACACACGTATGTCTAACTTAATATTCAATTACTGCATTCGGTAAGTCACTTCCTTTAAAACATAGTAGTACTGACCATTATGTTATAATTTTCTATGTAGAATACATCAACTCACCGTTGGGTTTGTTGGAAAACAATTTTGGAAATGTACTATGTATAACGGATTTTTTTTACCCTGTTGTAGAAGTATTACAATATAATATAACACATAACATGGATTGGATGGATGGATAGATAAAGTTTCATCTGAAGTTATTTCACAATTTTTTTTTTTTTTTAAACAAATGGACTTCATACCAAATGTCAACAGCTCAGTTACTATCAATATCCAAATAAAGTGGAACATCGATTGCTTATGTTGTGGATAAGGAACACACACACACACACACACACACACACACACACACACACACACACACACAAGCGAGCTCAGATTTAGGTGAGCAGGTGTGAAGAAAGGCTATGGGGTCACTCTCTAACTCAGGTTGGACCTAGTAATTTAGCTGAACAGGGATTTGCTCCTCCCTGCTAAGACAGGCAATACAAAAGATCCAACTTGAAAGCGGCAGGAGAACAGAGGGGTACGGACAGTTTAACCAAGATGAAGGAGTTCAGTTCAGCCCAAATGACCACTTTGATTAGTCTTTGCACTTGCGCTAATTGAGCATGCATGTGTGCAAATGTGAGTACTTCGCCGATGGGTGCAACAGAGTTGGGTTTTGTGCATGTGTTGGGATGACAGCGTTTGAGCATGTATCGGGTTGTTGTGTCCCCCCCCCCCCCCTTTATGTTGTAAAAGTCCACCCTCCCCTCTAACTCATTCCTCACTCAAGACTGAATTTGCTTGTCTTCTCAGCGTGAGTGTTTAATCTTTTCAGGCCGTTGAATCGGTCCGATGAATGAGTCCCCGGCTCCTTCTCTCTAGGAGCCCTGGAGATTATTCTAAAGCTCTAATCGTTGAGCAAACACAGCAGTGCGCTCCCATTCCTATTCTACAGAGGCCACAGTATAGCACAACTTGGTCTTTCACTCTCCCTCACATTTAACACCCTGTGTAGATTTTTTTCTTCTTTTTGTTGTATGTAGCCTAGATTACGACTCCTGAGAAAGGGACCTTGTGATGCACCCTGTTTGGGAAAAAAAAAAAAAATGAACCAAGAGTTTTTTTCTGTTTGTTCTTCTCATTGCAAGAGAAGTGACATGTAATTTAGAGAGCATTATTTCCAACATTGTCCTTTAGAACCTTATTCTACTTGTGGGTATGTTTGTTTTTTAATTAGATAGTCAGCAGGGAGAATGCTGGGCTTATACCATGGTGTCAATATCTTTGGATTTAGAGCTTCGTCAATATTGTCTGCCCCTGCCACTACTAACCTGAGTAGGCTGTTGGCATTTGGTGTAAAATAAATAGAGTGATCTGTCTGTTTTGTTTTCTCCATATTTTTGATGACTCCAGAGAGATTTTATTTACACCGCTCTCCACTTGATTGCATGTTGTATTTGCCAGTGGTGGCTTTGTCTTTCCCAATAGAAGCCACGCAGTCTCTTCACCTGCTGGCCAATCTGTGGTTATGCTGCTTACATTTTACGACCGGTCAATTCATGTGAAGAATTCTTGAACAAATTGTCTTCTTTGCAGAGAAAGCTGCTGGCCATCTACCTCCACAATGACGACAGTGTCCTCAGCAATGTCTTCTGTTCCCAAATGATGTGCGCCGACTCCATTGTCTCCTACCTGAGCCAGAACTTCATCACATGGGCATGGGATGTCACTAAAGAAGCTAACAAAGCCAGGTAGAAAAGTCAGCACAATGACTGCACGAGGCCTTTTACCGCCGGTTGATGTTCGGGAATATGGCTTTGATTTGTTCAAATGATCTTTCAAACCGAAGAAGGTGTCACGTTTTTTTATGTTTAATCAATATGCTCCATGCTGACAGCCTAGTGGAGTCCACTGCTTGAATTAATACTGACTTGTAGTTAATGATTTTGGAGGTGTTTGTCTATTTGTCGGATGAGAGGCTGAACTGAACTCAGGCTAACTGATTGGGCCCCACGCAAACTGTTGCCTTTCATTCTTTGTATTAGTTCTTGTACAGGACATTAATATTTTTACTGCTATACACACCCAAAGTGGTACAAACTAAACGTTCAGGGAAAATGTCAAACAGGACTTTGAAGCTTAGCATTCATCATGTGTGGCTAATGCAAGATGTCAACAATTCAAAATGAGCTATGCAACTGAATTATATTTAAATTTAAGTAATCATTAATTACATACACACATTTAGTACCATGTAGATGACAGGAATGTTAAAACATTTCAAAACAGCTAAACCGTTCAGAAAGGTTTTGTGACACTGCCAGTTTGAACCCGAAATGCATTCACATTACAGTATTTCCTCTGGCAATTAAGTCTCGTCCAGAAGGTGATGCAGGTGGACCTGCATTATTTTCTCATTCCCCATGTCTCCCTCTTTTCGAATTTTAATTTTGAATACCCCCACTACCCAAGTGTTTTCCCACTCCCGAGAACCCCCCCGAGTTAAGCCTGCCCTCTGGTAGGAACCGTTTAAGAAAGACTCGCACCCTGACCTCATCCCTCCATTATTTCTTTTAAGGAAATGCCCTCCTTCCTTCATTCCACTCTCCTTTCTCTTCCATTGGCCTCCTTTGCTTTTTGCCCCAGCTGGGCCTTTTTATTGCACATTAAAGGCAGGCAACATCTGGAGCTTTTCATCGCACACAGCTAGTCACAGCTTCGCTGCTAACGCATGCATGCACAAACGCACGCTGGCCCACTCTCACAAACACGGCGTCTCAGCATTCTCACGCTCCCGGGTTGATCCAGAGTGTCTGGTGTTTGGCGTCACTCACACTTGTTAGGCTGTGTATTTATGTGTGTGCGCATGTGACAAACCTGCTGATACTGGAATGCGGTTTGCTTCACTTTGTATTCTCTCAAGCTGCATGAATGCCGTTTCTCCGAGTGGATGCCAGTTTAACCGTCGCCTCTGAGAAATGAGCCTGACATATTGTGCTGCAGTGTCCTGACCCTCGGCAAAAAATTTGATCACGTCCAGTTGATCAAGAAGATACTATTTGTATCGTTTAGTTCACTGCTTTTGCTGCTTTGAAGTATTTTTCTTCCACTCCTTCGAACGGGAAAAACAGAAACGTAAAGCTCATCTCGAGTCCCTGAAAATGACTACTTGGACTTTCACCTCTATATGAATGAATAGTTTAACTGTTGTTGTTGTTGTTATGACTTTGGGCTTGTCTCCTTAAGGGGTCATCAAAGCAAGTCACTCGCCAGATTTGTTTGGCAGTTTATTGCCTTCCTTTGAGAGCTTCATAAACACAACATATCTTCCTCTTGTTTGACTTCTCCTCCTGACGTCCCTCCACCTGAAAGCATAACTTGTCTAGACGGAGAATAAGCTGTCTTTCCAATCAAAACGTGTCCCTTTGCTTTCAGAAACACTGTGCTTCTGACACGAAGAGCTGTCAGAGCATCCAGTTCTCATACCGATTCCAGCACAAGTGGCTGTCAGAAATATACCCTGCAGGTTTACCTATTACTGTGCCAGCCTGAGTCATCAACTGTTCAATGAAGCACATGACTGGTCTAGTCAAATTTTAGTCATCAAGTTGATGGCAAGAAATGCAAGGTGACATTGCAGGGAAACATTAACTATTTTAGTTGTCTGGATGTTCAGCGAGGGGCGAAGATGTGTGACCAATTGGAAGCTGTCAATCATATTTATCAATAGAGCAAAGGCTTAAACTCCTATTAGTTTAGTGCAGGTGTCTCCTGCCCTGAAGCTTTTAAAAGCCCATGGGTCTGATTCAGTCTAGGCTACATTCTTCACCATGTCATTGTGGCTCAGTGAAACTGAGCTCGTGTTGACATGAGCTTTGAGATTGCTTGACTTCCTACTGGTGTTGTCACGATAGCAAAATTTCAGCTTCTATACAGTACCTGCATAAAATACCTCGATTACCGGTACTGAACTCTACTTCCTAATGTCTTCAGTCATACACTATATCAGGGGTGTCAAACTCATTTCACATGGTGGGCCACCTTGCGTGGGTAGATGTCAAGTGGGCCGGACCATTAAAATGATACCATACTTTGCTATAAATAACCAAAACAACATGTCTTTCCTTTGTTTTGGTATAAAGAAGCACAAGAACATTAGGAAAATGTTGAAATTAAATGAACATATCTTTTACAAAACATTTCATGAAGCACCTTACATTTCCTTCGACAAATGTGCAATTTACTTTTATCATTCACATATATGCATTGCAACTGATCCCACTGATTGTACAAACTTTAACAAGTAATTGGTTTTGAAAAATATAGTAATGCACTTTAAGATTAAACGAGATTTATAAAGAAAGGAAGTTTTAAACCATTTACACGTGCATATAAAATCTAAATGTAATCCCTGCCTACACCTTACAAACTAAGGAGCGTGCTATTAAATGTGTAAATGTGAGAGTGCTATTGATAGCGTCTGCTGTCATGGGTCTGTCTCAGTGATGGACTGAGGCTGCTGTTGTCTTCTTCTCTGATCAAAACAGTGTCCCCTAGCGGATACTCAATGAATTGCACCTTATTAAAAATATTTATTCTGTGTCTTTTATGCATTTTCTTCACTTTTAAATTATCCTGTGGGCCTGATGGAACGGCCCGCGGACCGTATGTTTGACACCACTGCTTTACATAATCATCTCGCGGGCCGGATTAAAGTCCTTTGGGGGCCGGATCCGGCCCGCGGGCCGTACGTTTGACACCCCTGCACTATATGGACAGTATGAGACACACTTTGAAGGAGAAGGCAACCCAAAACCTTTTTTTTTTTTTACAATAATACATTTTATGCAGTCGAAAGACTGCTTGCTGGTTTGATGTTGAGTTTGTGGAATATGAGATAAAGCGTAAAATCTACCCAATTTTTGTCCATCTCAGGGAACGACCAATCATGGCTCAGCTTCAGAAAACAGGTGTGCCCAAATTGGTCTTTACCTGAGCCCTGAGGAACTACGGTGTCATGTTCAATGGAGAGTAAGTGGCAAAATGGCCGCCCTCTGAGATGGAAAAATACAGGTGGATTTTGCTGGCTCAGTCATATTCCATAAACGTAATACTAATTAGAAAGCTTTGACTAGTGGGGGCACAGCGAACATATTGGAAAGAAAATGTTGGGGTTGACTTTAATCATTAAGTTAATGAATCAAGAATTAGGCTCACTTCAATTTTACCCCGATTGTGTGCAAGGCAGTTTTTCAGGATGGTGAAGTCCCTTGGCTAGGTGTGCTTGGGGTGGAAGAATTTTTTGTTTGAGGTCAGTGACTAAAATACAACAACAAAATCACACTCTGTGACCGTGTGGACAGTGTGGCTGCAAAAGAGGAGACAAACTCTTGATTTTCCTCCATTTTCACCTTTCTTCGGGCGTACCCTTACATGTATGTTACTTCCAGAAATACTGTGTTTCCATCTTACTGCGTTTTCATAATGGTTTCTCTCTATCTTGACTTTAAGATGGCTGACTAAAGCAGCTTTGTTTGTGTTTGATGGGAGAGTTTAGATTGAGTTACCCTTCAAGTTAGTGTCTATTGTTCACTGGTCTTTCATTACAGGTTAGAGTTTCTCCACAGGTCATTGTTATGGTTTACCTGGACCGTGGTCTATACGGGGATAAGTGTCAGGGCAAAATGATCAGTAGGATTTAGGGTGCGCAGCTTCTTCATTACTAAATGCGGGTCACTCAGAGTTCAGCAATCACATCCCATCCCCAATTTATCTTGAAAAAAATGCTTCTCTTTTGACCATCTTTTGTACTGTTTCCACTTTTTCACCAATCCGTTAGTCTATAACCACATTTACACAATGCGTGGGGGCAATTTGGACTACCGCAAGCTAGTGGTGTTGCACTATTTGACAATCGTGCAAGTAACTCTCTGGTTTGCCTTCATGTTTTCAAGAGCGGCAGCCCCTCCCAGATGGCATCCGTCAACTTCATCACCCTCATCTGACCCGTTGTCTCTCCCTCCATTCCATTACTTCCCTCTATTTTATCAGCCAGTTATTAAAGTAGATCTTATTAAAAGGCGGGAGGAAAAAAGTAATCTATATTTGCATTCAGTCTATAGCAATTCATTAATATTATGACATTTAGAGGGAGCTTGGCGGGCTGGGGCTGCCTGCTACCCTTTTGCCCGCTTGAAATGTTAATTTAAAAACTTCCCTCTTTGTAATGGAATAAGAAATCCTCTCTTACCCTATCAATTCTGGAAGTCAGGCAAGGCATACTAATTCACCCAATTGAGGTAGCGCGTCACTCTGATGAAATAAGAAAAAGCAGAATTGGTTTGAAAGTCCTTAATACCTCCAGTTGCGTGCATTTCTCTATTATGTGAGGTCACAATGCTGAACTGATCATATCCATGTTTTTTTTGTCTGCGTTTGTTTGTACTATACGCTTGTATTTATATATTTACCTCGCATACAGTTTATGTATTTGTGTTGATTGTCAAAACAAATGATTGCGAATAATGTGGAAATTATACGTTGACTCTCATTTGTCTTTGTCTTTCAGGCTACTCACCATGTGCACGAGACATTTTGGCAGTGTGGTGACACAGACTATACGCACATATAAGACAGACCAGTTCCCTTTACTCCTTATTGTCATGGGAAAACGCACCTCCAATGAAGTTCTAAATGTTATTCAAGGTAAATGCTGTGTGTACATTGAATAAATGCTCCATTTTTATTCTAAAGGCATGGCACAATGCATTCTTCTCTACTTCGGTTTCTAAAAACATTCTTTCCGTTGCTTGAAATTTCTGAAGAGATTCATCACATGTCCGATTGTGGCTACACTTTTACTCTCAGGTAATACGACAGTGGACGAGCTAATGATGAGGTTAATGGGAGCAATGGAAATCTTCACAGCACAGCAACAAGAGGACATAAAAGATGAGGTAAAGGCACTTGCTCCGGAAACGTACGGGTCTTCGGATGTTGTGTGAATTGTGTCCCCCCCCAAACCCGGCAGCCTTTCAAATGTGCCTCCTACTGGCGAATTTAATGGCAGGGCCGCATTATGCCATATTTCTACTGCTACTGCGGTTTGACATTGGATTGTTGTCAATTGGGATCTAGTTTAGCATTTCCAATGTATAGTGTGTGTATTTCAAACCTTGTAAATTTGTGAGAAGAGTATGGAGAAGGCCCCTTTCTGTTACAACATGAGTCAGTGTACAGATCCAAGTTCATAAAAGGCATGGTTGAAAGGTGGAAGAACATTAATGTCTTGACCTAAACCACATTACATATTAGTTGAGATGAGTTATCGAGCAATTTGTAGCATCAATGACGTGGACAAATAAATGGTCCACTGGGCAAATGAACAAAACGTTCCACGCACTGTAAACACACTGCAGGTGTGTTTCTATTCTCAAAATTGTATCCAAACGTTCTGGTTTGTCACTTTGTACATTAGAAACAACTGAGGTTGAAGGAATCGTGCTGTGCCGTGCCGTGCTATGTGTCTGAATAGCAACGCGCTGAGTAGAGCGCGAGGCATTGTTATTTGAAATGACACACAGACATTGTTTCAGCTAATTTAAGTTTAAGATCTCATTTAGGGATAGGTTCCCACACTCGTCAGTCTGTTTCTATTTTGACTACCGGTTTTATAAATGAGAGATGTCACTCCGTATTAGAGTTTAACAATTAGTCAGTGAGCAGCAGTGCTTGTCAGTTATGAGAACCGCAGATAAGCAGTAACTTTGGTCGTACATAATGACTGTGTTACTGACAGCTACTTTTCATGTAATCTTAATTGCAACACTGTTTTGGCATCAGTTTTGGATTTCCCACTTTAGTCACACCTCAGTTGATCAAGACCAGTTGACAAGAATTCATTATTGCAAATGTGTTTGTTACTATAGACATTCATGTATTTATTTATTTATTTAATTTGAGACCGGTACTTGTGAATATGAAAAGTTCCATACTATCGTTAACACAAAAAACCTGCTGAAATGTGAGCTTGTATATGTATGAATGACATTTTACGTATACAGTTACATTATTATAAAATCCTGTGCATAATATGGCATAACATTACACCCGTTACATTATTCCCATGCTTGGTAAATGTTAGTCTCTTTTATTTGATTAAGGAGTTCTGAGGTCTCGCTTTATAATGAATGCATCAATGGGTGTTAGCTCATTTGGACAGTTAAGAAACAGGCAAAATGTACAGTAAAGTTGTGTTGAGGAAGTGTTTACGTTGGAAAATAACCCAGGTGCAGGCTGCCTGAAGGAAATAACTTGTAGAATGTCACATGACAACAGCATAGACTTTGAATGGTTTTGAAAGCCTAATGCAGCTGTGTGTTTGTCAATTAGGCCCAATAACCACAGGAATTGAGTCAATGCTCCTCCTGACAGGACCTATTCTCATCTCCAGGGCCAAATGGGTGAAGTCAGCCTTGACATTGCTCTAATTCCAATCTTCACTTCATCTTGTTCCAAGTATTGGTCTTTTTGGGGGGGGGGGGGTGTTTAACTGCAGTGTCAGTTGTTTTCACTATATTTTCCTACTACGCATAAACCCGACACACCACAAACGCCAACGTCCACTCAGCTCAGACATTCCATGTTGACAGTGTCTAACAACAGAGCAGCTGGATAGCCACTTTGTGTCTTCAGCAATTCGGACAGTCTCAAAAGTCATTCCAGTGGTTGTCTGAATTTTTATCTTTGTATCTATCTACTTATCAAATGACGACTCACTGTAGATCTTGTGGCTTTCATTTGCCTGCATCACCAGTCATTGTCCACTCCTCCACTCTTCTGGGAAAACTATCTACCAGTACAAGAATTGTGTTGAATTTTTGTCCATTCATCCAGAAGAGCAACTGTGAGTGAGGAGGTCACCGATGTTGACCCTGAGAGGGCTCCTGGATCCTCAGTCTCTGTTCCAGTTCATGCCAAAAGTGTTTGATGGTGCTGCGGTCAGGTCAGGATGGATTAGTTATGCTGACATATTGCAAAAGAGCAAAAACACAAGCGACAGTATGTTGAGATCTGAGTTTAAAAGTAACCAACGTAAAACATTGTCCAAAAATAATCTACAAATGTCTGTGCACCCAAAATATTTTTTTTCATCTGGCCTAATGTTTTGTTGTCATCATTTCACTTTGAAAGTGTGCCACCTTGTCTTTCCAACAGTCTCCTCTTCCACTATAGGCTAATCACCATAGTGGCAGTTACCAGATTTGAAAATCCTTCCATCCATCCATTTTCTGAACTGCTTTATCCTCACCCCCGCGGGGGGTGCCAGAGCCTCTCACCGTCTTCGGGCAGTAGCTAAATAGCTATGGTAATAATGCGATGGTAATTAGCAGTGATGATGAAGGTACGCTAACTTACTGTACATTAAAACAGATTTTGCACACAATTATGCTGGCAAAAATTGGGATAGCATCGGAGTTCATTTCTGTCCTTCAATTTACAAAAGTGCAAACATATACCCTTAGGACTCAATAGTGGACTCCAAGGTTGGCAAAATCGCCTGTTGGAGCAGATGGACGTGTCTGATCTGGTGTTTGAAATGTGTCACTTTTATCACGATCTACATCACACAAATTCATACAATATATAGCCGTGCCGTTTGTTTGCATGAGCCTTTTCCAGTGCATTGGCGGTATAATCTTTTGATGCTTGCCCTTCTCCCACTCTTTTACAGTTTCCTTTCACTGTTTGGCCATTATGGGAGCCAAGAGCACAAATGTATCTTTTGCATGTGCTTGACTCAAAGCAACAATACACACTGTCCTTTTGCTTGCCCGCCGATTAGCTTCACAGTGGCCCCCTCCGATCATCACAATAAGCTTCCATTGCCATATCCGGGCAGGCACACAGCGTGGGCCCTCAGAAAAGAGAAAAGTACTGGCTCGACGCTCTTAACACAATAGACTCTCGTATTTAGTCCCGGTCTTTCTAAAGCACTCTCCGGCCGCAGAAGGTACACAGAGAAAAGCGGCCTGTCCCCTTCCCTCTGTACAAACAGGAAGAGAGAAGCCGAGGGAATAGAAGAGAAAGGGATGGTGAAACCGAGATGAGGATTCATAAAGGAAGTTCGGAGTCTGATAAATGACAGTTTGGTCACAATGAATTCCCCTCTGTTGCTACTCTTTCACAGGTGGTGTTTGTACGTAACCACACTTAACGTGCTCTGCTTTCTTTTTTGTCTTGCTTCTGTCTGGTTCCACACCCACTCCCCTGACTCAGATGTTTGGTTTGTGTCTCCTCTCCACATAGGACGAGCGGGAAGCAAGAGAGATGGTTAAGAGAGAACAGGACGAGGCCTACCGTCTGTCTTTGGAGGCTGACCGAAAGAAGGTATGAAAACAATGACAATAGATCAACTCAGGTGTGGGATTGCCACAATAAATCTACACTGTAGTGTACTATACCATTAGGCATACTTGGACAGTCTAATGAGATCCATTAAATGATAAAAACCTTCAAAATAATGTCTTCAAAATCACTTTCAGAAAATGTCAAAATATTTAAAAACCAAAAAGTCCACCTTTTAGGTATGTCGCAACCCGAACCGCAAGTCTGCGGGTGTCCACTGCACCCAATTTTTTTTCCAACATTGTAACATTAAATTAACCTAATTGCTCCATGGGGATGAATAACATTTTCAGAATCGGAATTTGTTTGAAAAATTACATTTATGTGTGTGCGCATTGACAAATCGTGTTTGCAATCTGACAAAAATATGGGGGTCCTCTTGATTAATTTTGAGCACTGTACCTCTATGACAGTGTCATTAAACTATTGTGGTGTGTAATTTTTTTAATGTATTTTTAAAAATGTATGTTATTTTTAATTTATAAAGCTGGAGTTTTATCATGAGTAAATAATTAACTGCAAATGATGAATTATATGCCATAGTGTACATGTTTGCACAGTCACCATTTTCTGCCACGTTTTGGTTCTCTTTTCGATCTCCATAAAAAGAAATTGTTTCCTTTTCAGAGGGAAGCTCAAGAGCGAGAAGAGGCTGAGCAAGTTCGCTTGGAGCAGATGAGAAAGGAGCAGGAGGAAGAGAAGGAGGTTATTTTCATCATGCTCATATACTCTGATCAGTTTTGGTCGCATGTTCTCTTCACCAATGCAGGATATTTTTCCATCCTGGTGTTTTATTGTTTGTTTTTTTTAATATGATTGTTAAATTGTGGTTTTGTTGCTCGCTAGTGAGTAGAGTTGATCAGGCACGGAGCCTTTTGAGAAGAACTTTGTCGTTTTAATTACAGTGAGCCCCCTCCCTGCAGATATCGCCCAACTTTACACACAGTTATTGTTCTGTTTAGCTGCTTTGCATCGGTACAACACACAAGCCCATATTGAAGCCAAAGTTAACAAAAGACTCACAGACGTGTGCGCAAACACATATATTCACTTGAAAACAATAATTGTATGCCAAGTGCGGGCTAAGACACACATACACAGGCAGACACTGTCACGCACATGGGACAAACAATAATTCTGCGAGGACGACACCAATGCCGTTATGCTCTTCGTCGTCATATAGTGTAGTGCCGGCTGATTGTTGTTTGCTCAGCAGCACGGCGCCTCAGGGCACCGAGTGGTATTGGGTGACCCAGCTCGCTCAGGTGATTTGTCACTTAAGTTAAACAGAAAACAACAAAAGAGTCTCTGGCCGGCTACCTTGATTATATCACTGTAGACCTGTGTGTGTGTGCGCGCACACACTAGGGTGTTTTTACAACAATGGGTACCGTGGCCCAACTTACAGTAGATCACATTTCCATGCCCACGCTTCACGGCGTCCATTGTCTCCTCCGCAAATGAAGTGCTCTTGCTCTTATTCGCAATCAGTCTTTTACTTTCGTAGAAGATGACAGCTCTGGAACTAGAAATTATTTTTTCACAAATGCTCTCCTGACTGTTGAGCACCCGGAAAATACCAAAATTATTCCGTCTTACCATGACAACTATCCCTAGCAATTAGCCTCCCTCAAAGAAATGAAATGATGACATGAAGAAAATATAATATATAATCTTTGTAAGATACGTTTTCATTAATTGATATTCTGAAACACGTTTGACTGCACATAGTGCTCGCATGTTGTGTTATGTTTGGTTAAATTGGACCGTGGTATGAATTCTCTGATGGTGCACTTCCTTTAGTCGGTCTAAAGCTTCTCATCTCAAGCCTGGTGAGCACAA
The DNA here is from genome assembly GCF_001891065.2 of Hippocampus comes. Lineage (NCBI taxonomy): Eukaryota > Metazoa > Chordata > Actinopteri > Syngnathiformes > Syngnathidae > Hippocampus > Hippocampus comes. The sequence continues at coordinate 477,363 of NW_017806175.1, forward strand.
GAGAGGACGTGGATCACTTGAAAACAAATGGGTACATTTTACTTCGGTTCAACTCCAATATGAATACTGCGTGGACCAAAGGCATCACTGTTGTTAAAATAACAGCGGAAACAGTTGCATGTTATTCTGGCCACATAAGTACAAAACCTGAGGCTAAGGCAGTGGTGTCAAACTCAAGTCCCGGGGGCCATTTGCGGCCTGCACAATGATATTTTGTGGCCCCTTGCATAACATCAGAAAGGTTCATGTTTGTGGTTCCCACTTTTTTTGCCATGCCATTGCCCTGCACTGGCTTTTTTTTTTTTCAATCACTATTGGGGGACCATCGCCCAGGCTCATGACAGCCAAACTCTACTGACAAAAATTTGGGGATATTTGGCTTTCGGGTGAAATTTCAGGACGAGCCTAAAATGCATTCAAACCTTTACAGGTGAACTTAATGTGACCTTCTCTAAGCTTTTGAATGCACAGCCCACCTATTAAATGTTTCAGTACTTTTTGAACAAGTTGCTGTTCTCTGTCGAGGAGCTGAACAGCAAAATTCACAACAGTTGTTGGACCCTTGAATCGACCAATAAATGTCCCGGTTCAATTAGAGATGGTGTTTTAACAGCCGTCCTCATCATGCTATTCACAATTTGACATCATGAGACCAAGATGCCACCTAACAATGGACCCACAGTAGCTTGCCATTGTGATGCTTCAAACAGGACGTTGTCAGACGGAAGTGGCCACTGAGCTTCGAGTGTCATCAGCAGGTTGCAACAGAGATACAGAGCGACCGGACTTGGATCCCTTTTTGTGGAATACTTGATGCGGCCCAGACTCTTAGTGGCCCCCACATTAGTTGATTTTGAGACCCCCGGTCTAAGATTTCTTAGTCCAGTTGTCCGGATTGCCACGCCCTTTTGCTTGTGTCACCTGTATCTGCGTTTGCAATGGAGGAATTCCCGGATCTTTGTGACTACTTAATGCAGTTGAGAATTTCTAATTGGCATCTGTTTGAAACGTTACTGTCACATAAGCTTATCCCACGAAACGTTGTATGGCAGCAGACAGCATTTTTGTTTTGTAAGAGTTTTTGCATACAATACTGTCCATTCAGGTTCTGACTTTTACCCGGCAAATTTAGAAACATTGTTCAAGATGGCAATGCTCAATTAGCATTTATTGAACCGAGACCAATCATGAACCATTTCCTGCTTTCACCTGAACCAGGGAACCTGTAAGCATGAACATTTTCTTAACCTTAGAGGTTGACAGCAGCCTTTTCTGCCTTAGTCAATTAATCAATCAATCAATCAATCCTTTCATACATGGCCATGTAACTTTAAAAGTGCCTCACATTGTTAAAAACCATGATGAAAACAACGAAGAATGGGTTAAAACCGTGAGTATGTATTTTTGAGACTTTTTGAGGCTTTAGCGAAATCCATGTTATACACAGAGGTGTCCACAAAAGAAGTGAACAAAAGAGAAGTCGGGGCGCGCTCTCTGCGTTTCTCACGACTTTTGCAGGGCTCTTGATATGTCGTCGTGTCGCTGTCAGTTGCGCCACCACTCGTCATTTGTTTGCCTTTTGTGGTTCACCAGATGAATGAATAGATAGATGCTCCAGGTTATTTTTTTATGGAGCAGCCCAAACTCTGCACAGACGCTTGTTCTGTGGTTTCTTCAGGGACGCTACACCTCATGTGTGGGTGTTTATGCTTGCGTCTGTGTTTGACTGTCTGTCTCCATTTGTACCTCCACCATCATACACACCCTCAATCTGTTATTTGTGTGTGTGTTAGGTTGTCCCTGGGGGACCCTTTAACTCAGTCAGCAGCATCAGCAGCTTGTACCTGAGGGAACTGCTGATGGCGCGGCACGAGCGCTACCCTGCCCACCCAACACCAGAAGCTGCTAATGAGCTACTGTTGTACACTCTTATGAAATATAATTGCATTATGGTGTGTAAATAAAGCCGGGGCGTGTTGTCACAGCATATGCTCCCCGGCTGGCCAAACAGGAACAACAAGCAGTGGGGGGAGGAGAAGTCGAGGGGACAGAAGCAGAATGAAGTGGGAGGCTCTAGGGAGCAGCTGAAACGCTGTCTCCCAAACGCACCAGAGCTGATTAGCTCTGCTGCAAAATCTGACAGGTGATGGTTGCCTTTTGTTCCAACAGACACATTTGTGCTGTAATGTACAAAGTACGGGTCAAATCCATAGAATAAACTTGTCTCCACTCAATAGGTCAATGTGATGCCTGATGTATGCAGTGTTCCCTCGCTAATTTGTGATTCAGTTATTGCGGATTTGTGACCAGAACATGATCTTCTGCAGTTTTACGTCACTATTTTACGGGGTTTCTTTGCTATTTTTCTTCCTTCTTAGTCGGACCAGTCAGGAAATGTTGATTTATTATTTTTTTTATTGGTTTTACATTTGCTTTGTTTTAAAACTCACACCATGAAAATTACGGTCATTTTAGGAAAATCACCCTGATGCCCGTGCACACCTGTTTTTTTTTGGTGCACTCTGAATAACAAAACAGCATATTTCATCAATGCTCTTGAGTTTCCAATTGGTTGGAGTTAACAAGTGCGCGCTCAGAGAATGTTTCCTGAGAGCTCCTTACACCCCCCAATTCCCGAGCCCTCATCATGGGTGCATTTGGAATTGTCCATCAAGCAGGCCGCTTCCCTTAAACCGTTCATGATATTGTTCACACACTCTTCAGCCACACATTTTCTTTGGAAAAAAAAAAAGTCTCAGTTCACTTTAGCGGGCTGTCAAGTGCAAGCCGGAGCAACAGGTGGTCATTTTGTGTGAAATCATCTGTCCGGATGTATAGTTAAGTTGAATTCACATCAGAACACACATCAGTATTACTCTTTGAGTATAACGTCATTGTGCATAATGTCACATCATACAAAGGAGAAAATCTCATCCGAAGTACATGTTTAAAATGATGAATGTTGACACGGGCTCGTTATCTTGAACAACATTCATTTTGGGAGACTATTTACATTGCTGATTGTAGGCTGTCATCAAACAAACCATCGCATGGTAACCTGTACTGCTTGATAGGCTTTGAGGCTGAGATGCTCACCGGCCTCATTGCATCAACACCTGTATGTAAAGCCCCTTGCCTTTCGTCAACATGCAGCTATACTCTACCACATCTTAGAAAATACGCTCGTAAATTTTAACGTTTGAGGTTTACATGCAGCTGTTAAGGTAGACAATTAACATCCGTTGTGTGTCGAGGCACAACAGACTGGACGAGTTCTTTTGCTTTGTCATCTTTTAGCCTAGCGTTTTATTATAACAAAAGAGCTCAACTTTTCCAACCGTGCCAAAGTCTGACAGTCTTACTCACAAAGTGTTCCGTACTGACCACAGTGTTTCCTTTCTGTCAGGCCATCCGTTTGTCACTGGAGCAGACCCTACCGCCGGAGCCTGGCGAGGAGTCGATGGAGCAGATAAGCAAGCTGCGAATCCGCACGCCCAGTGGAGAGTTTCTGGAAAGGCGCTTCCTGGGCAGCTGTAAGCTCCAGGTTCTCTTCGATTTTGTGGCTTCCAAGGGATACCCATTCGACGAGTTCAAGCTCCTCACCACCTTCCCTCGTAGAAATGTGAGTTGCCAAGGTTACGTTCTTGTGAGAATTTAGAAGGAAGTTATTAGTTTAAGAGCTCTATTTAAATTTTCAAGGGGACTATGTTAGAGCAAAGTTAGTGTCACTTAACCTTACTGTACTTTAGTTGACTGTCGGTCGGTCTTTCCAGGAGGACATCATCCCCAGGCGAGGTTTCTGTAGCGTAGTGTTATTTATTTATTTATTCATTCATTTATTTTTGTAGCACTACAGTGAGACGCACTAGAAAAATGGCGAGTGCTGCCCAAAAGAACCCCATCCACATATTTCTATAAAAATGCTACATTTTATCAGAATTTCCAGCCAGCCTGAATCATTTTTTCAAACAAAAATCCCCAGTACTCTCGATATTGGATTAAAAAAAAAAAGGCAAATTTTTTTCCGAGTGGGATCACCAGTTTGCCGCTTAGATTTCTCCCCATATTTTGTGTTTTTGTAATAGTACTTGCAGTCACCACATGTCAAAACATGGCATGGAAGAGCTTATCTGAAGGAATACCAATAGCATCATCGTACCATATAGTTAAATTCTAAAACACCCCCTTGTTTGTTCTCGTCTGTGATGGGCCGTTAACACACTCTTACTGTTTCTCTTGAGTTTTAATTCTTCATGTTGCATCACTGCCTTTTTTTCATGCGTACCGGTGATAGTAAAAGCTGACTGCTCATTTGTCCACCCACTATTTGAGTGCATATCAGTGAGTGTGCCGATTGTGAATACAATGCACGATAACTGTGGGGATACAGTTGTCAGCACCAGTAGTTGTAGTCTGTGTGGTTTTTGTGCTGACGGCGAGCATCAGCCTCTTGAAACCAAATCATAAACAGCGCTTGGTCTCCTACGCTCTATGGTAACGAATTAATAATAAGCACTGTTTAAACTGCCGCTTTAATTAGCCATGCTGCTGGAAACAAAACAGAGATTTTCATTAATCAACAGTGGATGGGGGTGGCAGCATTGAGGTGTGTGTCTCTCCGCGCGTAGGCTTGTCCAGGCACCGTTCGCCGGCAGTCTTTTGAGACCAGTACGGCACAAACACCGCAAGTCAGCACCCACATTAACGCACAGCTCGCACGTTGTTTTTTCACAATCACACACTTCACAAGTAGAGACGTTTTCAAGCAAACACATGCGCTTCTCGCAACTTTACCACTTGAAGGATTCACAGTTTTCTCTTCATAATCAAGAGTAAAAGTGTGATGGACCAAGATAAAGATGTCTGCATCACAGATGAAAATTCCTGTCAAAACAGGATGACGGGATTTCAAGGGAGGAGCAAAGAGGACCAATCGAAAGAGTCAGAGACAACAAAAAGCTTTAGACAAAGAAAATAATTCATCAGTGTTGCTGCCTGATGGGGAACTGGTTAGAGAAGACACACGGAGTAGATATTGAGAAGATGATGGTTGAGAAAAGTGATAGATTTTAGGGGGAAGGCGGATAAGTGGAAGCGCCAGTATGAGGCTGTGAACACAGGCCCTGGTCTAATCCCGCAGCTCTGAGTTGTAATTAAATGCGGCAGAGCATAAAAAAAGCTCCATCCCGTCCAGACGCTCTCACTGTTGCTCTGCCAGTATCAGAGGATCGAGCACTCTTGCTTTTGCCGTACAACTGTTGACATCTTTCTTCGACAGCCTTGTCGATCGAGTGTCGATCGGTCGACACTGACATGATTTTGGCACATCTACTATATATCTTGACTTTTTCCCCTCCACATACAGTATGATCGGGGCTTTTTTCAAAATTCAGTTTTATTAATATATTTGTTTTTGTAATCACACTTCCGTCCTCTGTGTTACATGAGAGATGTTTTTTTTTTTTGTTTGTTTTTGTTTTTTTAATGAAAATTAATCCACCCCAAGTGTTTTTGGAGTGCTTGTTCAAAAGGATATGTTGTTGTTTTTTTTGGGTGGGGGAAATAATATAATTGCAAGACATCAGTAAAGTACATGAGGCAAATCAAATTTAATTTCTCGCTTAAGCTGCCTTTCCAAAAAGAGCGCCAATCAGTGCCCATCCATCTCCAGTTTTTGGACGACTCGTCAGGATTTGGTCCCAGTGGCTTATCTCCTCAGCACTACGGCAGGCCTTACACTGGCATCATTTGTACAGGGCTTAGCCGTGCTCAGGAAACTAACCCTTTCTACGACTGTCTGCAAGTTTGCAGAAGAGGGGGAGGGGGGTGGACTTAATGTTTCACTTCTTGCCATTCAACAATTTTCCCTTTTTTTTTTTTTTTTCCCCCTTATGCCCAGCGAGCCTCCGCTGAGAGGCCCGAGGTCATCTTCCGTCAGTACGACGTGAACATGTTTAGACTGTTACTCTAGCCATCCCGTCGTCCTCGGACAGCTAGACTGTCAAACTCGCATCTGATTTTCCTCATTCTTGATACTGTACTCTTCCACGCTGCTAAACTGTCTTCCGGCATGATTCTCAGACAAAACCTGAGATTCTGAAACAATAAACAGCCGCACAAAAGAAGCCGTGTACTCCGCTGGAATAGATTTGACATCTGTTGTACGGATGGGATTATTATTTTTTTTTTCTTCTTATCTGAACATTTGAGTAAAACATTTACAGCAGTTTATTTTCACAGTAGTTTCATTCATCCAAAGTGGCTTCCTCTGGTGCATTCTCTCTAAATAAAATGTATGACAGGCGAGCTCCATTACCGCTCAAAATCTATAAATGCCTGTGGCCAGAATCACGCCGATCATTTCTTGTCAAAAACCGCGCTTGCAGTCTTCACATTTTACCCTCGACCGCCTCCTCACCTCCCAATCCCCGTCGCTTTCCCTCTCTTTGTCTCAGCTTCCCTCCTCTCTCCTTCTCTTCCCCCTCCATGGCACATGATCCCTTCCTTCCCTTTTTATTTATTATATTTACCTTATTAAATCTAAACTGTAGTCAGTACATTTTCTCCACATTTCCTGTTGGTCTCCCTTTTCCCGCTTGGGCCCGTGCGATGCTCTCCTCTTCCTTTTGAAGTTCTCCATATTTGCCTGTTGTTTTGTGTTCCCTCACCGGCACTACGTGCTGTCAATGCCTCCCGAGCAGCCGATAATGATCTCCCACTGCTTTTGTAATTGCCCAAATAAACACTATACAACGCTGGTTTGAAAACGGACAAGCTATTTGGTTTTAATTAACGTACCAGGGCCTGTAATGGCCTCTTAGAAAGCGTTATTTCAGCTGCATCTTTAATTATGCCGGGATCGCCAACCCGTGGGCCTGTGTTTATTTTTCCGTTTCTTTTCCGTCATGCCGAGCTTTGCTGAAGGCCACCTCAGTGTTTTACATTACAATCAAACCAGTTATCAAGTATTTATTATTCCCATTTTTACATTGTGTGTGGCAGTAAATCACTTTCATTACAAATTGAAAAAAGGCAATTTTATTTTTCTTCCCTTGTGATGGGCCCGAATGTTATGACCACTTGCAAAAGCTAATGTCGTCCAAGACAAGATCTGCACAAACAACCCAAAAAACAGCCCTACCAAAATAACAATGTTATAAAACTGACAATGTGTCAGAGGTTTTGTTTTTGCTATTGTGGTTGATTGTTTGCTGTGTTGTAGATTTGCACAGTATCATACTCTCTCAACTAATTGACACAACCAAAATATTAGACATAGTTCTGATATTGATGCATTACAGTTCTGCACCACTGGCACCTCCAGCCACATTCATGGAGATATTGTTCCATTAATACGGATCACAACGTGAGTCAAAACTGAACCGTTTTCCATTTCTGTACCGTTTATCCTCCGCCTGCGCTGCGAGGCGGATGGGTTTACCGCTCGCCCACCTTGCCGCCTCTCAACTGTATTACCATCCGAAGATTTGATACAACTCTTTTCCATTGTCTTGAAATATTTAAAAATATTTCATCCCAAAAAATGGCTTGTCTCTCTGAATCCCATCCAGGTCATTGAAATGTTGGACATACTGCAAACTTTATTGACACAGGGTTGACAAACAAAACGCAAGTCAGAGCTCGTCCCTTTCTCGTATTCATGCACGCTAGCACGTGAGGCTGCGGGCGGCACAGGAGGAGAGAGTATGGCTTAGGCAGAGCGGGCCGGGAAAAACAACAGCTTTGTTTGTTGACAGATGCCTCCATGCTTATGGTCTGTTAATTGGATAACAATGTAAACAATCACCGATGGCGATGGCGCCCGTCTCCTGTGTCAGTGTGGCATCTTGTTTCCCTACTTTCCTTTTCAGAGTCAGATGCTGCGCTTCCCTTCGTCATCGCTCCCTGGCGCAAAACTCTGATCCAAATTTTGCTGCAAAAAAACACACCCACACACACACACACACACACAGACACATCGAGTTGTATGAACTTCAAAGACAGATGCACACGCTCTTGCCCCCACCCCAAGCCTCATTTACTCCTACCTGATGCTGTGTTGTCACAACAGCCTCCCGGTCTTATTAGCATGTCAGCCATTTGCGACACCCCACTCCCAAGGTGGGGGGAAAAAATAAACGTAGCAGCCCGGTTGGCGTTTCAGCCCGTCGTTGGGATGCTTTATATGATTGCAGCGAGTTGCTCGCACCCGCGCCCGCACCCCCCGCGCTATTTGCTCCCTGCAGCGTTGTGAGGTAGTTGCCGAGGTGAGGGGCTCGAGGTGATATGGCAGCCCATCCCTGCTCGCACCAGGCTTCGCGGCACCCACGCTGAGAAGTCAAGTGTCTAAATGGCACGTTGAAATGAGGGCAGAGATTTGAAAGACGGCGGGGTTAAAGCCCGGTGCTGTGCACGTCGGTGTGACATTTCAAAATACCCCCGGGAATGTGAAGGTTTGCCTGATGTTGATATGTCCTTGTCACCTTCACTTAATTTATTTGACTTCATTTTTCGTACCCTCTGCCACATGCTCAAATATATATAACAAGACTCTATAATCTTTTTTACTTTGAGAAGATGATTTCTTAGTCAATGATTTCACTTGAGGAGTATCTTTGTTACTTTCCGGAGCAAATTAAGTGCATGGACATGTTGAGTATGTGTATGACTACTCTTTCCACTGAATTTACACTCGTTAAATTTGAAGTTAGCGTAATTTTGACGTGTCATAATTGCTAGCCTGTTTGTTACTCTCTTACCTCTTTGACGATGCCGTTGAAGTGAGGTTTTTTTTTTTTTTTTTTTGTTCAGACAAGGCAGACTCATTTAGGGGGGACTCTTTGCTTCTCCCTTCAATCTGGCTCTGAAGGCAAACCCACTGCTCTGTCTCTGCCTGCCGTAGAGCTTGGCCTTATAACTATCGATTGTATCAGTCAAAAAAAAAATTATCCTTAGATTCCTAAGTACCAGATTTCAATTGCGCAACCTGAAGGTTCGTACTTCACTCCTCGTCATTTATATTGTGCGGAGAGTGATGACAGATGAAGGTGTGACTCGTTCATGGTCAGATTTCACGTTTCATTGCCTCTAATAGTCTCTCTCGACCTGTCACTCTTTTTGTTGGAAGGTCAACCTTTACTGCGCTAGGCTTACCTCCTTCCACCCAGGAGAGCAGGTACAGGGAATTGGATAATTATCCTACTATGTGGTAAGAAGAGGGTTCCTAATCAGAGGGGCTGACGAAGCAGTCATCAGATAAGCCCTGGACACATCTCATTGTCACAGCACCTCCCCGCCGCACAGCCCATTCAGCCCAGGTGTGAGATTGGCCCGATGTAACACAACTCCACCGGTGATTAGCTCACATAAGCGAAGAGGCCCACGGGGGTGTCAGGGAGAGTCAGATTGTTTAAAAAAAAACAAAAAAAACATGTCAGACCCCCTTCATGTCGGCTAACTCAATCAGCTCCGTGGTGGGTGGCGCTGCATTATTCTTCTGCCCGGCACCAATACCTCGTGTGAACAGAAAACATGTTTCTCTCTCTTTCAGTCTTGAAATTCGTCATTGTAGGGCATACACAAAGGTGTGTCCTTATCCTCTCCTACATACTCCGGCTCATTTTAGAATTTAACATCAATGCCACAAACGCTTTTACACAGCTCTCTTACCTCCTCAGATTTCCGAAACACAATGTTAGGAACCCATTCCGTATGCCTGCTTCCTTATTCAAAAGAAACAAGAACTAAAGCAACGGCGACTTCAGCTGTTGCGTTTCTGTAACTTGCAATGTAATCCTGCACATCGTTCTTATTGGAGTCCTTGGAAGCCATTGAGGGAGTTTGTCTTGAAAGCCCCGATCAATCCTTTGGACAAAGCATCCAATATATCCAGCATGCAGAACCTTTCAGTTCACGTTGGTGTTTCTTGTTGAGGTGTGGAAAATGTTCCACTTGGCTTTCTGATATCGAGTGCGCACATTATGTGCGAACAGGCTTGGGGAGTAATGGAATACATGTACCGGTGTTAGGTATTCAAAATACAAAAAAAAAGTGTCATTTTATTTCGTTCTGAAGGGAAAAAAAAGTCGAACTTTATTCCGTAATAAGTACAGAAAAAAAATAATCAAATTACAATTAGATTTATTCAAAATCTGGATTATTTTGCAGGATTACATTTTTAACGCAGCACAGTCGAGTCCTTGCCACCGTCAAACTTGCTGGCCGGACAAGCTTTCTCATAGTTAGAGTATAGCACAACGGACCGCCGTTGGTCATTCCACCTAAAGTTTTTGTTCGCGTATGAATAAATGAGACGTGTCACTGGCTGCATACGTGTTGGTCGAGAGCGGTCACTTCCAAAAGTGAGTCAATGAAAAAGGATGGTGACTGTTTTGCATCGTATTCACTGCAGGACTTCTCTGTCTGTTGTGTTACATGACTTAAAGATTATGGCACTTGGATTACTTTACTAAACTACCTTTTCTAACAGGTAACTAGTAGACCCACTTAACCATAAGCAATCCAGTTCTATTATCTGTCTCATTCTTCCGTCTCGCCGCAGATCACCCAGTTGGATCCGGGATCAACTCTGCTGGAGGCCAAGTTGTTTCCACAGGAGACTCTCTTCCTGGAGGCCAAAGAGTAGAAAGTGACTGACTGAACTGGCCGAACACATGAGCATGGGCCCAAAACCATCTGGCTCTACACAGTATACACACACACACACACACACACACACACACACACACACAGGCAGTGACACTCAAGTGCAAGTAAGCTTCTCTGTCCTCTGCGGCCTGGTCATATGGTACACCACCGCCTGGTGTGCAGGTGTTGCACAGAGGAGCAAAGACAATAATATCACAAGCACACAGCCAACCCCACCTCCCCCAAAAACTACAACCCCCCCAAACCTAAATCTGTCTTTTGCTCTTCCTCCCCCAGTCTCCCGCACACTTCACATCTTGTGTGTGTGTGTGTGTGTGTGTGTGTCATCGCTTGCCTCAAACACACCACACAGTGACGCCATGGAGATCCCGACTAGACAGACGTTTATCACAGGAAAAACACTTGTTCACCCCCGAGCGCCTCATCGACCACATTCAACACAACCAAGGATGCTTTTCCTTTGTTACTACATGGTTTTTGCGTTTGAAAGATTCAATAAAAGCCAGCGAGAAGAGACAAGATGTCTCACATTCGCCTATATTCCCCCGATTTCTCCAAACCCACTCATCATACCCATTTGCCGACGCTCCGACCACAAATCCACTTTTAACACCCACCCACTGCATATTCAAACGCATTGTTTTTTTTTCAGGTTGATGCTATATTAGTTTTAATTTGATATATATGATATACAATATGAATTTCAACATCATTTCGTCTCCTGAAGGAATCTGGAAATTTAAACTCACAAATCTGTTACAATTAGGATTAACCTTATTTTAGATTTGGAGGATTGACCTATTGCACCTATTCGAATAGATTACAATATTTACACTGCATAGCCCACATGACCTATTTTCTCACCTGTCAAAAAAAGGGATCACATTGTATTAAGAAAACATGCATGGAATCTTATCACCACAAAACAGATTCAGGCTCCGGTCAAATATGCATACAGTATACTCTTGCTAACACATTTCTCCAAATAAGAGGTCAAGTGTGCTTGCTTCAAGTTATCTGTCACTCCCGGTTAACATTTACTGTTAAAATTTGACACGTAAAACAGAAGCGAATGCAAAAATTCAACCAAACAGGGTCTCTCCCCCCCCCCCAACCCACCAAAAAAAAAATCCACTAGGTTAACGCAAACAGATGACATGAAACCTCATACGTGTGTTAACGGAATTCAGCAACTGTTGCTTTAATTCACATGGAAAAGCAGCACATACACACAACACACAATATAATGTGCCATGTAAAATATTCTCTCTGCCGTGTGGGATCAATGCATGAAGAAGCTTTGGAGGGAACCTTCGCTGTGCCTCCCCTCTTAATGATGCCACATCTATATCAGGAAAGGTCAGAACAGCCCAGCATGTCGCAGCACAGAATGCAGATATTACTTGACAGAAAAGTGTCTGAATACTTTGCATTCGCGCCACTGCCAACAATCCTTCATTGTAATCCAAATTGGCCGTAATCTCTTAAAACGTCGGGGTGTCAGGAGATAATATTACGATAAAATGTCAAAATACTGTAGATTAATCGAGATGATTTTTAAAACCAGTTATTTTTTCCGGAAGCTGTTTAGAATTACTCGCGTCTCAAACATGATTTCTAGCGGCTTCCACTTAATCCTAGCGGGTGAAATAGACAATTATCCGATAAATCTCACTCGGCGCTCGTCATCGCATCCTGTTGTGTCTCCGAATGTTTAGAAGGTCAATCCTTCCATCCACGCAGTCATTCGCAGTCACGGCTGTGTTTTCCTCGTGCACATTTTGCCGGCTCGTATCCAACCGCGCTTGTCTGCTTTCTCACGCGAGCAATGAGTCGCGCCTAACGCCCTCAGCCGCCCTCACTTCCTCTGCTCGGGCCAAACAAGATGTATGGCTGAAGGCAAGGTGGCGGCTGGAGGAAGAGCCGCGGGGCAAATCCCGACTTTTCCGTCTGCTTATCAAGCACGCATGCGACGCTTGATTGATTTCATTATTTCCGAGGAGGCGTGCGTGACGAACGAACGATACAATACCGATGAATGATGCATTGGTTTGCTGTGAATAATACTTGAAAGTATGCTCGCGTGAGCACCATGATGGATTTAGCGGAATGCACGGAAATCGAAAGAATCCATTTAAGAGTCGAACTGAGGGCCATCATAAAACCTTTAGTAGGTAACATTTACATGTAAATTTCATACGAGTCTAAAAATGGTCCTAATTTGGGTGAAGGGGGGGGAGCACATCCGAGTGTGGTTGCCAATCAATCCACTGTCTTGTGACATAAATATTGGGAGAATATTTCGGTTCATTGACTGACAAGTGACCAGTCCCGGGTGTAGAAAGCAGAAAGATTTCATAGTTGGGGGGTTTTATGGAATACGGTGGCTTCCCGAAAGTATACGCCTCCCTAGAACTTTTTCACCTTTTGCCACATTTCAGGTTTCAAACACCAAGATATAAAAATTGACTTCTTTGTTTGTGAAGGATTAAGACTAAATGCGACACAAATTATGAAGTGGAACGGAATTCATACGATATTTTCAACTCTGTGTAGGGCATACATTATTATTTGCCCGATTTAATCTCGTCTCAGTGTAAATGCATCCGCTCTGTGATGGTCTTAGAGATCTGTTCAAATAATATTGCGGAGCAAACAAGTTGAAACAAGTTTAGAGAGTTTTTACCTCCCAAAAAATGTGTCCCACTGAGCAGTGAGCGTTTTTGCGAGGGTAGCGGAGAATTGGTTTTTCATCAATTTGTCAGGGTTTGTTCAAGGTTACAAAGATGTTCGCCAACAGTGTTAATGGTCGCCAACACTTTTTCTTGTAGCAAAGAAATTTGGAACACATTCAAAATTTTTCATATGTTCAAAATTTGCGGGAAAAAAAAGGAACATGTATTTTTTTTCCCAAAAATATATGAATTTCATTCCACTTCAGAATTGTGTCACACTGAATGCTGATTCTTCATTTAAAAAATGAAAAGCAATTTTATATCGAAATGTTTGAATCCTAAAATGTGGCAAAAGGTCTAAAAGTTGAAAGGGGGTGAGTACTTCTGCAAACCACTGTATATTCTCGCAGTCTATTATGTTCTCAGTCAACGTTTGCATGTCAAGTCCAGTTTACTTACACACACAAAAGGGTCGCTGCTTTTTTGTTTTTTTTAAATCACTCTAGTGGCCAATTAGTCTTCCATTGACAAAAATCGTTTGGCCCGGATGTTTCATTTAATCTTCAACTGACATTCAATGTTATCGTGTGAACATGCATTCAAATTTGACATTGACAGTCAGTGAACAATTTTTGAGTCCAGCCAAGTTTTTTTTCCCCTGCTTTGGAGGAATTCATTCCTCTTTGAGGGTAAATGGATATTTCATTACTGAAAGTTGTTGTCGAGTCTGTTCGTGTGTGTGTTTGAGTGTGTGTCGGACATGTGGTGCTCAGGGCGAAGGTGTAGTTTGTTTACGCAACCGTCAGACAGGTGCATGCGCTCTCAGTCTACCTCGGGGGGACGGCGCGTGCATACTGGATCTCCTGTCAAGTGTAAGATTACAGTTGCTATCACGCAGCGTGACGCGTTGCATGCGCTTGGGCATGTTCCTCTGCTGACAGAATCGGAAATGCCTCGGAAACATCACGATACACCCCGTCAATCTTTGCCATTGCTCGTATGTGTCCCTGAGGTTGGAAAAGGTCATTGACTGAAATCCATTGAACCTCCTGGACGAGGTCATTCTCACCTAAATCAGGACATCCTGCGAGAAGTGAGGTGCAAAGATTCCACATTAATCCACTCACAATAAGTTAGGGATCTTCAACTTTTGGGGGTAGATTTCACATACAAGCCCAATTCCCACTGAAGTTTGGGACGTTATGTAAAACATAAATATAAACAGAATCCAGTCAAACCTCGGTTTTTGTATGTCTTTGTTATCGACCAAATCGGATTTCACCTGAAATTTTGAGATTTTTATGCCTCGGATTACGACCGAAAACCAGTTTTTGTCCAAACTGAGCAAACCCGAATACGCCACGCAACTCCTCTCAGCTTGAAGTGTCACTTTCTCGTGTAACGTTCATTGTGAGCAGATGTGGTTGTTGCGATTTATGCAAATCTGACCTTTTTTTTTTCTTGTGCATAGCGTATTAGCCCCTAATCATGGGCGAATAAAATAGTTTCGGATTTCGAACAAATCGATTTTCTAACAGCCTTCTGGAACGGATTATGGTCGAAAACCGAGGTATGACTGTACAATGATTTCCAAATCATGTCCGACCTACCGTATATTTAAATCAGGGGTGTCAAACTCATTTTTGTCGTGGGCCACATTACAATGAACATTTCCCTTGGAGAGCCGTGATGACTGAAACTGTACAAAAAAGTCAAGAATAATGTTTTATTCAATTATTATTCAAGTAATTGTAATGAGGGGGTTGGTAACAAGAAAATCATTACAATATGTCACTGATTTATTACATATGAAAATGTGAAATTTTGGTACAGATTTTACCAGGCATCATGGAAGTTGTCATCTTTGATTTTGCTTTTGCGGGCCACTTAAAATGATGTGGCGGGCCACATCTGGCCCCCGGGCCTTGAGTTTGACACCTGTGATTTAAATGAATACGCGACATTTAATGTTCGAACTGATAAAGCACTTCAATGCTAATCATATCATCCAATATTGTAGTGTAAGTCAGAGGTCCCCTGCCGCTGGTCGAGTGACGAGAGTTGCTCTTTGACACAAGAGTCAAATCTGAGTTGGATGTCTTCATCAGCCTTCAATCAGGCGCCCGTTTGGAGCGAGAAGGTCTGCGCCCTCTAATGAGCTTTTAAGGCCACATCAGGATGCTGCGCGGGGACCACAAAGGACGAAAAGCCGTGCTGATGTTTAACCAGCCCCCGCCGGGGTCAAGAATGTCGCAGGCTGGCGAGGGAACAACATTCCTGAGACGGGCGACATTCGCCTCCCTCCTTTTGAAGTGGGAAGCGTGGGGATGTCGGAATCGCGGCATCTCCGCTTTGGATCCCAGACTGGCCGAAACCTGCAGGGTCAGCCCCTCAGTTTACTTTCTCAGAGATGCCGGCCCCAGCCCAAAGAAACTGAATCTGTGAGGCTTAAACTGTTGGGAGGAGGCACAAAAGGAGGGTCAGCCATCTCGGTCTGTGTCTGTTTGTTAATGACACAATGCGCACGCACGCACGCACGCGCACACACACACACACACACACACACACACACACACCACACACACACACACACACACACAGACAGCACAAGTAGCCCTGTAACCAATCTGATTCCAACTCATCTTTGACAATCTTATAATTTAACTTTTTTTTTCTTCTTTTTCTGTCAAAGGGGACTTTGACAGAAAAAGAAGAAAAAAAGTTTTGTCTCAAAGTTTTGTCTGGAATTTTGGTGTTACAATTAACCTTACTTAGCTTACATCACACAAAATATTGGTTGATTATTTTCACGTAATATTACATTTGTTCAGACCTTTAAATGTTACACAAAATAAAGTCTGCTTGGGGGCTGGGATTACGATCAAGAAACCTTGAGAAGGGGCCCCAGGTGGGGGAAGCACCTTCCAGGGTGACCAGTGTGCAATGGATGCCGAATGAGGCAACTTTTTTCACATCATATACTATACATGTAAATGTAAAATATGTTTTCTAAATGTACACAGACATACCATTTACTTAGAAACGTCCCCCTTGTTTGTAGTTCGGAACAATTGAAACATTTTTATAATTGTATTGCAACATATTTTTACCATTTTTAATGTGCTCTCTATTTAGACCGTGCCAGTAGTTTATGTCGTTTAACAAAATACAGTTTTATTTTCTTTAATTGTAAGTCCAACTGTGAACGAAAGAAAAATGATTTTTACTTAAAAAACAAAAAAAGCTCATTCCAGCCATTTTTTTCTCAATCCTTTCAATTTAAGTGCTCAATAAAGCACAGTTTGTGGAGTGAATTCGTTCTCTCTTGAAAAGACGCTCATCAATGTGATCAATTCGCAACGTTCCTCTGATGGACAAGTCTTATCACAACCTAATAAAGCAATAAATGGGCCGCTTGGGGTTGTGAATGTGCGCAGTGGCGCGGAGGGAACTTATTTATTGCTTCATATTAATTTAGAGTCCCCCCCCAGCCCCCACCCACCGCGCGCATGCAGTGCGAGGCGGCCGAGGACATTTATTTAGGAGGGCCCAGTCTTTGTGCGGAACACTTGAAGTTTCAAAAACAAGGCCAATTGAAGCGGGCCCGCTCAAAGGCGGCGCCATTGTGCGACGACACATTGAGTTTGGATTGGGGACAATGGTGTTTCTCAAATTTCCCGCAAAAAGAAAGCCATCCTCCATCTGTGATCTCAATGAGCGGCTATTCAGCGCTCAGTCGCAGAAAAGGGAGGCAGATGTGGAGGGGACAGAGCAGCCGCAGAAAGAGAGAAACACAGAGTGAGTGTGTGTGTGTGGGGGGGGGGGGCGTGCGCGCCTTTTAATTGGTCTCACACACACATACACACACACACACACACTCACGCTACAGTTATGTGCCCGCACTGGAGGCAGGAGCTCCAGAGTCCAATAATCCGGCCGTGTTGATGAATACTTGTAGCCCATTCATTAAACAAAGATAATCCCTGCCAACCTAGCTCCTGGCCACAAAAACGCCTTTGTGTGTGTGTGTGTGTATGTGTGTGTGAGACCAATTAAAAGGCGCGCACGCCCCCCCCCCCCCCACACACACACACTCACGCTACAGTTATGTGCCCGCACTGGAGGCAGGAGCTCCAGAGTCCAATAATCCGGCCGTGTTGATGAATACTTGTAGCCCATTCATTAAACAAAGATAATCCCTGCCAACCTAGCTCCTGGCCACAAAAACGCCTTTGTGTGTGTGTGTGTGTATGTGTGTGTGAGACCAATTAAAAGGCGCGCACGCCCCCCCCCCCCCCACACACACACACTCACGCTACAGTTATGTGCCCGCACTGGAGGCAGGAGCTCCAGAGTCCAATAATCCGGCCGTGTTGATGAATACTTGTAGCCCATTCATTAAACAAAGATAATCCCTGCCAACCTAGCTCCTGGCCACAAAAACGCCTTTGTGTGTGTGTGTGTGTGTATGTGTGTGTGAGACCAATTAAAAGGCGCGCACGCCCCCCCCCCCCCCACACACACACACTCACGCTACAGTTATGTGCCCGCACTGGAGGCAGGAGCTCCAGAGTCCAATAATCCGGCCGTGTTGATGAATACTTGTAGCCCATTCATTAAACAAAGATAATCCCTGCCAACCTAGCTCCTGGCCACAAAAACGCCTTTGTGTGTGTGTGTGTGTGTGTGTGTGTGTGTGTGTGTGTGGGAGACCAGCAATTTGGAGGGCTTTCAAAATCTTTAAAATATTCATACGCCATACATGGGCCCGAAATGACTCTACATGAAGTTCTTATAATGAGGCATTTTCTTCCATATTATTGAGCCTTTTTCCAGAAATGACTTTCTTCAGGCATTTCTTGAGTTAACAGCACCACTCATCTTTTTGATTGTAGTGTTTCCCAGGCGCAGAGAACCCGCAGAGATGTCGCAGGTGCGTCTCACCTCGAGTCAGTCTAAAAAAAACGCTTCATGTAAAAAACACAAAAAAAAAAAAAAAAGACAATCTTTCACATCCGCTCAACGTCCCCAAAAAACATGATCAGTTTTCGCCGAATTTTATGTGCACTTCTCTACTCATGCCCACTTCAACCGCTGAAATTTTGGAAACAATCGCTCCAATATTTAGGATTTCTTGGTCATTGCACATTTCTACGCATGCCCACTTCAACCTTTGCTAATATTCAAACGGTTACCCCAATATTTTGGATTTAATGGACGTTCAGTGTTTACCTCTCCACAGATGCTCACTATTCTTAATGTAGCTTCATGAGGAAAATCTAAAACCCACATCACACTGAGCAACGAAGATTTTTTTGTTTGTTTTTTTAGGGTTCTTCGTTCAAGGTCACGAACACATTTGCCAGACATTCAGTTTTTCCTGCCGCCATCAAATTTCTTTACCATTA
Organism: Hippocampus comes; assembly: GCF_001891065.2. NCBI lineage: Eukaryota > Metazoa > Chordata > Actinopteri > Syngnathiformes > Syngnathidae > Hippocampus > Hippocampus comes. Next base: position 496,114 of record NW_017806175.1, read on the forward strand.
ACCATTAAAACTGTTTGCGAATGTCAGGTGAACTTCTTTGCAACCTTTTCCAACCTTGAACGAACCCTAACGAAACAAAAAACATTGGGCCGTGCGCAAACACTGGCAAACCTCCACTCAGTGGAATAGATTAAATGTATTACGTCAAGATAATGATAATAATAATTGTAATAATTTCAGAGGATGAAAAGAGCATCAGTACATATTCATTTTGATCTCAGTTTTCTGACATGAAGCTAAATTAATCTTTTTTTTTTTTTGTTTTTACGCTCATGTTGAGAAAGCGCCTCTCTCCTCCAATCTGTCAGGTTCATCTCAGTGTGCGAAACGTTTCTGCGTTAGGTCGTTAAGACTCGTAACAACTTTGTCACCACTTACATTTTTCCGGTCCCTGTACTTGAGCATTTCTTTTTCTGGTGGCTTTTTAAATTTATTCCTTACATTTGAATACATATCTTTCCTTTCTAATCCTTATGAAAATCGGTTTATTACGTTTTTCAACCTGTGGATGATTTAAACAGTCCTTAGATGGGGAAAGATCAAAGTCTATGATGTTGAGATTTTGACTGATGGATCGACTGATTGAACTCTTTGGAATTTAGAAGCGGAACATGAACAAGGGAGCAATAAGACGATACATCAGATTCAAAGATAGAAGTGGCGTTAAGTAGATACAAATACCTTGACTTTCGAGATATAGGGTACAAGTAAAAATCCAAGAGGGGCGCTCTTTAGATTCCCACCTCTGAGAGTTCTTTGACGTCAAATTTCGTTTGACAGCAGAGGACGAATGAATCTTCTTAATTATTTCCCAGGCGCAGTATTAATCACAATACCACATTTAGATGAGTGGGGGGGGGGGGCACATAAAACATATTCAAAGAGATTGTTGCTTTAAATTCCTTTTCAAGAGAATTACTTGATGTTGTCAGCCTTAAAAAAAATGTTTCTGGCATTAAAAAAAATCAGTCTCATCTGAAAAGCCACACACTGGTCAAGTGTATTTATTTTTTCAGGCATTTTCATTATTAGCAAATGTTAGTTCGCAACGTAGTTGTTTTATTTGCGCCTGAGCTGCACTTGCTTGAAAACACATGTACACACACATTTCCCCCTTCCTTTTTTCCACGTTACAAAAACGAGTTTTGTATATTATCGACAGCAAAAAAAAAAAAAAAAAAAAGACTTTAAGTACATTTGAGTTTGTAAATTTATGACGCCCAAAGGTAAGAGGCAAAACGTCGTTTTTTCTTGGGTTTTTTTTTTTTTTGTAAGACTAACTAAACTTCGACGTACAGAGTACGTCTACTTTGGCCAGTTAAAGTAACAACACAAAAGCAAGCTTCTTTTCTCTCCAAGTGCTACTCTAACGCGGCGCTTCCGGCCGGCGGCCACGATGTGGCACGGGGAAGCCAGCCAGCCCGGTCGGGGTGCAGGCATGAGGCCGGGCTGGCGTCTGCGGGAGAGGCCGCGGCCGCTCATCGGGGCAGCGGGGCAGCGGAAACATGCTGCTACATATGTCGGGTCAAGCATGGGCCTTTTGTTGTTCCCTTAAAAGGGTGTTAAAAACTACTCATCTGGAGCCTCGCTCAATGCAGTCAAAGCCCGCGCGCGCTCTGGTGGCTGCATGGGCCTAATGAAGCGCTTCAAAGACGATTCGTTGGTGCACGGTCACTTTTAATGCGCGGGGGGCATTTTTAATTGGCCCGTTGGAAGAATGGACGGCGTAATCCCAATATCATTCTGTTTTTTTTTTTCCTTTTTTTTTTTTTTTTTTAAGATACTCATCAAAAGCTTGGGCGTCTTGGACCGCGCGTGACGAGTTTCGTCGATCGTGTGGAGTGACGCACTCACAAGTCACTTCTTTTGGTACACTTGCACCGTCTATTGCGGTTTTTCACAACTTATATTTCCATCCATCCATCCATCTATCCATTTTCCGATCCGCTTCATCCTCACAAGGGTCGCGGGGCGTGCTGGGCGTCTTTGGGCAGTAGGTGGGGGACACCCTGAACTGGTCGCCAGCCAATCGCAGACAACCTATATTTATTATTTATTATTTATTTTGCATTAGAAAGATGTCACCAAAAGAGTAGATAGTGTTCCTCCCCTTATTTGCAACTAATTACAAAAGAACTGATCACCCTTTTTTGGGTGCTGCGGAACTTTGTTGAAGTGAGTTGAGGAGTCATTCACGGTGGGCAGGGCACACAAATAATTTACACTCTTAAATGCCATGAAAAAAAAAATCTTCTAATCCCCCCCTCAACCACTACCCCAAAAAATGTGATTAAACAGTAAATGGGATTTAAAAAGTGATTAAGTGGGTACCAAGAAATAAGTATAAGGCTTGGAAAGTGAATCCGTGAATGTCGAACCGTAAATGTACGCAGGTTCACAGCGCCACTGTGCATCCCTTTCCAATGTTATAACTTGCACACCTTTGGACCAACTTAAGTGTAGTTTTGATACAACAAAATATTGGAAGCTGCCCTACAAAATGGTGATGCGTCCTTGGGTTCGCCTGTGTTGAGACATCCAATCGTATAGTGATAAGGTCAAAGTTCTAAAATGCTGCGAATACTGCGAACCCATGATAGGGGTTGCAATGAATCAAAAGCACGAATAAACACTTGATCTGCAGTTGACAGTGGATCAAGCTGTCAACACCGTTAAGTCTGTGAAAGCCAAATTTGGATGCGACTGACTTGCTCCATTCATAAAATGTGCAGCTGTACCTAATATAGTGACTTTCCCCAAATACTTGCCGCCAGGCTAATTGTCACGCAGACAGTTCCGTTCGTAAAGTTGCAACGGCACCAACGAAGCCCTCAGTGAGGGAGAAAAGTGCATGCGGGTTGTTTTCTTTTCCAAGGATTTCGCATCGAGTCTTCTTCCTTTCCGTCAAGCGGCGGCGATCCGGGCACATAATTACTTTGAATGTCAAAAAGATGTCGTTTTAATATCGTCTCCATTAGCCTGTTGGCTGGCTAATTAAGGTGCAGATGAGGAAACAGATGGCATTTGCTTACAGTGATTCACCGAGTAAACAAAGAGGAGAGGCAGGGATGGAGGGATGGAAGGAGGGAGGGAGGGAGCGAAGGGAGGCCGTTTTCTTTTTCTTCTGCAACCCCGCGCCCGTTGTTCACTTCTAGTCCTTCTCAAGGCGAGCTTCTTATGCAGGCAACGTGCGTGCATGAGGGAGTGAACAGGTGAGGGAGCAGGTGTTTGTGTGCTACCCTTTTGCAGCGCTGTGCGTGTGCGTGTGCGCGTGCGTGTGCGCGTGTTCGTGTGTGTGTGTGTGTGTGTGTGTGTGTGTGTGTGTGTGTGTGTGTGTGTGTGTGTGTGAGAGTGTCAGCGCGCACACTTAATCATATCATTCGACACTTGATGAGCAGGCAACGACGGCACCGCCTCATTGCTGCACTTGCGGCAATATAAAGTGTATACTGGATGGAAGGATGTTTCTTTATTTTGGAAAAAAATCAAAGGAATAAGATACATTTCCTATTTTCCGATGTATTCAGATGAATATGTTGTTTTCATTCTATTTTACTACATGACCTGGCAGACTCCAAGAAACATTTCAATGTAGGATTAAAGTGTTCATTTATTTGTGTCAGTGCGTTTCAATGACAGCGTTGACAACCTATAATCATGATAATGTAAGAAAAAGCATCATAATCATTATTACTACAACAACAATAACGATTATGAATAATGACAAATTCTCATTAGTTCTCTAAACAAATAATAGTCAATATAGCCGACTGTATAAATACAACAGACCTCCTGAGACAATAGAGTGATTTTTTTTTTTGTGAAACGAACAATCAATACCTTTTTGAAATTGCACATATAAGTATAGATTCATTTTTATTCATATGTTTAGATTTTTATAACAGTAATACAATTATGGGACATGATTTCTCATAGCTGTGATAAAACTGGAATATTCAGTATACTGTTCGAATGAATGTCACAAATAAGAACGCAACACAAATAACGATAACGTTACAAGTACCGTAAGGATTTACTCAATTTAAATATTGCATCATTTAAATAGTTATGGAAGAAAACCCCCCAAAAAATCACCAAAAAAAAGAGTGAAGAATTGATTCAAAGGAAACATTTTAAACAACAAATTGCATTTATTGTAGTCCTACATTTTGCACTAAATGCATGATTCACAACCATGTAACGCTCTGCAAACACGTTTTTTTAATGCAAACCAATTGTAATAGCCAGTTAGACAAAATATCTTTCAAGTTGATGACAATTTTAAAAAGTCACATTTTAGTCGATTCACGATTACAAAAAAAATGCTACTTACCTCCTGACGGATGACGGAAGCGTCATTATATTTAATTAGGGGACCTATAAATATCGAGCACACGCGTGAGCATCAATAAAAGTCACCGGAGTGATATACATAATGATGTCGTTTTTTGGAAACACGCTGCATCCAACTTGAGCTTTGTGGGAACTCCCTTCACATTCTTAACACTTGATATCTTGGAGTTGGTGACGGTGGTGGTTGGGGAGAAGGAGGGGGGGGGGGTAAAAATAAAAAGAAGACGAAGAACTCAGGTAGACACAGTTGAAAAAAAAGAAGGCGGCCAATCAGAACGCCGCCTCCCTTTTTGGCCAATGACAGGCGCCACATTGTTGTCAAATTGCTCTAATGAAAACTTGAGCGCAACAATAGTGAGGGGAGAGAGCGCCGTGTCGCAACTGACGCTCTCCGGAGGAAGTTAGTGTCGCACGCGCGCACGCACGCGCTCGCTCGTCACGGAGCTCCTCTTTTCGGGGCGGGGTGGGGTGGGGGGATCTGAACGATTACCACTCGGTCGATGCGGTAGAAAGCGGCTCGTTCATTCGTTCAGCCAAGCATGGATCTCAGAGCGGAGATGCAGCCCGCCGTCTCCTCGTCGGCGTCGGCCGCTCAGGTGCACGCGGGAGCGGTGGCCGCGGTAGCCTCCATCCCGGTGTCCATGGCGGGCAACCTGCTGCGCGGGCCGCCGCTGCTGCTGCGCGCCGCCGACAAGTACCCGCGCACGCCTAAGTGCGCGCGGTGCCGCAACCACGGCGTGGTGTCGGCACTCAAGGGCCACAAGCGCTATTGCCGCTGGAAGGATTGCATGTGCGCCAAGTGCACGCTGATTGCCGAGAGGCAGCGCGTCATGGCGGCGCAGGTGGCGCTGCGTAGGCAGCAGGCGCAGGAGGAGAACGAAGCCCGGGAACTGCAACTGCTCTACGGCACCGCCGAGGGGCTCGCCCTGGCCGCCGCCAACGGCATCATCCCGCCCAGGCCCGGCTACGAGGTCTTCGCCTCGGTGAGCAGCGAGACCAGCAACTCCGGTGAGGCTTCACGCTGTACACGACTGGCTCATTGTTTGCTTCATGCACCTTTACGGCGTGTGTTCCCCCCTGGGGTGAATGAACTTTACTTTATAAATACCCTGCACTGGAAAAAACGATTCGAAAAGAAGGATGACCCCCTCGCATAGGATAAAATAAACTATGTAATCCGAAATGCATACATCCTTAAAACTGAGGAGTTAAAATAACATAATACGAGTAAGAAAGAAAGAAAAACAAAATGAGTTTGAAATAACCCAAAATGGTTCATTTTTAGCCCACAGTTTTTCTACGCATGTACACAAATTACCGAGACATATATACACTGCCATAGACACAATTCCCTATGCAAATGTACACATTGTTAGCCCAACGGCATAACTGCCAATATGTCATATTTTAACGTTTATGGATCGATTCATCTGTGATCTGACTGACTGTGAATCTACACCTCAAGCAAAATCAAAACTAAGATACAAAATAAATAAATAAATAAAATCTGCCTTTACAGGATCACAAAGGTCACTTTTGATTGAAACTCGTGTCAAAAGTATTGAACAATATGTCGTTTTGTGTGTTGTGATCACCCCGACAGCTGTTTCTAATATTTTGTTGACCTTATAAGGAAATACTTTCCCAAGAAAGACGCAAGGGCAGTGATCAATATACTGCATAGCTGTTTCTAATATTTTGTCCCCATAAGCGGAGCTGTCACTGATGCCGCACACGTGCAAAGCACAATAACTGTTCAATGAAGGCCTCTCAGGTAGACAGATTGAATGAAAAACGATCATTACAATCAGTGTAAAACTTTGAAAACAGCCGTTTCATTTTCAATGTCATTGATCATATCGATCAGGTGAACGTACTGTGTGTTGATTAGAATTTTTCAATGCCATAAAATGATAACGATAGAAGTTGCTGGCTTCACTGTTATATTCGATACGTTACACACGACAGAGCTTTATATTGGAATTATTTTCGTTCTTTAATTATATGAACGTTGGTTATGTCTATGTTTTGGACACCGGTCGTCTACTTAAAAAAAGTTACCACTGAGGCCATTTCCCGTTTTTTGTCAATAGATTCGAGCGTGCAGAAGTTCGACTTGTTCCCAAAGGGCCAAGCGTCGGGCCCCTCCACCCCGCAGCAGACTGGCGGCAAGCAGACGCCCGCGGAGAGCGACTCCGCTCCGGGTCTTTCGTCCCCGGACGGCCGGCACGGTGGAGGCGGAGCTTCCGGCTCCGAGAACGGAGACAGCGAGTCGTTCGTCCACTCGCCGGTTGCTAAGCCTTCGAAAGACGGCGGCGAGACTCCCTGTAGGTCCGTCAGCTCCCTGGGCTCCGACTCCGGTTCCGAGACCGACAAGGACGAGCGGGAGCCTTCGCCGTCCCCGTCGCCGTCCTCCGCGGCCTCCAGGCACATGCACGCCCTCGACATCCTCACCCGGGTGTTCCCCAGCCACAAGCGCAGCGTGCTGGAGCTGGTCCTGCAGGGCTGCGGCAAGGACGTGGTGCAGGCCATCGAGCAGATCCTCAACAACCCGGCCCAGGGCGGCCAGCACAAGTCCGGCTCCGAGGAGACTTGGAGCGGCGATAGGATGGTGCAAAGCTCGCAGCCGCCTCCTTCCACCTCGTCCTCCTCGTCGTCTTCCTCGGCTCCAGCCCCGGCTCGACCCATGCTGCCCGGCGCCATGACGCTCAGCAACCGTTCGGCCTTCTCGCCCCTGCAGCCCAACGCGCCCCACTTCGGAGCCGAACCAGGCGCCTACCCGCTGGGAACGCACCTGGGACTCAACCCGCTGCGGCTGGCCTACTCCGCGCACAGCCGCGGTCTGGCCTTCATGACGCCCTACTCCACCACCGGCCTTATGCCCACCCTGGGCTTCAGACCCCCGATGGACTATGCCTTTAACGACCTCATCCGGGACAGGACCATATTGCACAAGGAGCAGGGCTACGCCGGAGGCCTGTACGGGCCTCTGGTCAACAACACGCCAGACAAACAGTGACCGCAGGCGGACGGAACGCACGCGCACCAAAGTCGTTTGAGCGTTTATTCCAGGGGTTCTCATGTTCTTTTACACAAAGCACTAAACTGTAAAATAAAAAAAAAAATAGTTTCTTTATTTTTGGGGCTAACACATAAGTTGATACAACTTTAGATATCAATTACTGATATTTATGGCAACGACGTTAGTATATCGCAAAGCAAGCAAGTTGTGTACGCCAAATGGATTTGCTGAGTTTTTGCGGATATATCTTTAAATTCGCTCACAAGACAAGGAGGAATTCGTTTTGTAAACTCTTATTTCTTTGTTGAAAATGCAGGAAAGCCAATTTTCACATGAACAAAACTTAAAATATTTTGTTAAACTGACCAATTTAAAATGTTGTCCAAGTTTGTTGCCTTGAAAATGTCAGTTTCACCAACTTTTATTTGATTAAAAAAAAAACAAAAAACAAACAACAACAAAAAAAACCTCAAATAATGGATCCATTCAGTTGTGTTGCACATAAAAGTTAGACACAAATTGGACGTGCACGGAGAAAAATGTTGCATTCGAAGTCGGGCAATTCAACTAAACGTATTCACTTGTGCTGTTGTGCAAATTGGCTTTCCTGTGTTTCACAACAAAGAACCCTTATGGAACCGCAAGTTAAAGTAAAAAAAAAATTGCTTTGGTGCACTAACATTCTTGCAATAAATGTTTGTAATTTATATTTTAAAGTTTTACAATTTAAATGAGTATTTTAGGCCAACATATACTATTTTTTACAGTGCAAAGAATGTTTAAAAACAGATTAATTGCAAACGTAATGTACTTCAAAGTTAAATACAACTGAACTGTACTTGTCAAATGTAGTTGACTTTATTTTTTTTTTTTAAATCCGTGGTCACATTATCCACAGTTTATCCCTATCATTCAGTGATGATCCAAATACCAGTAGAGAGAGCCCTTGGACCACATCACTAATTTGTTCCCTGGGATCCAGTTCACAGTTCATTTAGTCGTCTTGTTCACCTCACTTGTAAGCCATTTAAGTGCACTTGTAGAACGACAGTGTTTTTCGAGTCACTTTTCTCCGCCACTACCTGTACCTTCTACTACTGTATGACATTTCTGCACAACTACTTGTGAGCTAAAACGGCACACTAGTGGAAATCTGTGCACTGCGAGTTCTACTAGTAAAGAGCTAGATGTGAACTAGTAGAATTTTATGTAGTAGCATGCTGTTGTCAGTTAGTTTGACTTCAGTAGTAGTTCTACTTGTATGCCAATTTTCCTTCTAAAATTTTGTTTCAGTTTTTTTTGGGGGGGGGGGTAGACTTTACTCAATTTCATTTCTTCAAGTAGTTGCAAGAAATAAAATCATCTGGCTCCAGATACATTTTTAAGTGATGTACCTGGACATCATCTGATTGTATTTTGTGCTTGACAAAATAAAACGGAGTAAATTCAACACACCGTTTTTTCCCCCCCGGTGTACGTGAAGACAACGAACATACTGAGGCTGCATGTCAAGACATCGAACTAGGTGACTCCTCGATAAGGATGAAACGATCGTCAAATATCACAAAGCGCCGTCGTTTAACTACGGAGCCGTTATTGCTTATTAGTCGGTTAAAAGTGGAACTTTTGGTGAGCAACAACAAAAAAAACATTAGATACTACATCTGAAGGTTAGCGAATAAACGCTCAAACGTCTTCCTATCCACACACACACACACACACACACACACACACACACACACACACACACACACACACACACACACACACACACACACACACACACTCCATTGTATTTGTGGCCAAAAGAGTTTGAATGTTGTCGTGTTTTGGCTGTGTGTGACTGTATATACACCAATCCGCTTTGTCGTCAAAAGATGGAAAAAACATTATTGACTTTATATTGGATTACAAAGGGGATTTGGGCATGAAAAAAGAGGGGCAACGGCCACATTGATTTTATTTTTTTTCTCCAATTTTCATGACAATTCTGGAAGAATATCAAATGAAAAGAAAAACAGCAAATCTTTTTTTAATCATGTATTGAATCGTTTTTAACAGCGGTTGGTGAATTTACGAACCGTTTTCCAAATTAAATTGAGGTTTTCAGAGCAACATTAAATTATTCCAACTGACGCATATTAACCTTTTTAAGATGTTCCTGTTGTAAAGGTTGAACTAATTGATGTCATGTAAAAAAAAAAAAACAATAATAAAATTAAAAAGGCGAAATCCCGTCTTATATGTAATTATTATTGTTTCAAGTTCGGTTTTTTGTATCTCCTTTCTTTTCAACTGCCTGTGTCATATATTGCATTTAGAATGAGGATACGCGATGCTACACTTGACTTTTCATTTAATCGTTTGTGACTTTAAAGTGCTAAATCAAGTCTGTTGCTCTTCAAATGTGCTGTCATGCTGTATGACTATACTGGCAAGAATAAATGTTATTTTAAAGAAATGTTAAACACCACTTGTGTTGTCATGATGATGATAATGATGATGAATTGATTTCGGTTTTATACACAGGGTCAGAATTGAAAAAAAAGTAAAAAGTCGAACTAAAAAAATACAATTAAGTGCAAAAATACATGCAATATTTTACAATACATATTTGAATTGATAGTCGACAGTCGTTATTTGTAAAAAAAAAGACAATGCTACAAGGTAGAAATACAATTCTAATATAACTACGTAGAAACAAATAAAAATGTACACGTTGCAAAATCACACACAAACCTGAAATGCCATGCGAGAAAAATATCACGTTCAATTTCATAAAATGCATCCATTTTTCAAAGTTTCACGAGAAAGTCGACACGAGAGAACTATTTCAGTTGTTCTGCCCACAGCAAAAGTTTCGGGCCATTTCATTAATAGTAATTGTGTTTAGAATATTCATTTAGTAATCGCGGTGCATTGTGGGTAGCTGACGCCGTGTTTCATCACGGAAAGCCAGACCGTGGTCGTTGCAACTGGTCCTCCTGAGTTATATTCCTTTCGTTTCACCTTCGAAAGCAATGGCTGTTAAGTCTGCTCGTGTTTAGCATTATTTAGAAATGTGTTTCGGAGATCGTTTTTCTTCAATTGTTGTCATTGAAACTCGCTAGCTCAGAGTACTGCTAAGACGTAGCGACGATGCTAAATCAGTGCTAACAAGCTAATTAGCACGTGAAGGTACTGCGAAAACGCATTGTTTATCGTTGTTTGTCACACTTTGAGCTGCATTTATGTCTTTTGTTTAACAGCAGACGATTTGTGTTGTATTTATGTACACGATGTTAATGCATGTTTTAAATCTGTTCATTTCAGTTTCACTCTACATTTCATTGAGCTGATGTCACAGTTGTTCACTGTACGCCGTCAAGAAGACCCAATAAAGAAGCAAGACGCTCATGAATAAATGAGTTTGGCTTGCTGTTGACTTGCGTTAACATACCCGGAGCATCTAACACGTAGCGATAACAATACATCAGTCATCTTTCATTTCGATTGTAAATGTATTTATTTATAAACATTTCACAGTAATCAACTTCTTGCATTGAAGGTTTACTGTGATGTGAATACGATTTACATTTCGGTGCTTGGTTGGTTTATGCCGATTCGGACTTTCAATAAAACAAAAGAGAACATTTGCCAGGATTAACAATCCCTTGAGTCTTAAAATATATTTTCGAGAACATAAAGGTCAAAGTCTGAATCTTGCAACTCGGTTTCACAAATATGGAATTGAATTCGGTCAATGAAGTATTAAAATTGGACTAAGAATGCACTGTTTGTGACTGAGGAAAAAAACAGCATTGTGGTGTTAAAAAAACAAACGTAGTAAATCATATTACAAAACAAAAAGACGCTATATATCAAAATTCTTGCGATCTAAATAACTTGTCGTCATCCTCTCGCTTGAAGACCGATAGCTTGTCTCATTGACACGCCTTGTAACGAGTGTCGAAGTTTTGCAAATAACAATGGCGCCATCTGCTGGCCATTTGCTGCAAGCATCGTTCAATTCTTTGAAAAGTCTCCCAGTGGAGAAGAGTACACGAGATGACGTCATACACGTAATAATTGAAAAGTGAGGCTATACGCCACACGTTATGGCGTCATGTCATTGTCAGTAACTGTCCATAAATACTTGCATCTCATTATGAAGTATGTATTTGACCAGTAGTTTTCAAACTATTTACACCCAAAGTGTAAAGTGGTACAACGTATTTGAAGTGAAAACCTGACTTGTTGACCAAATTTTGTTAACTACAGTGGTGCCTTGACTTGTGAGTTTTCGCTGCATGACCAAGATCATAATTTATATATGTCTCACATTTTATACAAGGCTGGATTAGGGTAGAGCATTTTTTTAAAATAATGTAATTGTGACACCCCCCCATTATTGTGACTAAATATGTGATTATTTTTTTCAAGCTTCACTTTCCATGTACCTTTTAACAAACACAACCAATGCATTCATTTGTATTACTCTCACAAGTGTTGCGGCGGGGTGCTGGAGCCCATCCCAGCTGTGTTCGGGCAGTTGGAAGGGGGCACCCTGAACCGGTTCAGGGCACACAGAGACGAACAACCATCCATAGAGTGTTCCATTAGCCTGCCCTGCATGTTTTTGGAATTTGGGGAGGAAACCGCAGTACCCACCGAAAAACCATGCAGGCAAGGGGAGAAAATGCAAACTCCACACAGGGAGGCGCAAGCCGGAATGGAACCCTGCACCTCTGCACTGTGAGGTCAACGTGCTAACCACTGGATTGGATCACAGGTTTTGCGATTTGAAAATTGCATTCTCCTACATGGAGCATTTTCAAAAAGTTGCATGTATAATCCAGTAGAGGGAAGTCTTGTCTAACAAGTAACGTCCAAGCTGTGCAAGCCCAAATAGCTGCAGTAAATGTCAACAACTACAGCCTAGATTTCACTGCAACATATTTATGAAGTGTTGAAGTAAAACTTCCCATCGGCACTCATTTAGGATCGAAACCTGAATGTTGGTTTTCTGCAAGTATGTAAAAATAAACATGTAAATGAGCAAAGAGAATTGCAGTAGGCTAACAGAATTTGGGCATTTTGCAAGACAATGATTTAGAGCTCTTTGGGTGCAATAAAATTTGGGGGATTTCTGTCGAGCGGTTCCGTGACTGACTTGGTTCGCACATCTGCCTCACAGTGCAGTGGTGCAGGGTTATATACATAATTTGATGGTTTTGTTGAGATTTTTGTTTATTCCAAACCTCTGTTAAACCTATGATCATTGTATTCCATTTAGGTTTTGTTTATTTTTTCCCCAGAAACTTTTATTCTCCTGGTTTTAGCAATAGTTTGGCTCCTGAGGGTTTAAGGTCAACAAATCTTGCCGCCAGGTGGCGCACATCAGATGTTGATGCATTTTTTTTTTTTATCCATCCATGAATCTTTAGTTCCACTTCTGTCCTCACAAGGGTTGGGGGTGGGGGGGACACCCTGAACCAGTTGCCAGCCAATCGCAGGGCACACAGAGACAAACAACCATCCATGCTCACACGCTCACCTAGGGACAAATTTTTTTTTGGAGTGTTCAATCAGCCTGCCATGCATGGTTTTGGAATGGGGGAGGAAACCGGAGTACCCGGAGAAAACCCACACAGGCCCGGGAGAACATGCAAACTCCACACAGGGAGGCCAGAGCTGGGATTGAACCCGGTACTTCTGCACTGTTGAGGTCTACGCGCTAACCACTGGACCACCGGGCTGCCGCATTTTTCAAGTGATTACCATAAAACAGTTGTATTTTAGTGTTACAAGTGTGTACCATGCTTCTCAGATTTCGAATTTCCTTTAAAATGGATGAACTCATTTGAAATTGAAATGAAATACACTAATTATTTCTTTTCGAAAGTAACAGAGAGCCTCGGCAGAAGGATGAAAGAGCCACATGGCACCCAAGCTAAAACACTACTTACTTTCTGAATTTTCTCTCACTTTGGACCCACATTTCACTGTGATGTTTTGGCGGGAGGTGCAGGCTGGTTTCATGGTTGTGGTCATCTTGGAAATGGGAATTGGCCCAGTTGCTGCACTCCAAAAACCTGGAAAAATGCTAAGTGTGTACTGCTCCTGATATGTCAAAACCGGAAATGAACCTTGATGTCGACCAGTTATTCATCAGGACTATTAGCCATTCCCCAGTCATCTCTGCGCTAAACGGCTAAAGTGGGAGTTCGATCACTCTCGTGCTCAGTGACCCATCCCATAATTTCAAGGTCATACTGTAACATTGATGGAAACTGTGTATGCACTTCCAAGTGACTACCTAAAAAGAGAAGGAGAAATTGTAAGAAAGCAGTAAGAACAGGAAGCATATCTCGAAGTCGATCATACTTCATATGTTTACAAGGCCCCAACAGATCACTGGTCCAGGAGCGTGAACGAAAAGGAAAAAAATGCAGTGACTCGTACTGAAATGACTGTTTTAACCCCCCCAAAAAAATACAAGTTGTGTTTCTTACAAAGTAATTGAAAAAGTACGCTGGCAAGCCTCCACTGCTGGAACAATTGAGCCCCAAAGGTAAACTACAGTTTTCCTAATGATCAGCACAAGGCAACCATTACAATACTCGCTGAGCGCTCCTCGCCCAGCAAACAGTACGAGCATCACAAGACAGAAAGCTGGCACATATAGCAGCAGCGAATGCACAAGCACACGTCCACTGATGAAGAATTAGAGCGGGGACAGATAAATAGCCGCAGGCTGTCAGTGCAGCACAAGCCATAGCAAGAAAAATCCATTTGGATTATGACTCCATACATAAAACCCATTTTCATTTTCACAGCCGCAGTTTGGTTTACGGTCGGAATAACAAATAGATAGCAGGTCAAAGGAAAACAATGACTGAATTTAGAGTCGTGGCTATGGCGTCTCACTTGACGCCAGAGAGAGCGGCGGGCAGGCAGGTAGGGCATAAATAGAAATGAATAGATCGTCTTCGTCACGTGAAGCACGCCCGTTGAAATAAAAAAAGCTTCAGGAGCAGGAAAGTGTTGCGCCGACTAATTAACAGGGGATGAATTCATTTACTTCCTAAATTCCACCCCGGCACACATATTGCAAGCAAACACTGATAAATGAATGGTAATCTCCACCAATCAAAATATCCATTTATCACGATAAGTACTCAATTTTCTCGACGAGTGACTCTGGGTGTTGATCCCTCAATTGCAGGAAGCACCAGTTAGCCCTATTTCATACCATTGTTTGGAATCTTTTTAATAATCAGCATGATCGCTCCACATTCACGCCAGTGTGGATGCCCTGTGGAACCATGCTGCCTCTCACAGGTCAGTTTCGCTACGAAAACAGATATCTGGTCTGGGGGAGGAGACTCGTGATTGTCGGTGGAAACTAGTGATGGGATTTTCGGCTCTTTTCGGTGATCCGGTTCATTTGGATCGGCTCAGTGAAAAGAGCCGGCTCTTTTTGGCTCTCAAACGGCTCTTTTAACTTTAGCTTTTCTTTTAAATATTTATGACAAATTTAGCATACATTTTGATAAATGACTTGGTGAACTAAATATTGCACTCTACCGACTGCAAATAGCAACAATTATCAAGCAAAGAAATGGCTTTTTACTTATTTGATTGAACATTAAAAAGGCTCCAAACAATAAACAAGCAACAAAATTAAACTTCATCCAACAACAATCAAACATGCTGCATCATAACAAAAATAGTGAGTATGAACTGCAACAGCAGCAGTGAACAAAACAAACATAAGCTACTCCTTGCTTGATTTTAAATTTGCAGTCAACAAAACTAAATACTTCAACTTGGAATACTTCAATTTGTCTGACGGGACAGATGTTGCTACAATGCAAAATCTACTCTCCATTACTTTGATCAAACGGGGGGGAGACGAAAGCTTGGTATTTCCACCAGCTCAGTGCAATAGCTGACCTTGAAATCTGTGGTTCTTCAAGATATGCCGTAATTTAGTGTTTTGTGTTTTTGCACGCTTGGCTAATACTGTAAATTAGATTCAGATTGCTTGCCAAACGCCTTTGTGGTTTCCCGGACAGTAGGGGGCGATATGAACTAAAGACATCCAATTCACCAAGAAGAAGAATAAGTACAAGCACAAGTACGGTACCACATCCGGTTCAATGAGCAAGTTTTTCCGCTATCCACAAGCACTGTTCTCAGTGAGTAATTTTAACATTTTAAACTGACTTCGCAGTTTATCTCTGAGTGTATAGATGTAGACAATTGGGGAGAGTTATTATGACACGTTGCTCCTTTAATTTTGTTGTTGTGACCCAACGTAAAAAACAACGTCAGCAAAGGGGGCAGTGAGCGAGCACTCAGCCGACAAGTAGACCTCAGCTGTCAATCAAAAAGCAATCGCGAACAGAGTTTGACTTGAATACTATTCTGTATGTTTTCCACACCAAAGCTGAAATCAGCAGTGGAAGTGTGATGGCTTCATATCGGGGGGTGGGCAGAGTTGTTTCAAAAGTATTCCCACAAATGCACCCGTGACTTTTTTCATTTGTTTTTCCAAAGGAGGTTGCTCATTGTACTTTAGGTGTGGGGTGAGAGCCGCGAGTGGATCGCTCAAACAGATGCATTGCGGGCACGTTTGGAAATGGACGGGTTGAAAGTAAAAGTCTGCCGCTTTACGAATAATGACTCAAAAAGAAAAAAAAGAAAACTTTTTTATGGACTACAGTGTGTGACTTTCCACTTTTGTTTTTTTTTTTCTGCCTGACCAGATTAGTCAGATTACTGGGCCAAAGGCGCAGCCGCCAGACTCGGAGGACATGCGGAAGGGACGCCAACCTGCATTTGGACACAGGTGAGTACTGAGCTGTGTGGTGTGCTTGAGGAGCTGATGTCTGATGTCACGTTGCACCACAAGGTGGAGGTGAGTGCGCCCGCCCGCCTGTCTGTCTCTCACTCAACTTAAACTTCTGCTTCGTGTACTGCACAACAGTGTCAACTCCACATAGACAACCCGAGCATCATCAAGCACTTCTGGAATATATTTTTAAACCTTGAAGTGGACCAAGTTAGTTTAAAAATGTGTCTATGTATGCATATATATACTGTATAATATACAGTATACATACATATGACTAACTTGGCCCACTTCAATGTCATTTAAAAACTTGACCAGAAGAGTGTGATCATGTTGTTGTGGCGTACATGGCAGTTAGTTTTTGTCTCAGTGAGAAAAGTCGGACGTGTTCATGTCCCCCTTGGTGTGTCATGAGATGTCAGTGACATCACGCATGAGCTGGTCAAGCACATGCTCCCATCTCAGGCCTGTCGTCAGTGTTTGTGTGCGTGCAACTTGAACTGGCCCACACAAAGATTGACTGGTCAAATGCTTTTACATTGTCATGTTCGCTTTTCTGTCCAATAA
>NW_017806175.1:512989-575524 GCF_001891065.2 Hippocampus comes
GAAGTCTTGAGCTCAGACTTGCGCTTCAGTCACATCAGTCTTTTCACTGTTCCCGTTGGTCTCCACATGACTTGAAACTCCAGGAATCGAGCTTTTGGGTCATGTGAAACCGACGGGAACAGTGAAAAGGCTGTCTGATGTGACCCAAGTGCAAGTCTGAGCTCAAGACTCAAGTGGGACTTTGAAAAGTGCTTCAATGCCCGCCCCAAACCACACCCAATTTGACATCCACCAATCGCGGCGAGGCCAATCATTTGCATATCCACGGGCCTAATTTGCATAACCACGCCCACTTTCCCAAGTTCTGACCAGTCTGGTTGCTCCAAATTTGCATAACCACTCCCCTTTCCACCAATCACAGCATGTTATCATCATGCTCCACCCACTTTCACAGCTATTAGCGAATCATCAGCCATCATTCCAGCCAGGCCACACCCACTTTCCTGGATTTTTCTGCTTGGAAAAAAAATGTTGGAAAAAAAACTTCAGAAAAAATTTTAGAAAAAAACAAAGTAATTTTGTTGAAAAATTTTTTTTTTTTAAAGTTAGATTGTGGTGATGTGTTTAAAAATGAAGTTGAGTTGAAGTGTTCTTTGTAATCAAGCTTTATTTCTTTTGCAGAGTAGACAATCACAAAAGCAGAGGAAAAAGTTGCAAGTTGGATGGCAGTCTGCTTGTTGCTGGGCGGCGAAGTGGTCAGCTCTTGAGAAGAACGTGGGACAGGTGTGTTGACCTGAGAGGAAAGGCACCCGTGAGTTACACGCAAGTCAATTTCTTGTGCAGACAAAGGTGTGTTGGGCGTGAAACTTACCAGGGAGATAGACTCTGTGTTGGGTCTTTCGAGAGAAGCCGATCATGTTTACTGCTGCCTGGGGGAGAAAAAAAAAGTCAAAAAAGTAGTCATGATGGTGCATTGAACGAGTGTAAATGTCTCCTACTTTTCAGGCTGGCCCAAAGTTTTACTTCAGCACCTTGCGAATAACAGGAAGAAGAGCAAAAAGTGTTGCCTGCAGGTCTGTGCTCGTAGGTGGACTCTGGCGGTGAGCAGGTTACTCCCTCTTGTGGCACGGAGGACCCAAGAACAATCTTCCTTCAACTCTGAATAATGACATGAGGCTTGTTGAAATGAGACTTCTTACCAGCTTGGTTCGCCTGATCACCACGCGAGGTCTTTTACCATTTGGCCATTCTGCTGCGAAAATTTCAAATTTTTTATATGTAGTCAAAGGCAGCCGACCATACGAGGTACAACATAATTGGTGAGACGATTGGCGTCTCTCGTGGGCGATGTGACGGCACTCCAACCTCACCCGTAACCCATCGAGCACGCTAGTATTTCCTACTGCCTGCCTTCAGAATGCCATCCTGAGATCATGAGATAGTTTGCAAAGCCAACTTCGTTTTCGACTGAAGATGAGTTGCACAAAGAGATCGTGTCGTTTTGTCATTTAGCTTTCTTGGGTGTCAAACTCATTTCACATCGTGGGCCACATACGGCCTCGGTAGATGTCAAGTGGGCCGGACCATTAAACATTATACCATACTCTGCTATAAATAACCA
This sequence comes from Hippocampus comes, assembly GCF_001891065.2. Classification (NCBI taxonomy): domain Eukaryota; kingdom Metazoa; phylum Chordata; class Actinopteri; order Syngnathiformes; family Syngnathidae; genus Hippocampus; species Hippocampus comes. The sequence goes on from NW_017806175.1 coordinate 514,551, forward strand.
AAATAATGTGTTTCCTTTGTTTTGGTCTAAAGATGCACAAGAACACTCGGAAAATGTTGAAATTAAATCAACATATCTTTTACAAAACATTTCATGAAGCACCTAAGATTTCCTTCGACAAATGTGCAATTTACTTTCATCATTCACATACAGTCAAACCTCGGTTTTCGAACGTCTCGGTTCTCATCCAATTCGGTTTTCGACCAAAAATTTTAGTTTTTTATGTCTCGGATGACAAACAAATTTTGGTTCTCGAACAAACTGGGCACTTGAATGCACCATTTTACCCCTCTCGCCTTCCTTACACGAGGAAGTGACGCTTCCTCATGTTGCTTTCCATTGTGAGCAGACATGTTCAATAAACATTTTCATTTTAAAAAGAGCATGGTTTCGGTTTTCAAACAATTCGGTTTTCGAACAGCCTTCTGGAAGGAAGCGGTTCAGAAAGTGAATGAATGAATGAATCTTTTACAAAACATTTCATGAAGCACCTAAGATTTCCTGAGACAAATGTGCAATGTACTTTTATCATTCACATACAGTATATGCATTGCAACTGATCCCACTGACTGTACAAAGGCACAAAACCTTAACAAGTAATTGGTCTTGAAAAATATAGGAATGCACTTTTAAGATTAAACGAGATTTATAAAGAAAGGAATTTTTAAACCATTTACACGAGCATATAAAATCTAAATGTAATCCCTGCCTCCACCTTACAAATTAAGGAGAGTGCTATAATATGTGTAAAGAATGAAATACTGTATTCACATGTCCTTGATAGTGTCTGCTGTGTTGGGTCTGTCTCAGTGACAGACTGAGGCTGCTGTTGTCTTCTTCTCTGATCAAAACAATGTTGTCTTTTCCTCTGATCAAAACAGTGTGTCCCCCTAGCGGATATTCCACGAATTGCACCTTAATAAACATATTCATTCTGTGTCTTTTGTGCATTTTTTCACTTTTAATATATCCTGTGGGGCCTGATCAAACCTCCTTGCGGGCCGGTTCTGGCCGTATGTTATACACCCCTGATGTATAGAAAGGCATTATTAGCTGAAAAAAATGACCATTTATAGTAAGGCGTTTTTAGCCGAAAAAAACGACCGTGTACAGAAAGGCGTTTTTAGCCGAAAAAAATGACCATGTATTGTGAGGCGTTTGAACCCGAAAAAAACGACCATGTATCGTAAGGCGTTTTTCGCCGAAAAAAAAACAACCATGTATATAGTAAGGCGTTTTTAGCCGAAAATAGCGACCATGTATATTAAGGTGTTTTTAGACGAAAAAAAACGACGACGTATAGTAAGGCGTTTTGAGCCAAAAAAAACGACCACGTATAGTAAGGCGTTTTTAGCCGAAAAAACCGACCATGTATAGTTAGGCGTTTTTAGCCCCAAAAAAACGACCATGTATAGTAAGGCATTTTTGGCCCAAAAAAACCGACCATGTATAGTTAGGCGTTTTTAGCCCCAAAAAAACGACCATGTATAGTACGGCGTTTTTAGCCCCCCAAAAAAAACGGCCATGTATAGAAAGGCGTTTTTAGCGGAAAAAAACCCACCATGTATAGTAAGGCGTTTTTATCCCCAAAAAAACGACCATGTATAGTTAGGCGTTTTTAGCCCAAAAACCATGTATAGTAAGGTTTTTTCGCCGAAAAAAAAACCCATGTATAGTCAGGCGTTTTTAGCCGAAAAAAACGACCATGTATAGGAAGGCGTTTTTAGCTGAAAAAAAAACGACCATGTATAGTCAGGCGTTTTTAGCCGAAAAAAACGACCATGTATAGGAAGGCGTTTTTAGCTGAAAAAAAAACGACCATGTATAGTCAGGCGTTTTTAGCCGAAAAAAACGACCATGTATAGGAAGGCGTTTTTAGCTGAAAAAAAAACGACCATGTATAGTCAGGCGTTTTTAGCCGAAAAAAACGACCATGTATAGGAAGGCGTTTTTAGCTGAAAAAAAAACGACCATGTATAGTCAGGCGTTTTTAGCCGAAAAAAACGACCATGTATAGGAAGGCGTTTTTAGCTGAAAAAAAAACGACCATGTATAGTCAGGCGTTTTTAGCCGAAAAAAACGACCATGTATAGGAAGGCGTTTTTAGCTGAAAAAAAAACGACCATGTATAGTCAGGCGTTTTTAGCCGAAAAAAACGACCATGTATAGGAAGGCGTTTTTAGCTGAAAAAAAAACGACCATGTATAGTCAGGCGTTTTTAGCCGAAAAAAACGACCATGTATAGGAAGGCGTTTTTAGCTGAAAAAAAAACGACCATGTATAGTCAGGCGTTTTTAGCCGAAAAAAACGACCATGTATAGGAAGGCGTTTTTAGCTGAAAAAAAAACGACCATGTATAGTCAGGCGTTTTTAGCCGAAAAAAACGACCATGTATAGTAAGGCGTTTTTAGACGAAAAAAATGACCATGTATAGAAAGGTGTTTTTAGCGGGAAAAAACCGACCATGTATAGTCAGGCGTATTAACCCGAAAAAAACGACCATATATAGTAAGGCGTTTTTAGCTGAAAAAAAAACGACCATGTATAGTCAGGCGTTTTTAGCCGAAAAAAACGACCATGTTTGGTAAGGCGTTTTTGTTGGAAAAAAAACAACCATGTATAGTAAGGCATTTTAACCCGAAAAAAACGACCATGTATAGTAAGGCGTTTTTAGCCGAAAAAAAACGACCATGTATAGTAAGGCATTTTAAAACGGAAAAAATGACCATGTCTCGTAAGGCGTTTTTAGCCGAAAAAAACGACCCTGTATCGTAAGGCGTTTTTATCCGAAAAAAACGATCATATATAGTAAGGCGTTTTTAGCGTTCTGTCTGTGGCTGCGCAGACGCAACGGAGCATGTGCTCAGCATGCACTCCGTGCAGTCCCTTCCAAGCCCCTCGCCCTCCCCTTTCTCTTCTGGTCTACCTCTCTGAGCACGGCAGCTGAGCCACTGCCAAACCTTGCTTCAGACACGTGAAAAAGAGAAAGCGACATAGAGAGGGGGGGGAGGGAGGGAGAGAGAGAGAGAGAGAGAGAGAGAGAGAGAGAGAGAGAGAGAGAGAGAGAGAGAGAGAGAGAGAGGAGAAATGACAGAGCCGGCTCTCGAGGGAGGGTGCCGGCTCTCATCGTTCACTTCAAAGAGCCGGCTCTTTGTCCTGGCTCGTTCGCGACCGACACATCACTTGTGGAGACAGTGGCGATGATAGCTTGGAAACAGTCAAGAGGTCTTGCGGAGGCCATAGTTCAAGCTCGCACACCCACTGAATTCAATTGACGTGCAAGTCTACTCTAAACCAGAACATGTCTGTGATACCAATATTGACTCGTGAGGAGCAGCATTGGTTCCACAGGGCATCCCAACTGGCAAGAAGTACAGTCGGAGAGATAAGTAGACAAGGTGGCTCGACTGTTTTCTGAGAAGACCAAGGGGGTGGGGGGGAGGGACTCTTAACACACCCTCAACCATGAGATATCATAAATGATCTTTTTTGGAGACATGCAATCATAAATTTGGATGCACGGTGTGGAAATGCTCAAATTTGGCCCAATTATTTTGTATTTGGCCCTGCTTAAGTCACCAAAGTTTATGGTTTGGCCTTCTCAAGGACGCCAGCAAATAAAGACGTTTGAGGGTGAAGTCAAAGCTTAGAGTAAGTTTAGGTGTCGTCAAGTCACACGCGCGATAAAGGTCACCTGCACGTGCATTAGTTACTTAAGTGTGCCTTTGATTAATAATCTGTGTGTGTGTTTGTGTGTGTGTGTGTGTATTAATAATCTGTGTGTGTGTGTGTGTATTAATAATCAGTGTGTGTTTGTGTGTGTGTGTGTGTGTGCGCATGCATGCGCAGGAGCAGTCAAGTGTGGAGTGTTAAATGGGGGCTCCTCGCTGTATGCGTTAATAACAAAACACCCTTGGATGGTATTGATTCGCCAATCTCATTCCCATCTGTCCTTCGAAGGCTCCCTTCATCATCCTGGTCCAGGAGTGCCCTTCACCCAAATGCTTCCTCCCCCAGCCACCCCCTCAGCAGTCCTCTGTTTAACCGCCACCCATCATCGGCCCCTCGCTGTCAGCCCCTCGCCATCATATGGTAATACAGTTCCGAGTCATCAATGTGAATCATCGCCACAGTGATTGCCAAGTTCTGTTTTGTTCAGGCAAAGTTGGCCAAGGTCAACAAAAAGGCACTTCCATTCTCACATTTTAGTAACATTTAAAAAAAAAAAAATGCTGTGACAGTATATGCTTCACATGAGTCGTATGGAATAATCCGCGTCACTCTGTGCCCACGCAGCGTGAGCACACTTCATTTCCTCAAGCGTCGGTTGGCACTGCACATACAGTACATGTGCAGCAATGTTACAGTGTGTAAGCATGCCAGCGTACACTCATGGGGAGACTTTGTACAAAATCTTGGAAGTCTGTACATTTCTCTACTCTCATGGAGTTCAGCAACCGTGGCCAAGTGGGTGAGGTTGGCACCTGCCATCCTAGGGAAGCCCCTTCAAGACTTTCCTCCTCCCTGACCAGGGTGATACTAGTTTGGAATTTTTCAGTGTGGGCTTTCCTGAATGAATCCACCTCTTAATACAAACAGTGTAGTACAGCACCCTGTAACCTGATAACGTTATAAGCTGTCCACTATAGTAACCACTGTCCCTGAAAGAGTTAAATAGACTGAATCGTCTATTTAATCAGGATTCAAGACTCGCGACTCAAGATACGCGGTTCACGGTTCAGGATTCGCGGTTCAGGATTCACGGTTCTGGACTCGTGGTTCAAGATTCGTGGTTCTGGATTCACGGTTCAGGATTCGTGGTTCGAGATTCGCGGTTCAGGTTCACAACAGTGCCAAAATAACACATGACAAATCATAATAATCATGATTGAGCTTGAACAAAGTCAAACACTAAAAAGATGATTCACGTTCCCGTTCTCCTCATATGCACTTCCACAAACTTATTTCCTTTCTAGTCAACTGTTTGCGCTAAGTAAAAACTAAAAATAAGCAGAACAACAGTGAATAACATTAACTTGCCAATGTGCTCCTTATTCTGCTCCTAATCATGCTGCTGCATGTTGGTAATGACTTGCTGTTGTGGCAACGCTTTCTGTATTTATGTCATGAGCATCGGGGAAAGACGAGAAATAGTACAGCGCAAAAGCATCATTTGATGCAGTACACATTGTGATTGTGACATGACAGCTGATTGGCACACGGAGCTACGTCACAATCACACATGTTGAAACAAACAACCACTCGAGGTCACACTCAAACCTAGGGACAACAAACAAACCTGCTCTAAGAAACATTTAAAACAGAATGAATTAAAAAAAAAAACTGATGAGAAATCGAAAACCATTATCACCCCGAGAGATGCTAACCACTCATCGACTGTGTTGCCCATGAAGAAAACATGTTCGAGTTCATTTGTCGAGGAACACTTGACTCCAAATGGAAAAGGGCTCTGAAACGGTGGCATGGTGTCAACACGACTGTTCTTGGTCAAGAGCCTTCTCGCACTCTCCACTCCGCCCTTCGATCTGTCTTCGGTATATCCGCCCACGCTGTTTTCTGTTGCTTTTGCTCTTTTCACGCCACCACCATCTCTTCCTTCAACTTTGTCTGCTGCCATTTTTCCTCATCGCTCAGCGCTTCGAGCCTCCTTCCTCCTCTGGAAGAGTCATCAAATGAAGATTAAAGAGCCTTCACTCACTCACAACCGCGCGCGCGCGGGTGTGCGCGCGCGCGCACACACACACACACACACTCCACACACACACACACACACACACACACACACACACACACACACACACACACACACACACACACACACGTGCGCGCGCTCCCTTAGGAAACCTGCACACAATTATGTCTAGAATGGGATTTATTCTCAGCCTTCAACAACTAATTAACTGCATATTGCAAATTGTATGTTTCAGCAGAAAGCATTGATGAGGAACACTGGCAACGGGGAGCTTCGGGGGAGGCCAGAACGATTCCGACGCGTGCTACCTCCCTCATTTGCATTTCACATATCATACAGTGGATGTATATTCAGTGTACTTGCGTTGGGGTGGCGGGCGGGGGTTGATTAAGGTTCATATTACCATACAGTGACCTACAGGTCAAATATTTGCCAACTTTTTTATTTGCACTCAGCATTGTGGCATAAATATAATAATGATACACACACGCACGCATGCACACAAGAAAAATATGTTTTCTGCAGTCAGTGGCGGCATGCGGCACTAGTTTGCGAGTCAAATCACACAGTGTCAAGCTTGGGTAATTTGGTATTACTATGATGGATTCGCACCCTGAATATAGTATGTACAATATATTTCTACATACACAATAAAGCTCACTTTTGATGGACACCCTCATTGATCAATGTGACAATCAACGGCGTTTACTTCCATTCAGTGCAAAAGTGTTAAGACGGCATATGTTGTTTTCACCTGTTAGTTGGTTGCTTTGGCATTTCATGCGTTTTAGTACAAGCCCCATTGGGACTTGGCATATACAGTACACCAACAGTGTGAATAAAAAGAACATATTTTCCAGTAATTGAGTTGATAGACACACCGCCATCTTTCCATCTTGGCAGAAGTCTGCGTTTCAACCGAGTGTCTTTGTAGTTGGAATGCCCTTATAAAATTGCTTCTTTAGTATTCTAATTGCCATTTTTTAGGTCTTTTCCAAATACAAGAATGATTATTAAGCTTTTTTTAATGCTTGATGGACAACATTGGCGCTGTGACAGTTAAAAATTTTGCCAGTTCCACCTCACAACATGAAAATTGTTTGGCACCTTCACGCTGAACAGACACACAAAAAAGGTCGCAAGAACCCAAACCCAGAAAGACACAGGAAGTTTTGCAGCCATTTCGCACTAGTAATGTTCCCCAATTTCTCGGTTCACCAAACTACAAAAATGGTGTGCTGAATTTATTCAAGGCATGGTGGTCGACTGGTTAGCATGCCGGTCTCAAAGTGCAAAGGTGCAGGCTTCGATTGCGGTTCCGGCCTTCCTGTGTGGAGTTTGCATGTTCTCCCTGTGCCTGCGTGGCTTTTCTCCGGGTACTCCTGTTTCCTCCAAAACATGCACAGCAGGTTAATGGAACACTCAAAATTGTCCCTAGGTGTGATTGTAAGCGCGGCTAGGTGTTCATTTATGTGTGCCATGTGAGTGGCTGGCACTTTTTTTAATATAGTCCCTCTAAATCACATATTGTGGGTGGGACTGGAACATCCCCGACGATAAACGACTGTTCATCAGTTCCGTTTGGCAATTTTCAGCTGTCCTGCTCAAGATTTTGTCTGATTGTGACCAAATTTGAACCATTTAAACAAGCCTGATGGGCAACATTAAATGTGAAAAATGTGAGCTTTCATCATGGCGCCGTTTGATGACACGCCATAAAACATGAAAACTCCAATAAGCAGCTCCGCAAATGTCTTGCGTGTGATGAAATTCTCGCCCTGAGGAGATTCATAGATGCTCCCACTCCTCCTAGAAAAGTATGTATGTAATTACTCCACTCCTGTCACTTGGCTTCCTTCAAACTCTGTATACTCGCACAATGTTGTATGTCGCACAAGTAGTGGAAAATCTCTTCACCGGGGAACAATTAAAAAAAAAAAAAAAAAAATCAGTTTGCATTTATTGTTGGGCTTATCAGTGTGATGGAAAGGTACTGAAAGTGTGTGGATGTTGCATCCGCACAAACGCACGCTTCCACGGGGTGGAATGAGTCAGAGTCTAAAATTAGCAGCTCCTTTCCAAGGGCTGTTTTAATTGAAGATGGTGCATGGGATAGGTTAACAGCGCAGTTAGTGCAGCTTGATGGCGCAGGAAGAGGGAGAGGAACGTTCATCCTGGAGCAGGTCAAACGATGAATGTTTCTCAGCTCCGAGGGGACCGACACTTTAGCGTGAACAGTACTTTTCGCCTGCAACACCCACTCCCTGTGTGTTCTTTACTTCAACACGTAAGAATTCAATTAGAGTTGCGGCCAAAAGTTATGGCGGCGATTCAGATGTGATGTTTCACTATCTCCGTTGCTCTGGCATAAAACTGAACAAACACAAGATGCATCATGTTGAGCCTTTTGCGTCATACCATACTTCTCATAACTACAGAATACAGTATACCATAATTTCTTAAGTACTTGAATAAACAGTAATACCCATCCCCCAAATTGAACTCTTACAGAGGGATTTTCCTTGCACCTATGTATAGTACGCTGGTGTGCTGCATGTTTGGAGAGGCTGGCAGCTGGCACAGGTAGCAGCAGGAGCTAGTTTCCAGAGCGAGACGGAATAGCGACGCAAGAAGGGCTGAGTTTCCTTTGCGAAATGTTCAAAGCTAGCCAAAAGGAAACTGTAATGTGTTGGAAGGCAGGTGGACTATATTCGATAAACAGAAAAAGAGTATTTAGTTTTCATAAGCGAGTATCGTAGACATAACACGTCCATTCGTGAGCCAGAAGCCGAACCATTTTTCTGGGGAAGGCTTTTCAGGAGGCAAAATAACAAAGCCAGACTGTAGCCAAAGGCTATTTTCTTAACAGGCTATTTCATCTGAACAATATTTTTACAACAAGACTGCCACCTAGTGTTCAGTCAGACAACATAAAGTGCCTACGGACCCGCATTTCACAAATGATCAATCCAGCCAGTTAAGAAAGTTGGCTGTGTTGTATCACTCGGTACTGGCCCACCATGCTGGTGGCTAGAATGTATAAAAGTAAAGTTTTTAAAATTATTATTATTCTATCATCGTAATTATTTTGGTTTTGTGCAAACTGGGACAGAAGCACTTTAAATGGACGGAGGACGGACGGGGAAAATAAAGTACGGTGCCCATCTCTGTTAAGGACAATCAATAATGGAAAATGAAATAGATGAATGGACTTTCGGGGGCATTTTACTTTAGTGGTGATCATTTTTCTAGTGTATAACTGAAGCACAAATCCAACTTTACAGGAGGAGTAATCAATGATGCTCCTTTTTACTGGGTGAATCGTGAAATTGAAAGGGGGGGGGCAAATATGGTGGTGAGGAAGAAAAGGAGGTAAAGTGGGTCATACAGGAGCTTGGACGGGGGTTAGGATGAAGGGACAGCATGGCCTGTCGAAATGTTATTGATGCAGCCCGTGTACCCCCCTGTAGAATCCCCCCCCCCCACCCTTTTGACCAGCAATTACACCTCTCCAAATGATGATCCATACCAGCAGAGCAGACTTGACCGCGTATTGGGGATGGATTGAACTCTGTCTCCTCCTCTCCCATCTCTTTCTCGCGCACTCGCCGCCTCTCGCCCCCGTGTTCGCCGATGGAGACGGATGGCACCGGGCCACTGGCCTCGGCCCCTGCAGATTGATTATTGATCAGCGGGACAGTGATGGATTGAGGGCTGGAGAGGGCTGTGGGTGGAGGCAGAGGTGCAGAAGTGAGAGGATTTCAAGGAATTGATGTTGTAAAAAGTGGGCTTGAATGATGACACCGCGGCGACAGGTGGGCGCCGCTAAACTGCCACCTCAAGAGGGAGCTGTTGACCTAACCGCCAGAATTCGAGCAAACTACAGCTTTGCGCTTGAGCACGCCCTTCTTTGTTAAAACATGACTTTAGGTTACGTTCAACAAGTTAGAATTCAACACATGTATAAGAGCACAGACCTCAGCCATGGTTTTACCATTTCTGATCAGCAAATCAATGCATAATGGAATAAAGCATCTAAATAGGCCTTTTCGGAATGATGTTACACGTACTTCTGCATGGCAAAAGGTGGAGCTTCTTTCTCTGATGGCACAATTCTGTATTCTTCATGTGTACAGTGGTCTATTCCATTGATGGGACTGGGCCAGCCCGAGACTAGCGAAAATCTGCATATGATTGCCGCCCATTAAAATGGAATGGAGGGGAAAAAAGTGTATTTATTTTTTTAACACTCCAATTTTCTTTTCCCGAAAAATGCTGGTCTTTTTCCACTGGGGTAAATCGGACAACGCGACCCTTGTGAGGATAAGCGGATTGGAAAATGGCTGGATGGATGGATCATTGAGTGGATGCCCTCCAGCTACTACTGTTAAACAGTAATACTAGTCGTGATGTTAGCAGTGTTCGCAGTCTCAAAATTCCTTTTATCATTGTCTCCTGATCAGCGGTGAGTGTGTTAGTGAGGTAGACGTTTGCCAATGCGTGTTGATGTTGAATGAAGCTGCCAGCGGAGACACCAAGATGGCTATCGTTAGGCAATATAAGCGAGGCGCCGGAGAGTCACTGTTACTCTCCGGAGGAGCCGAGAGGTTAAACTGCAATCGCCACACTCTTATTTTAGAACCCACTTTTCATTGTTTTGTTTTGTTTTTTTGTGCGCGCGCGCATGCGTGTGTGTATGTTTACTCCCTTTGCACTCCACTGCGTGAATATCAGCGCGCATGATAAAGGAGCAGAAGGAGCCCGTTGGCTGCTACGCATGAGTGTGCTGGAAGCAGATACTGCAGGAAATAAATGACATGCAGGCAGCTTCCCAGCACAGAGCGTACGCTGGGCGCCTTCCCTGCCTGTGTGTCCTACCAAAGTCATTAGTTAGCCATAATGATTGTATTCTGCTTTTCAGTTAATTATCATCAACAATTTGTTATGAAGACGCTGTGAGTTCATTTCAACTCCCCTCTCGGGATGCTTCCATATGTTCCCAGATATACTGTATATGACACACTTCCACCCGGCCGCCCCCTCCCCACTGGGAGGTGTGGGCGTAGCGTCCCAGGAGGGGACATCCTCGGTGGATCCCAAAGAGTGGGAGGACTTAAGTTCTGGACACCCAAAGTTTACAGTTGGACAAGTTAGTACCAATATAAAGACGGATAAAACTACTAGATTACACAAATAGGATTCTTTTTCATGTGGAAAATTGGGTCATCAAGACGTATTTGTATATTATATTGTATATATAGAGTTTGGCGTCCTTCCTCATTTGTGTAAAAAAAATAAAAATTAAATGGTTCCCTTTTTATGAAGCAAAGAGAAAGATGTACAAAATCTGAGAAAATAATTTATGTAAAGTGGTACCTTCATTTACAAGTAGCGGCAAGCAAAAATGTGACTTAAACATGAGCTTGTTTCAAACTCAATGTTTTTTTTTCCCATGACATTGTTAGCATAAAGTTAGCGGCCTGATCTTCAGGCAACAGCATTTGGTAGTTTTAAAGTAGAATTTTTTTTTTTTCTGAAACGTCACAGCTATAAATTACAATGCACAGTAAAATACGTATGATGTGAGCTTTTACAAGTCAAACTTAAAAACAAAAAAAATGAAAATATCTCCCAAAAAAACAATGCGCTAAAAAAAAGAGTAAAGACATTTTCGAAATCAGCATGAAAACTACATTTAGGGACACGTGAAGCCATCGCCGATTAAAATTTGCTGTTGACCAGTGTAATTATCAGATGGATGTGCCCCAAACAATTAGCCGGTCAACTAGCACTTGACTATTTGCAATTACAGCCATTAAAAGGATTCCATTCAAGTGCTTCCATGAGCAACATGACATAGTGTAGATGACCACGGTGAACTAATTTATTCTTGCCACTCTGTAAAATGCAACCACACATTCAGTCATTGACATGTGTGGAATATTTTCACCAGCGCAGGCACATCAATGAGGATGCATAAACATCCAAATATATGCAGACAAATAAGTTTGCTGGCCGGCGGAGAAAAAGTTCCACAAGCCTCAGATCACAGTTGGGGGTGTGTGTGCTGCTTCTCACCGCACTCCATGATGGATGGAGGGAAATTGTGCAAATTAGGTGACGAGAAGAAGAGGATGAGCAGAATACAAGTACAAAGTAAGCGTGAAACATGCTCAAGGTCTCCTGATCTTTCAAAGGGGGTGGCCAGCTGTTGGTTGACTTGGCTCTGTATTCCGGCGCACCACAGATTTTGCTGAAAATGTTTGGAAGTTATCCACTGTAATCCTGCTTTTTAAGCCTACTGAAAGCAACGGCTGTAGTTTCATTCTATAATGTACATTTTGGACATGATGATTCAAGTTTATTGTGAGAAGATAAATTTGCTAGTTTTAAAAATGAGATTTGTTTCCTATAAGCCACGAGTATCAAACTCAAGGCCCGGGGGCCAGATGTGGCCCGCCACATCATTGTAAGTAGCCCGCGAAAGCAAATCAAAGATGACAAAATCTCTCCCAAAATTTCAAATTTTCATTTGTAATAAATCAGCGACATATTGCATTGTCTTGTTACCAAACCCCTCATTACTGTTACCGAAATAATAATGAAATAAAACATTCTTGACTTCTTTATATAGTTTCAGTCATAACGGCCCCCCAAGGGAAACAGTAAACATAATGTGGCCCGCGCCAAAAACGAGTTTGACAGAGCAGAGGGTTCAGCATGCTGTTAGGTGTGACAGAGTTTGAACAACAATTTGGTATTATCCATTGCTCTTCGCTCTCTCAATATATTATCCATCCATCCATTTTCAGATCCGCTTATCCTCACAAGGGTCGTGGGGAGTGCTGGAGCCTATCCCAACTGTCTTCAGGCAGGAGGCAAGGGACACCCTGAACCGGTTGCCAGCCAATCGCAGGGCACACAGAGACAAACAACCATCCGCGCTCACACTCACACCTAGGGACAATTTAGAGTGTTCCATTAACCTACCATGCATTTTTAGAATGTGGGAGGAAACCGGAGTACCCGGAGAAAACCCACATAGGCCCGGGGAAAACATGCAAACTCCACTATGAGGTTAACGCGCTAACCACTGGACCACCGGACCACCCTTCAATATATTATATGTGTTTAAAAATGAATTGCCGTAAATGTTATGAAAACATGATTAGAGAGTAATTAAATAAAGTAATTCCATATTGCAAATTGTCTTGCAAATAGATGTCTTCCTATTGTCATGGGACGCAAATCCCAAAACAATTGCAGTGAAGACTTTTTATCACAGGGACAATTTCCTTGAGAAGTCCGTCTGACTTTGTCTGCTTGTTTCATGTTTAAAATAAAAAAGGCTAGCATATCTTAGAATTTAGAGTTCAAGCACAAATCAGCCTGTGGATGTTCCTAAACAGAGGTCACTTTTACAGTCCATATGAACCGTGTCTTCCTTTAGCAACCGCGAAGGAAGTTAGCATTCATAAATCCACACAACTTTTTGCAAGCTATCTGCTGCTTCAAGGAAGCCAGATTGAAGACTTTTTAAAAAGACATTTTAAAGCCACATCCATCAAATTTATCATCCACTACGAGTGGGTGATGGGGGCTCAAGCCAGCTATCCATTTTCTTTACTGCCGAATCCTCTTTAGGGTCGACTTCGGGCAAACGCAGACGATGACCTGAACTGGTCACTAGTCAATCGGCGAACCCAGAAAGTAGTCACAGCTCTTTGCTTTTTCCATGTTTTGTTACGCACGGCCCTATGTCAAACATTTTTTTTTGTTTTTTTTCCATTGCATTTTTCCTTAGAATGCTACTCACAGCACTCCATAACGACAAAATTCAAAATGTTTGTTTTCAAATGTATTATAAATAAATAAAGAAACAAAGACATCGCATAATCACAGCCTTTTGTTGATGCCTCAAGTCTTTTTGTACTTGTATATGATGCTTAGAGTTGAGACGCCTATCTTTGGGCTGTTTCTCCCATTCCTCTTTGTAGCATGTTGTGATTCTGTTTTTATTTATTTTTTTGAAAGGTTGGTACATAGAATGTGGAAAAAGTGAAGTGCTGTGAATATTATATGGGTGCATTCATGCTTACATTCTCACCGTCGCCGAAACGGAGCTTAACCTACACTGCAGGACGGGCGAGTGCTCCACTTCCCATGCAGTAGAAAGAAAGAAAGTGGTCAACATATTTGTTAAACTGCATTTAGCTCGCGGGGAGCAGCATTTAGTAATGCTACGTAAATATTTGTTCCATGAAACAATTTTTCTGACTATTCTTGCTGCTTATACTTATTTTGGCAGATACTGTGTATGGTAGTATGTATTCTGTAAAGCTGCCACACACTGTCTTGTTATACAAAATCAAAAACTTACCTTCCTTGATATGTTCTTTTTTTTAGCTAGTTTTGACAATTGTATTTTGGTAGCTAAGCATGAAAATATTAAGTTATTAAATATTCACCCCGACCCCCTCCCAAAAAAGCAGTGTACGCTCATTCCACTCTCCGTTAGGCTAAAACGCTAAACACTTTACAAATGCAATTTATGCCACTATGTGACAAAGAATAACAAAGGCAAGACAAGAAGCTCCTTATTTTCAACTTCTACCATACGTTTGAATTGCTGATTTCAAAGGATTAAATCCACTGGAAGACTTTTTTAAGAATCCGCAGACACCACGCCGTGGATACGTGCTGTTAGTTTGTTGTGTCTCAAATGAAGTGTCGTGGAGGATCGCAGCCTCCAGTGTTGAGGAATATCAAAAGCCGCATTGCAAAGAACTGACTTATGCAAGACATGTTATGTATTGTAAAATATGATACTGTGTGTCAAGTGCTGCAGAAAATGGGAAACATCTAAAATAGGCATGATTCAAATAGATCACATTGAAGACGTACATCCCATTGCTGTTGTGGATCTGGAGTGATACATCCATTTTAATTGCTTTGCGGGGGGATGAAAAGTGCACATTGTAGCGCTGTGTAATGTGTGTTGGTGTGTACAGGCGGAGGGGAGATAAATTCTCACCTGTTTGATGTGCGCGTGAAAGGAAGAGGGAAGAGAAGCAACTCTCAGGAATACAAAATGTCAAATTCACCGATATCTTCAGGGTAGCCATGCATCAATTTGTAGAAGCCAAATACCTGTAGATTTATTTATTTTTTGGCAATGGAGTAATGTAAGATCAAATCACATTAGGTCTGTTATCATAATTTTCTCTCATTTTAGTTCTAGAGTGCGGCTGGCTCCACTCTGGATTGGTTGCCGGCCAATCACAGGGAACATGGAGAGAAACAGCCATTCACAATTAGTGGCAATTCAGAGTCTTGAATTCATCTAGCATGCAGGTTTTCAGTATGTACTCACAGAAAATTCAGAAAACAAGATTTGAACCCTGAACCGAACAACTATGGGGCAGATATTCCAAACACTAGTCCAATCTTGCTGCCCAGCACACTTTTTATTTTGCTTGTTCAGCACACAGAAAGTGCTTTATCAACTTAATATTAGTTTGTCAAACTAGTGACACACAGTTGTGTGGAACAGTTTTATTTTAGAATATGAAATAAAATCACCTTTGCTGTCTACACTGGCCTGATAAAATGTGATGAAGCGAGAGCTAAACAAATTATTGAAAAAACAAAAAAAGGGAATGCTACGTAACCTGAATCCTTACTGTTTTGTTGAATATTTTATGCTTCGATTAAATCCCCATTTTGATTCTGAATATGTCTGAATAGAATCAGTCCTCTAAGCATGGTAGATAAAATAAGCAGCAGTTGCTACCGAGAATGTTAGCTAGCATGCCCGTTAGCTTGGATCCGGGTAAGTGGATGAGTGGATGATGACTGCGCACCTCTAAATGAAGCTCTCAGAGAAGCTTGATTTGGTCAGAGAGAAAAGGAATAAAGAGCATTTCAAGAGAGCTGAAAGGGTAAGACTGAATTAGAAATAATGTATAGCACGGGTTTCCTAATGCTATGCTATTAAATATGGGTTAAATCCCCCAACTTCTCGTAAAAACTTCAACAATTTCGCAGTCCGGTAATCTTCCAATTTTAATAACCTTAAGCTTCCCTAGCTCCATAAATCTGACGTTCTAACGCCTTCCCTACCCAACCTCTCCCTCCCCACTGCCTCCCACTTATTCCGAGCCCCGCGCATTTTATCTCCATAATAGCACAAAGCGGCGCAAGCTGCCTCCGTGGGCGAGATAAGGGAAATTCCTGCCCGTATTTTAATAGCTTCGCTCAGCTATCTGTTCCGAGCAACTCCTCAGGAGCTGCCAGCCTGCGCGCTCACCTTGGACGCAGAACCCAGAGGAGATTCCTACAGAAAGGCGTGACTGCTGAGGGCGAGTGTGAGAGCGTGCCCATATGTGTGTGTGTACGCGTGT
Organism: Hippocampus comes; assembly: GCF_001891065.2. Taxonomy (NCBI): domain Eukaryota; kingdom Metazoa; phylum Chordata; class Actinopteri; order Syngnathiformes; family Syngnathidae; genus Hippocampus; species Hippocampus comes. The sequence goes on from NW_017806175.1 coordinate 530,667, forward strand.
GAGTCTCTATGGGCATTCTTGTGGCTCGGTTTGTGTTGGAATGTCTGCCCGTGTGCGAGTGGGTAAATAAATTCATACCTACACTCTGTATGAAGTGTGCTTGCCAGATGGGAGGATAACAGCCAGTCCATTTCTAACTGCTTAGCTATCCCTCAGGAAGCCATAAGGAGATCTGTTCAAGACACGTGCGCCTCCAGAGAATAGTCAAGTTTGGGAAAATAGGAAGTCTCGATTCCATGGTAATCAATACATAGCAGGGGTCAGGACAGATTCGGCGGATTACTAAGTGTCAAAGGCACTGGCAGGATAGGACAAGCAACAACTGAAGGCAAAAATAAAAAATAAAAAATGGCCTTCCAAGACTAGACTGCAAGGCCTGGGTCATGAATGAGACTGTTCGCAAACAAATGGGTTCAAGAGTTCCAAACAAATATGGCTTCAGTTTGTGGACAGCCACCGCATGCATGCGAAATGCTCAGTTGTTGAGTCACTGCTCTTCGTCACATATTTCACGAATGTCTTCCTTTTTGTCGTGAGTCCTCGGTATGGCTCTAAAGAAACTCGAACGTGAATAACTTAATTTTCTTACTGGTGAGAAAAAAAAATAAGGATAAAGATGAGTGTCATTCATGTTTCTCATCTTGCTCTGCAGTTTGGGTTGGCAAAATCTACCGTCTGTACGAGTCTTGAGAAAAAAAAGGCAATAATTGTGGATAAATGAAAGACAGCTCACTGGTGATATTAACGAAGGAATAATATGTGAAAGGGCTACGAAGTTTCAGAGAGATTTGGTCGATGCCGATATTGCTTTTGAACTAAACCCATATAAACAAATTAAACATAACTTTCTCTGCTCTTGCCTCGCGACGAGATTCACTACAACGAAGTCTAATCCAACAGCGACCTCTACTGCTTTGTTCGGAAACGGCAACAGCAACCACCACACTGGTTTACACATGCGCAGTAGTCCAGGAAGTATTTGTTATTGTTAGTTTCAGACGCAGCAAGAACGTTGCATTGCTAAAATGGCTACAAAACGGACCTTTGGATGTCAAGCAGCTAAGACAAGAAGAGCTCTGACGCTGGAAGAGAGGGTAAAAGGGATCAAAATGAAAGACGGAGGAAGCAAAATAAAAGACATTATCCAAGAAATTGATGTAAGTGAAAGTGAATGCTAATCGTTAATTTCGCAATTTCTTTCCCTTTTTTTCTTTCTACACTGACTATATGAAGTGTCAAATAAGTGTATGCTCATACTTATGCAGTATTGGAATAAAAATAAAGAGTACACATACATTTGTGTGTGCGTATACAAATACGTTTGTGTGTGTGTGTGTGTTTACATCTGAGATCAAATTTGCGACAGTGAAAAAACCCATGTTGTGAAAAATTTCTTGCTGCAAACATGATTTCGTTGTAGAGGAGTTTCACTGTATTTAAGGACTGCCAAGCTGTCTGGTCTCTTGTCAGATTATTGACCTTGCTCGCTGAAGTGCTTCAAGTGTTGTTTTCTCGACCTTCTCGATACTCCCTACAGTTGCTGTCATTAGTCATAGATTGTACTTTGTAAATGTTTTGATTTTTTCTTATTGCTCTTGATCTTTGGCTTCGCATTATTGGCTTCCTGACATTTTGTTTGTTTATTGTTGGTGTTCCCGAGAACCTTGCCTTAAAATTTACGATTGTCAGCTCTGAGCGGATTGGTTTGGAAAGTCAGAATCATCAGGCCGCATAATTGGTCAGGATTATATTTTAGACACATCTGAAAATCGAGACTTTTCTGACTTTGATAATGGGGAAATAATCAAATTCAGCCTGAATGTCAGTATATGTATCCAGTTTAAAGCAGACAAAAAGTAAGAGTCCCTGGATTTTATATTTATTTTTTGAATCTATCTCCCAAATATAAACTGGAAACAGCATGAGAGCAGAATACTTCAGAAGCGGGCCAAATGTTATCAGTTGTAAGATAGTTCTGTCCTTGAGGCAACAGCTAATTATGCAAGCAGTGCCTGGGGCTGCCTTCAGGTGTGTGTTGCCATGGAAGAGCATGCTTCAGAAAAAAAAAACAGCACTGGAATTTTCTTGGAATACACTTCAGCATAAACAAAAGTCCAATGTTGTGAAAACAGAAAGTATAATGATCATCTATCATTCACGTACGGGAGCGCAGTTATAATGCATGTGGTGATGGCATGCAACCACTAAGCTCATTAATTTTTTATTTTCTAATCTTGGTTGCACATCCCCTAATTTCCAACCGCAGATGAATTTGAGTCTTGCACAGGGCTTATCGTGATCAGAAAAAAAGGAGAATACTGCAGCGTCCCTTCGGACGACACTGGTGTTTTTTGTTTTTTTTTTTGTGGACCTTATCTCCTTTTCTTTTGCGGAAAGCCCTGCTCTGTCACAAAAAGCTGCGAGTTATGACGATAATTATTTTTTGTGGACAAGGAGAGCCAGTCACCAATGCACTTTTAGATATTTACTGAAAAGGACAGACACTGACACACAAATACAAAATGAGTACACTCGCAAGGAGCTGCTGGAGGCCACGACTCACGCACAGATGCTCACTTGCAGAGGGTGTTCATTTTAGGGGGAGGTCAATGAATTCAAATGGCAAAAATAGATTCAAAGTGGATTTACTGACGAATTTAGTCACAGAACAAAAACTTGTAAGTCAAGATACCACTGACTAAAAGAATTATTTTTGGAAAACACAATAACAAATGCTCCCTTCTCAGACAAGCTCTTTTAGTTTCCCTGTGGGAAACCGTGTTGTTTTGTGGAATTACACCTGATCCATCGCACATTGTAATTTAGATTGCCCACAAATTTAGATTCAAAAAGGGAAGCATCAGCAACAACCACCAAGATGATGAATTGAACCTCGACGGAACTTTCTGTAGTTTACAGATGTGTGTGTGTGCGTGCTTTGTCCAATGCAAATGACTAGAATAGTCACATATTAAAATTCCATGTCCAGCTCATCACTACCTTGGTTCACACTTATGCAGAATTAGCTTCCAAGACATCACACAAAATGAAAATACCAGTGAGATAAAAATAGAGTTATAGATTCACTCTAAAGAGAGAGAGTCTTCCAGTCAGTGTCACTGGCGCACTGACAGGAAATGGATCCCTGGGTGTCCTCAATGTGCCCTGTTTATTGTCTTTGATGGAGCATCCAGGAATAAAACATATGATGGGTCAAGGACAGCAAAATGAGCGTGTCCTTTTTTTTTTTTTGAGGTCCTGTGGGCTCGAAGCGGGGTCGAAGGCAAACACTATTTTGTCCCTGCAGAATCAGTCAGTAATGGCATTATTGCCTTCAGGGTCCATTTACAGTAAAACCAGCACCTGTCTTGAAGTCCAGGAACGTGATTCAATTTAATCCCATGCACTTAGAAATTAATGGAATCATCAGAGACAAATTGTCTTTTATATTTTAGGCATTGCAGCTGATGCTATTATCCGGAGTGCCTGAGTAAAGGCCATGATCAAGGAGACTTTAGACGTTGCACAATGGCTGACTTTAAGTCAATTTACTTTAAAGCTTGAACAGTGAACAGTGCATTACATCCACTGTCCTTAGATCCTTGTTTCAGATCAAGTTAAAATAAAGTCCATCAAAATGAACCACAGCAAGGAAGAAACCTGAAAGCCAAACATTTAGCAAGTAACACAAGTACCGAAAACAATATGCACCGTTTTTGGAATGTGGGAGGAAACTGGAGTACACGGAGAAAACCCACATGGGGGCATGGGGAGAACATGCAAACTCCACACAGGAAGGCCGGAGCTGGAATCGAACCCGGTACCTCTGCACTGTGAGGTCGATGCGCTAACTCGATCACCGGGCCGCCCCCAAACAAACCATCGCAGAGCAACAAGTCCTCCAAAACACAAAAGAGCAAATTCGAGAAGGACTTTAAGATGTACACGTCTTGTCAAAACAATATATGATTGAATATAAGCCGCGAGTTAGAAGCCATTTGCACAAGTCTGGAGATATATTTTTAAAAAATCAACTTTAATTCATAACTTGGCGCCGCTTTCATTGACAAATGGACACTCGTGCTTGAATGCGAGGACAAATTTGAAGAGTTTGTCCACATGTTTGCGACTCTCACGGACTTTACGATAGTCAATTCTATTTAATTGTCTTGCGCTAATCAACACTTGACAGGCAAACAATTTATAATTTGCATTTGTTGGTCTGTAAATCCTATTAGGTTTTGATGTGTGCAAGGCGGAAATGAGCTCAACGCACAAAAGACCACATGTTCTAATGACTCTTAATCCATTGGAACCAAGAACCACCAAGGTGTTTAGGAGGTTTGTATCTTGGGTGAGGGGGGGGAATAAATTAATAAATCACAGCCCATGATGCTGCTGGTTTTTTTTTTTTTTTTTTAAAGAGGGGAAATATGAAAATCAAGCGTCGAAAAGGGAGAAGCAGGCAGAATTCCATCACACCAGGAAGCGTGGGCTGCTGCATTTTGATAGGCGGCTTGCCAGGGAGGCAAGGTGACAGAGTGTGGCGCTCGCACACTGCGGCGACATTCTGGCCCCTGCGCGAGATGCTGCGGGATCAGCGACACAGCGGGACTCTTTGTGCCCGCGTACAAAACAACCACTTAGCCGCCGAGGTGACTGCGATTTTTAATGCATTTTCACAAAAGGGCCCCTTCCGCCTGTCACAATGTGCTTTCCTCGTCACTAATATTTTAGTCCCTGCCACACTTTGTTGTGTTTGCCCAGAGCTGATGGCAAATTGGAGGGCGATGCGGAGAAACACAGAAGCTGAAGCAACAAACACAGATTTGCTCGTCTGTTGGGAAGCCAGACGGCTTCATCTATTGAAAGGGAATGGAAAGCTCGTATGGGAGGATTGATCAAAATGAAAAGTGGAAGAGAAAGAAATAAAAAAGGGGGGGAAATGGGAGCTGGGGAAGGATTAGATGGTGACATTCTGACGCCGTCGGTGCCTAAAATACACAATGTGTCCCGCTTTGTCTGGTTTGGCAGTTTGCTGTAGAGCGGTTTTGTCCATAAGTCGCTTGGCTTTCGCGCAATAGCCGCATGGTACTTTCCAGGACATCTGTCGAGATGCCGCTGAACGGCGAAAGCCAGTCGGCCGACTACGCTGACTCGAGAGAACGATGAAAAGCTGTAGAGCGTTTGAAATGCACATTTTACTGCAAGAACCACGAGAGGGTCCTGATGTGTGAAGAATGGGATGTAGTCCACTTCCCGTTCTGGGTTGAATACTTCGATGTACACCCTTTCATGTGAAAAAAAAGGCCTGTGATTTTACATCGTATCGAAATTTGTACTACTCAAGCCAACATTGTCCAATGAGAAAAATATGGATGTAAAAATCTGGGTGACATAAAATCAACTGAACTCATCGCTCATTGTCATGCTCCCTGACTTGTTAAGGAAGGTTGGCTAAATCGCCATGAACATTGGCGGTCAACAACCTGCCGAGTACGGCTGGACGATTGTGGCATATGATAATCATCATCATCAGGATTATTTATTGATTGCAAAACTTTTTTATTTAACTAGTAAAACTCACCTACTTGAGTCTATCATCATAAGATCAGGCCCATTCATCCCTGCACATTGAATACTTTATTCTTGAACGCTGTATTCTTTTTGTCACGTACAAAATGACCTTGTAAATCTCATGTGAAAGCCTCTTGCATTTTCATTCTGCTACATCCACACCTTGGCATCTTTGCACAGATCAAAGCATTGCCCTTATCTCTTTACCATACATCTTTTTTGTTGAGTTGAGTTTATCTAGGTTACTTTCGCAAGTCTTGGGATTTATTGGGCTATCCTGGGATCTCAGGGATTTTATTTAATGCCATGTCATGTGGAAATATGTGTTGGGACCACAACAAAAAAAAAATCATTGGATCTTTGAAAAGAAAATTCCATGAATCTTTGAAAAGTAAACTTTAAACATATCTCTCAATAACCATAACATAATACTAGGCGGCACTGTGGACAAATGGATAGCACGCAAGCTACGTGGTGCATTCAAGGTACTTTCAGAATGTCGGACACTTGGGCATGTACCGCGCCGTTCTGCACATTAAAAGTTTTTCTTCGCTGGAAACTCTGAGAGCATCTCCCTCCCCCTATCTTGCCTCTTCTTGTTTCAGTATGGACTTCTCAGCCATTTTTTTTGAAGTTCTACTGGTAAAAAAAGTACTCAACGACTTTGGGAGCAGAAGTTTTCTCGCAAATTGCCTCTAAAGCTTCAAGGCACACAGTCACAGATCGTGCTCTCAGTTTGCCTTGTCGCGAAACCTCTAATGTCTGTTGTGTGTGCGTGCATGTGTGTGTCTGTTATGTGGCTGCAGTGCTGATGTTTGATGGTCCAATTACAGCAAATGGCCAAGATAGCTGTTTGGTCAAGTGTGTTCCTTCACTAAATCCTATGATAAAATTCTGACACACAATCGTGAAGAAATTGCGTTCATTTGCATTTGTTCTTTCTTTCTTAACCCAATGACAGGCGAGAGGTTGCAAAGATCAGAAAATGAGAAGCAGAAATCTCCAACTGAGAGTCACAAGATGCTTTCACATGCTGTTTCGGAGTCTGAAAGTGGGAACTCACAAGAAAAGTGTTTGAAAAGTACACATATTCTTTCATTTGTCGCCTTCTGAACTCCAGAACTTTACGTCAAAATAAACACTCAGCGCTTTATCAAGGACTTATTGGTTAATTACATCTTTGGACAAAGGTCATAGACCAAGCTGACGAGAGCAAACGCTAGCCTTAAGACTTGAGCTACTTTGCGTTGTGTTTAGCCCAGACTTTATTATAAATGCATACAGGGACTGAAATAATATCAGCTTGTCACTTGTGTAAAATACCCTTTTGAACTGTGAAACGAATAAACTCAACGCTGGACTTTAAAAGCTTACTAACACCGTCATCAACTGTTTCCAATTCCAAGCAAGTTGTCAAGAAATCTGTTGAAGCGATGACATGCAGTACGATGGTTCACGGATTGCAATTAACTTGTTGTGCACCTTCTCATGTGCAAGACAACCACAGGAGGAAATATGTGGCCTGTTTTTTTTCTCTTCTTCTTCATTTGTTTTATAGGATATTAAAGGCCTTGAAGTGTGTTTCATACAAGTATTTTTACCGCAATTATGACTACACTGCCTTGGTTGCATGTATTCCGCCTTCCATAGAGATCTGGGTTGTGTCGGTGACATAGGAACGGAACTCTGCTGTATACGGAGGAAGCCCTGTGCTACTTTGTCTTGGTTGAAGAAAAGAGAGAAACTAAAATGCAGGAACAACAAATCATCTCCTGGAGAATTCAAGGAACCGCATGTTGCTAATATATTTATTTATTTGCATTATTGCACAAACTGGCTAAGTTCCAAGCGAGAGCATGCAGACCTGCGGAGGGCCCTACACATTATCGAGCGAAATTATAAATGGTCTTGGGCTTGTGAGGCGCTGGGGATCTTTTACAAAACCGAGTGAAGAGTGTGGCCATTGATCTATGGATATGAATAAGATGGATGGAGGGGAAAGAATACATATAAAAGGCTCTTGAGCACATATGGTCCATTTAGCACTTTCCCTCTTGTTTTGATGGCCGATTTGATGTTTTTTAATCTGTCACAAAAATCAATGTGTTCACCGTGGTGCCAGGTTGCTGAACAGAGCACTCCATCATGCATCCACAGCTCGCCTCCTGGAACGAGGCGTCGGCTTTTGCGGCTGCATGCAAGTCATCAAAAAAAAAGGCAGATAAATGCATTCACCGACGGATAGGGGAGAAATGCTTCAACAAACAAGTTCATGTGAACATGACACAAAACGCAATTCTGGCAGACTCGCTGACTGATGAATCGTTAGAACAATGACATGCCTTTTTAGTGACAAAACATTGTTTAACCCTTTCAGGGACGGCGGTTACTACAGTGGACATCTTATCAAGTTGTCATTATTTGTGCATGAAAGGGTTAAAAGGTGAAATATTTCTATGTCTACTTCTTGATCATGACAAAACAACTGAACGTAGAGTCCATGCAAATAATTTGCTTTGGTGGGACTGCAAAATGATCTGGGAAGGGCCGGATTTGGCCACCGGGCTTTGAGTTTGACTCCTGTGCCCTAAACTGTTCGCGAGTCAAGTGCAGGCCACATACAGACTCGCATTCACACCTGCAGACAGTCCTCGATGAAATGAAAATGCATGATTTTAGAATTTCTGCCTAAGTACCTGCAAAAATTAGGAAAAAAAAAAAAAACGCAAAAATGAATCTGCTGTCCATTTAAAGGACATTGGTACCAAAAATGAAATTAATTCCATAAACAGGCGTCAGCCTGAACTCAAAACAACATAATCAGCGTTTGAGTATTACATTTAATTAAAACTGTTTTTCACCTCCAGTGTGACAGAGCAGAAAAAAAACAAACAGAATGAAAGAGACTGCTCTAAAACCCAAAGTCTACAACATGCGTCAAAGCAGAAATCTTAAAAAGAAAAAAAAAAAAAAACTCCAAAAGTCTATGATACTAAGTGAGCTCATTTGGCAGAACAAGTATAGTAGCTAATGTATTTTGTGTAATAATCTGTGGATTTAAGGCTAGAAAGGGAGGGGACCTGGGATAAAGCAGTCATTACATCAGTTCCGTGGGATTATTAAATCAGTGAGGCTGAGAAATAGCCATCTATAAAGACATTGTGAGGGCAGTGAAATGTGGCTTTCCTACTCTCGACTGCACGGAAAAAGAAGAAAACTATTTGCCAGCTTGGGTGGGGTGGTGGCAGGGTGAGGTGGGAGGTGGGGGGGCAAATAAAGTCTGTATATAGTAAAAGTTCAAGGCTATACTCTCTTACGAAATGCTCAGAGAAAGAATGGCTTATTAGTTTCCACTCCACAGACAAAAAGTCTTGATTTGGACGTGCAGTCAAGTTGAATGTCGAGTTGGCGTTTAAAGTTGCTTTTCGTCCATTCCTCGCACTGAGCGATTACTCCTGTCAGGCCTTCTCTCTCTCTCACACGCACACACACGCACGCACACACGGCTCAGTGGATCAGCCCATAAAACACCTGTCCCCCTCCGAAAACGCCAGAGAGCTCTCAACCTGCCTCTCCGCCACACCTCAATGTGCTGTAATTCTGGGGGAAAAAAAAAGGCCTCTTTTAAAGATGTGAGCCCATAAAAGCTTGGCGCTGACTGAGCCATTAAACGACTCCTCTGGGTGCTGGGATGCATCTGCAGCCCGGAGCCAAGAAACACAACCATGACAGTATATGGCTTGTGTTTTTCACAGTCCAGGACCAAGCGAGGAGCAACACTTTTCCACATGAAGAGCACAGGATGGACACTCATTGTCTCTCTTAGTTTACAAATAAAAATAAAAGGAAGCAACACAATGAAGTGTCTTCCAAGCCCTTTCCAAGGACTAGCACGAAATGTTTAATTCCGCCGCAGACAGTGACATTTATCAGTGGCTTTCCAGCGGGGATACTCAAACAGCCGGCTCCCTAGACATCTTGGCCTAAGGGTGTGGATGGATGGCTGCAGACGCAAACAGTCATGGCGAAAGACACAGAGAATGATCAAGGCAAACAGAGAATTGGAGGAAAACAAGAGGTTCAATTTAGAGCAGATCATGTGTTCACCGTCAGTGTTTACAGTGATGAAAAGAGCAAGGGCGCAGTAAACAAGATACCCGGCCTTGCTCAGGAGAGCTTGATTTCAAGTTGTTTATCAAGCAGGCACTGAAGAATTATTAAATTACAAAAACAATATGGCGGCCCGGTGGTCCAGTGGTTAGCGCGTCGACCTCACAGTGCAGAGTAAACGGGTTCAATTCCAGCTCCGGCTTCCATGTGTGGAGTTTGCATGTTCTCCCTGGGCCTGCGTGGGTTTTCTCCGGGTACTCCGGTCTCCTCCCACATTCCAAAAACATGCATGGCAGGCTGATTGAACACTCCAAATTGTTCCTCAGTGTGAGTGTGAGCACGGATGGTTATTTGTCTCTGTGTGCCCTGCGACTGGTTGCCGACTGGTTCAGGGTGCCCCCTTCCAACTGCCTGAAGACAGCTGGGATAGGCTCCAGCACCCCCCGCGACCCTTGTGAGGATAAAGCGGATCGGAAAATGCATGGATGGATGGATAAAGAATATGCACATTTTCCTCCACAATACAACAAACCCAGTCCCACTGAAGTTGGGACATCGTGTTGAACATAAAAACAGAATATACGGATTTGCAAATCATGTTCAACCTCTATTTAATTGAATACACTCCAAGTACAAAATAAAATTTTCAGTGATGATTATTTGCTAAAAAACGCCCTGTCCTCCAATTTTTCTGCGGAGCCCCATGTTGTTGCACATTTACTTTGCTAAAGCAATCCCCAAAATTCCGGCAGCAGAGAAGATGATTTGAGGCTCAGTTTGCAAGTGTCTCCCTTGCAAGCCTGGTAAGTTGTAGTCATGAGTGTGTTTTGACTCATTTAGACATGAACAGGTAGTTACGCTCACGCTAAAGCCCGACTGGAGAGCGTGTAGATGTCTGATAGTAAGGTACTCGCGTCATTGCTAGCAATAGAGCACAGATTGCTCTTTTTGGGGAAAACAAGAAAAAAAAATGACGACATGTAATTTATTTGCATTTTAGCGCTTCACTAACGCCCTTCTTCAGTTCACATCCTTTCCTCAAGACATAAATGGTACATATTCTCCTCTCCATTCATGTCATTTCTCCCCCTGCGCAATCCTGCCCCTGGAGACACAGCCAAGAGCACATAATGATCCTCTTGCACTTTTGATTTGCATTAAATGTCTTGGTGGCAAGTAAGGCTCGTGAGAGTGACTTCATCTGTGTGAGGTGTCAGGAGAAGACGTATGTCCGCACGCAAATGTATTTTATCCGCCTTTTGCACACACACGACTGGACCTGACCCGTCAGACATGCGGATAAACAACGTGACGGAGCAAAGAGGCTCATATTAATCCACAGAATGACTAAACTAGGCTCGCAGTGAAGCCATTAAGACGGTGACAGCCTTTCACACGTCAGTTTTTCCCACACAGGGCAAGCCGTCTATTCCTCGACTCTGCTACTGCAAACTTTCTGGTGAGGCTCTCAAATGAAAGCGCCATCATTTTTCTTCCATCACATGGAATTATGACCTGTGGGGCTGTTTGCGACCTGCCCTCTGTTTTTGAGTGGCCAACGACATATAGAGTCGAGCCTTGAAATGCGAATGACCCAACTGAGGAGTTTTATGAGCCATTGTCCTGACAATTTTTTGTTTTGATCGGTGAGAAAAAATTTGAGATACGATATGGGTGCAGTGAACTTAACTCACTTCACAACAGGCAGCAATTTGACAGATGGTGAACATTTCTCCAAAGAAGCTGTGTGTTAGTTTAAATAAACATAAAACAAACAGAATTACACAGTGTATTAAAGCCAAGAACTTCGCTTTCCCTTACAACCGTTTGTTTAGCTTAATACGAACAAGAAAATGCAAAACACCATAGAATAGTGTCAGTGTCACTCTAACCTATTTGAATTCAAATGGTGGAGCAACACAGATAGACAGTCCAAACAATAGAGGAATATGTTCTTTATTCTCATGAAAAAAAAAAAAAAAACACTATCATAGCAGAATCATGAGTCAATCGTGAAACTCTGTTTATAATGCCTTTAACAATAAAGATTGAAGCCAGAGCAGCAAATAGTGTGAATTGCGATTGTTTGCTCCACTCTCTGCTCTTGTTTTGGTGCAAAATCCCAGCTATTTTCCTGATCACTTTTCAGGATTTTTTCCCAAAATAATACAACAACAACATAACTTTTAGGTTTGAAACCAAACAATGTGTTAGGATCCCAGAAATGTAGGCTCAGACAAACGGTGCGAAAAAGATTTACAGAAAAATGCACCAACAAAGTAAACAGAAATCAATGGTCACAAGAAGCCAGGAAAAGCACGCTTGCAAACGGCAAGGTTAAGCAACGCAGAGAATACAAACGAAATGACAATAGTCCAATTGGCATGGAAAAACAAGATCAAAAGGATTAAATAACACCAATACTTACAAAACGAGGAACCAAGACAGCAAATTGACGATGAATGAGATTGACAGGTCTGGAAACCAAAACAAGCATAAACATCAAGCAAGGTCAATAATCCAACAGAGAGTCTGCAATTTCGCAGCCCTGAAATACTGGGCAAGGCTTTGAATGGGAACAAGAGACGGGTGTGTTTGCTGGAGGGACACGCCCGTCACTCCAGCTGGAGCGGGAACAAAAACAAAGACAGACATGACAACAACATTGCTTAGCAAAGCTTTACTTTCAGTGTTTTAGCGTGTTGAACAAAATAAAGGAAAATCATGTCAAAGAGTCACGAGGAGTGATGTAAAACCACTTCCTCCAATCCCTGAAGTGGGATAAAAAAAACAAGGACAATTCTGGGCCAAATTTGAGCATTTTCCTTTCCTTCCGATTAAAATTTGCAAAGGCCCAATTCTCAGATTTTGGATTCAACTGGTGTAAAGGTGAGCCAAATAAAAGCTAGTACAGCTAATATTAAAGCTAATAGTTGAACCTCGATTTAATGGACTAATTGGGGTGTGGGGTTGTCCATTAACGCTGTCTGTCCATTCAATTGAAGCAGTTTTTGTGGCCAAAAAAACACCCAATACAGTAGAAAACTGTATTATAGATTTTTCCATCCAGCCATCCATTTTCTAATCTGTTTATCCTCACAAGGCGTGCTGGAGCCTATCCCAGCTGTCTTCAGACAGTAGGTGGGGGACACCCTGAACTGGTTTCCAGCCAATAGCAGGGCACACATAGACGAACAACCCTTCACGCTCACAATTACACCAAGGGACAATTTAGAGTGCTCCATTAACCTGCCATGCATGTTTTTGGAATGTGGGAGGAAACTGGAATACCCGCAGAAAACCCACGCAGGCACGGGGAGAACATGCAAACTCCACAGAGAAGGCCGGAGCCGGAATCGAACCCTGTACCTCTGCACTGTGAGGCCAACGTGCTAACCAGTTGGCTGTCTATACATTTTTCCCTGCCTAAAAATCCCTAGTACAGTACAAAACCATCGCAAATGTTCATGCTTTCCTGTCGCTCCTACTTAAATGGCCGCTAATTATGTCCATGCGTTTCCTTTATTTGGAAAGTCGCCTGGACCAACATGGCTGCCACATAGCAAACAGACTTTGACAGCTACATTACAAAAGGACTTTTTGGAAGCACTGCACTTGATTTTCTATCGGTTCAATCAGGGGTCAGTTGGTTCGGGTCTGTTAAGGTTCCAATGTATTTTCAAAAATAGCCAACTGCACCTTTAAGACAAGGTGTTTTTTCCAGATTGATGAATCAGCATGGTGTTTAGCTGCCAAACAGATGTTGTTCCCCTCCCGGTAGCAGAGGAATGCCGACGGTCTCCTGCACGGGACATTTGGCACTCTGATGCCTCTCATTATTCATCCTGAGAGGGTTTACAATAACAAGGGCACGCAGGGGCATTGTTTGAGCGCCGCGTCCACAGAGAGAAGCGTGCAAAATATGCGTAGCTGCCGTGGGATGTGGAAGACGACGGGAAGTGTCTCCTATTTGCCGTCAATTTGCCTGCTCAGCTTATTTAAACAAAAAAACAAACAAAAAAAAGTGAGAAACTCAGCCAAAGTCAATGGAGTGAATCAAGTGTTGGAATGCTGACAGATTAGTTTGAGAAAGGCCTTCTGACTGCTAGAGTTGTTTAGTATACACTCAGTGTCCATTATATTAGGTACATCGGTGTAATCTCGGATCCAATACAAGAGCTGTATCGAAAACGTCCTCACAAATATACTAATAGTACCGGTAATTTAAATCGTAAATAGCAATTCAACTCATGAAAGGGGAGTGGCCTCGTACATTCTTCAGTCCTAATGCACAAAAATAATTGCAGCACATTTAAAGTGTACTTGTTGCAATCTGCTTTAAATCTTGCCGGTTGGCGGTTCTGTCCCATGCCAGTGCAGAAAAAGGGCTTTCCTTCGCATGACAACTCTGGGTGGAGCAAGGGCATGCGATGAGAAGAGTGGCTACTCATTGTTGTTGTATTTAGCAACATATGACACTTGTTTTTTCTGTTAATGGAGATTTCTGGAGCCTCCCTCCGGATCCAGCCCTCAAACAAATTACATTTAGTTAGTTATGTAATATCACACTTGAAAAATGGTGAGGTACCCCAGAGAACAAACTAATTGTATTGAAACAATCAAAGCCAATTTTCCATAATACAGGATGTCCCCCTTGAGCTTATTGTGCTGCTGTACCTAATGAACCGTCCATGAAGTCAAAGAAGAAAGATGGAAAACAAAGTTTATGCAAAAAAAGAAAAAAGAACTCATACTGTACTCTCAGTGTTCTTTGTAGCAAGTGTTTATTCCAAAGTAGGAAAGATGACACTTTCTTTTGCTCCATCAAAAAGTGCATCATGTTAATGGCAGGAAATGGAGCCATGAGGGGAAAAAAGGAGAAATGATTGGAGGAATAAAAGCATTGCTTCCAAAATGCTTCACTTCTCTCTGGGGGACATCGTGTCCCTTGAGTGCTTGAACTGTATGAAAGAAAGTGCCGTTGGCAGGTAATAGCATGCATCTAAAGCCCCCCCCCCCCACCCCCCCAAAAAAAATCAACATTTTTTTGAAAGCCTCGAACAGAATGAACATGACTTCAGAAAATGGTTTAACACACTGATTATTGATATATTTATTTAAAATTCGGCTGCTTACGCGACTGCACTTCACAGAGCAATTAAGATGCTTTAAATATCCATCCATCCAAATTCTTCTGCTTATCCAGGGCCAGGTCTCAAGTGCAACAGCTTTAGTAGGGAAACCTGGAGCTCCCTTTCCCCAGCCAGCTCAACCGGAAGAATCCCAAGGTGTTCCCATCGGGCCCTCTTTTTGTGCCAAGCATAAGTGTAGCGTAAAGTGCAGCCAAATTTTGCTCATGGATGGAGTTTTCTTTCTTTTGGTATTTTCCTTCAAGCGCACAGGTAAAAAGGGATATTTGCGCCGTTGTGGGAGAGAACTCTGCCGACTTCTTTCCATTCAATGGAAGCAGCTCCCCTCATTCCCTTTAAATTCAGTGCAGAGGGAGCCAAATGCTCTACATGGCATGCAGATGAAGATTGGCACGTGCAAAATATATTTAAAAGGAACTGCAAGATATCCACTTGCGGATGATGTACAGGCCGCTGTGGATGGGCAATGACCGTGCGTCCATGTGTGGCCACCACTGATCATGCGCGCGCATGCGCGCGCGCGCATGCGCGCGCGCGCGCACACACACACACACACACACACACACACACACACACACACACACACACACACACACACACACACACACCATGCATGTTTTAGGAATGTAGGAGTCAACCACGGGATACCCGGAAAAAAACGTACTTGTTGACATCATTCAATAGTCTTTCTCAAATCATCCAAATTGTCAGTTTATTTAATGTCATCAGTGGCGGCCACACATGCATGATCATTGCCCATCCACAGCGGCCAACTGTACATCATCCGCAAGTGGCTATCTTGCAGTTGCTTTTAAATATATATTGCACGTGCCGATCTCCTTCGTCTGCATGCCATGTAAACCGCACCATGCATGTTTGAGCCTTGTGAACACTGCACTGGCTTTTTTTAGGGACCATTTTGCAGCATGAGCAGATGGTGAGCATTGAAGTGTTTGTTGACAGGTAGCCTATAGCTTGTTGTCTGAGTTCCCGGTAACACACATGAAGACAGGCGCGCGCACACACACACACACACACACACACACACACACACACACACACACACACACACACACACGCATCAGCAGCAGCTTTGAGCCCTAATTGGTACCCAGAAGGGTTTGATGGAGGAAGAGAAAACGTGAGAAGTATGAAAGAGGAGTGAAACATCAAAAAGGCAGACCAGCTGGTCAACGAGCTTCCTCCAAAGCATTGAGGTGAAGCATACTAAGTTACTTTCATTCAATGAAAAGGTGACACATGGGTTCAACTCATACAGTTAGCAAATGGCACGTGAAGGGCTGCCTTGCTCCTTGTGAGTGGGAATGTTCAATGTGATGTGAGGGTGACAAAATGTTTTGTTTTGTTTTTTTTTCCTGCGTGTGATATCACAGATTTCCCACTGGGTACGAACACAGGTCTCCCAGTAGAAATGGGTGAGATTGTGTCGTGTTTAAGCCGCAAATAGAATTTGCTCTTTATCCTTTCGTCTCAATCCTAAAATCAACCACCGCTGTTGAGATGTGCAGTGGAACAAGAATAAAAATGTTACACTTTGCACAGTTTGACTCTTTAAGTTAAGTAGCATTATCAGGGCAACACTGAAAAGAAAAACAAGTTGCTATAATGAGAAGAAATTCTACAATGAGAAATATATCAGGGGACACAGTGATCCTCACTGTATTTCTTTTTTGCAGTTTTTATTGGCAATTTTTAAAGATTCCATGGTGATAATGGCGATCTCATGTGAACAACAATAATACCTGGATATCACTAGCATATATTGTATTGGTATAATGTATAAACGTTGGCCACAAGATGGCATCAAAAATAAATAATTTTTTTAACATGACATGGCTTTCTACCAAAAGAGCGAATAATCATCCATCCATTTTCAACACAGCTTATCCTGAACAGGGTCGAGTTGCTGGAGCCCACTTCAGGCAGAAGGCAGACTATCCCCTGAACTGGTCGCTAGTCAGTAGCAGGGCACTTATAGAGACAAACAACCATTCAGACTCACACGCCGATTGAGTTGCTGGAGCCCATTTCAGGCAGAAGGCAGACTACCCCTTGAACTGGTGGCTAGTCAGTCGCAGGGCACTTATAGAGAGACAAACAACCATTCAGACTCACACGCCGATTGATAATTTGGAGTCTTAAGTCAACCCAAGGTGGCAAAACTTCCTGTAATATTGTCCATGTGCATATCATCTTTGTGTGATGCTGCTTACGTAAATTCACAAAGTCTGCTTGGCCGACGCCGGTGAGCTGCAAGTGTTCCGTAGGCTCCCGGATGTCGGCGGATTACGTTTTAAGGCAGTGTAATAGGCAAACATGAAACTGCACACTTACCTTTGATGCTGACAGCCTGATGTAGTTGCACTTTAGTACTTCCACTTGAAACTACACGTAGTCAAATGTGTATGTGTTTTTCTTTTCTCTTTGACAAATTTTAATGAATGCTTACGAGTTACGGTAATGGTGATTTTCAGTCCCTGACTTCTATCTCAATTTGCTTGTACATTTGAATACAAAGATGTTTAGCTCTGAGCCTCAGGCATTTCAGTTTCTGGTTCATGTACAGTTGTTTACACGATTGCGGAAATGTATTATATCTTTCGTGTTTCCTGCCATCTAAAATGACCGTAAAAATAAATACAAGCAAGCACAACAAAAGCAATAAAATGAATCAATTATTCATCTTGTATGAACTTGTAAAACTGATTATAGTCATATCATATTCGGTTTGCATTGAAGATTCCCTACACGGCAACAGTATGATAATGAAGGCGCATCGTTATCATTCTCATGTGCGGTCGAGACAAGCGGCTGCAGGTTATTGACCTTCTGTCATGGCGAGTCAGCCCACAACCTCGGGCACGTTCCCTACAGCCCCCTTTGCTCGGTCTGAAGGAGACCACCATCTTCATGACCTCATTATGAGCAATAAGAGGGAGAGTTTGTGTTTGTTTTGTGACCACATGGCCTCAGTAGACTAACAACCCCCGTAGTCCCCCTGCAGCAAACACATACTGGAAAGACATTCAGGAATTTGAGCTTGTGTGATGACAGCGGAGACGCTCCCCAGTAGGCTTGACACTGCCCACGGAGGCCAGTGGGGCACATGACGCTTACGCGTGCGCCATTTGACGAGTGACCACTATTTGAAGTGAAGATACTCTTCAATACTATGGAACATTTGTGTGGAACTGAATCATCGATGGCCTCTTGAAGCAATTGCGGGCGCTACTTGGCTGCAACCAGCAGAGGCGCTCGGCTCAACTAATTTGCTGTCTAAGGAAGGGCAACGTGATGAAGTTGAGCCACACCCACTTAGAGCTGTGCATGGGCGCAAATCCTCCAGGCAGCAGATTCCAAGAGAGATTCTCCCATCGCATGGTTAAAAATGAACACACTGATGGAAAATATAGCTATGTTAGCAAACAAGCTCGGTAAATTAGAATGTCAGTATCCCCATCGTTGGTTATTTATGTTTTCGAGAAAGACAAGTTTCTTGAATTCAATTTTTCATTGATGGAGATACGAGACGAACATAGAGGCAGAGCCGCTAATGTCCTGCTAGGCATGTAATAGAGATGTTAAATGTCAATGTGTCATTTGTGACTGCGAACCTGCTATGTTAGCCAGGCCAGGAACATGTCATCAACATGGCAGCGGTCCATAAGTGGGAGTGTGTAAACGGATTAATTAGCGGGCAAATTGGGTTTATTAAGGTGCTGCGAGCTGGTACACAAAAGCTGCTGGGTGAGTCATCTGGTTTCATTTCATCCCAATAGCTCATCGTCACGTTGTTGCAAATTGAATCGCGTTGACTTTATACAGATGCTCCGCACAATTACGGCAAAGTATAGCGAGCTTGTGTTAGGATGACGTTTCTTTTTAAGGGGCTTCTGTTTCAAGTTCAAAATTCCTGCTGTGACAGACGCGATCACAGACAAAGGGTGCGATCAAAAAGCAACAGTGCCGCAGGGTGCAAAAAACAGGAACTTTTAAAAGGTGCAAAGTAGCGTTTATGACATTTAAATAAAAAATATAAACTATAAGGTAAT
Source organism: Hippocampus comes (assembly GCF_001891065.2). NCBI lineage: Eukaryota > Metazoa > Chordata > Actinopteri > Syngnathiformes > Syngnathidae > Hippocampus > Hippocampus comes. The sequence goes on from NW_017806175.1 coordinate 549,577, forward strand.
TCACAGGAAACACATTTACAAAACCTCCAGGGGCATTATAGGGGATATTATTTTTTTTCCAGCACTGATGGTGTTTTGTGCTATTCACGACTACATAAATTGAAACAAAAGCATATAATAAATTATGACTTTGAATCGAAAGTTTCCAATTTTCTTTTCATCTTTGTTGTGTGTGAAAGACTGTCTGTCCCTTTCAATTACTGGTGTTGCAATTAGAGTTTTAAACGGCCGATTCTGATACTGATCATCCGTGAGTGAGATTGGCGAGATTAGCTACAAGCTTCTCATTAAATGATTATTTTAACAATCGATTAATTGGTCAATTATTTTTTTTCAATTATTTGGTGAATATGATTTATAAAAAAAACCCAAAACATTCTGTCCAAATTTCCATCCCAGTATTATTAAAAAACAGGACGTTATTTCAAATAGAGCAGAAAATGCACAAAAAATGTAAAACGATTCCGTTGCTTTGGTCTTTAACGTGCAATATTCAGGAAAGTGGGAGGGGATGCCACATTGCACACAGGCTTCTCTCTAGTTGGCTGCAGGCCGATCGATTGGAGCACCTCTACTTTCATCCATAAAATTTAACAACAGTCATAATTTAGATAAATTAAATTACCACAGTCGATACCCTTGGTCACATGATCCACGTAGACGTGCACTGAAATCATGTCCTACTGGACTTGCGACTGCTCGGTCGGCCCTGCGCCTGCCGTAGCTAAATTATCCTGGCACACGCTTTTATTTTGTCAAGTTATCATGACTTAAATGTAAGTTGTCTCCCAGTAAATAAAAGCCAATACAGAAAAATCAAGCCAAACTCGTATCGTAATTTGATCACTTTTGTAGCTATATTAACACCGACAGTGTTAATAGTGTGAGCACCTTAAATGGAAATGAGTGAGCTTGTGCTGCAACTGCACATCAAGGTGGGTACCACGACATGTTACGTTGTAGTCCCGTGTAACCTTCTTTGTGAATACGGGCTGCTACAATTCAGCCGGTTTAAGATTTAAGAGGACTTAGTCATTTAAAATGAAACTCAGTGGGAACTCTTTTTCCCATATTCCCCCTTTTAAATTTCAGCACCTGGCCCTGATCTCTGCATGCCCCTGGTGCTTAGTGTTTCTGCTCGGTGAACATTCATCATTGCTGCGCATTCCTCATCTCCTCTCATTGACAGTCCTTTCACGAGCAGCACTTCATAGAGCCGCGCGATCCCTCTCGTTGAATTCTGCCGCTCTGTGGTCGGTATGATTGCCTTTTGGCAGCCTGTTGTGCATGTTGACGTGCGGGGTTGTGTTGTATGACGGTACCGAGGCGCTGATGGCTTGTGGTTATTAGGAATAGGGAAGTAGTGAAGAGAGATGAGGAGGAATTTAGCTCCATGAATTTCACATTTAGTCTTCACACTGGCTGCCAGTGATTTATGCAGTCATGTTCTTAAACACCGCGCAGTCACTTGGCAGTCTATTATAAATGAGTCAATTTAAACCATGCGCAGTTGAAGGTTCGCATCAAGGTTTCCCAAACTTTTCAAGCCGAAATTGGACATTTAGTCTCAGGAGGCAAATTTATGAAAATATGCACAAACATTTGTGCAAATACAGTCGAACGGTCGTTTGTTGTAACACTTTCCAATAAAATGGCCGCCAAGTAGGAAGTATAATGCAGTATGAGCATTTATAGATGTAAAAAAATGAACATGTAAAACAGCATAAACATGCCAATTACAAATTTGTGTATATGAAAAACAAATAATGTCATGAAACAAACACTTTGGCGTTCCTACTTCATGTCTGAAAACAAAGTTAGCAAATGTTACTCGCCATAGGCAATTGCCAGTGCCGCCGACTAGCAAACTATCATCAATTCACATAGTCTCGGTGATCAGGCGCGTTGCGAAGCAACGGAGGGGAATCCCGTGCTGTACATTTTGTTCATAAGCAATGTCGTGGCGGCAGTTCGCTTTCCACGGTTCGTTGTGACGAAGGCCTTTTCACTATTTTGTGAGAAAAATCTGGTCGTTGTAATGAGATTTATGTTGTCGTAATCAAAATTGGCAAATGGAAAATGAATTACGTGAAATCGGGACTTTGAAATGTGAATGTTATAGCCGCGGAAACGTTGTAAACATGGTATGTTGAAACGAGGTTCGACTGTACTACAATTCATCTCGTAAGTGTAAATTTTCAGCAGACCTCCAGCTTTTTACCTTTTCATATTTTCTACCCATTGGCTGCCTTCCACTCCACCCCACAATGGCGCAAACGGCATCTTCCGCCATCTTCCATGGACAATTTTCAAGCTGGTATCTCAGTGAGTGGCGAATACCTGAATGCTCGCTAACGTAGCAAATCTTGGGTTTTTGTCAGGGTTCACAAAAGGTTGCAAAGATGTTTTCCCACTAAAAACAGCACCTTGAACGAATATGTTTGGAGTTTCCAGACACCACACTTTATAGATTATATACAGTTTCACAATTAATCATATAGGTTAACAAAGTAACGTTGACAGCGCTGGTTTTGCTCATAAAATCCGTTACTTGTGTGCAACTTATATGCCGTTTTAACTGTCATTTAGAACATTGCCCGTACATTAAAAAAAAAAAAAAAAAAACAACAACAACAATAGTTTGTGACCCCTGTAATTTCTGAAAAAGGCGACAACAGCTGGTGGGAGTTATTTGATGCCAGCTATTTGAATTATTACACTACCACTGGCGTATGAAACAATCTCAAATGATGCACTAGATGTGAAGTCAGTGTTTTTTTTTTTTTTTTTGCTGTGATGCATTACCATGTCCTTAACACACCGTATATCACAAAAGATGTCCAACCATTCTTCCATGAAAAATTGTGTGGCCTGAACCAGCTTAATTAATAATTCGCATAAGCATGTAAGCACAATGTATTATGCATTTTACAAAATGAATAAAGGAAATTATCTATGGAAATAGTGTGCTCTTTGTGAAAGATTTCACGGAATACGACAGTAATTATTGGTAAAACAGCACCGATGTAATTGTGCTTTTGAGCGAGTGCATCAACATCAATGAAGAAGTTATAGTTCACGACGATATCGGTTTAACTTGTTTATGATCAGGATGACACCAAAATTATTTGTCTTGTTTCACATTCAAAACCCATTAAATTGTTTCCCTTCCCCATTAATCAAAAACATAATAGCTTGCTCAATGCTCGTTCAGTCAATTTCCGGTTTCTTCATGAAGGCACATTAATTGCTGCTGTACCTCAGGAGCAAATGAAGGAAAGGAAGGTTTCTAGCTATAGAAGTGACTCACCTGACCACCGGGTGGGGTTGTTCGTCCAGCTATCATCCACCAGGTGAAAGGCCAATCAGGGATGATATTTTAGAATTGATGCCTACAAAAAAAATGGGAACACATTGTCATAAAAAGGTCAACTTTAAAAAAAAAATTAAGGCAATCCCACACCTGTTTGCGGCAATGTCTTTTGATCTCAAGATGCCAATTTTGCTCATTCATGAAACAAATACCTCCCTCAACACTCATGAATATGAATGTTATGTTTTTTTTGTTTCTTTTTTGCAGGATGGCAACGATAAGGACAGCCTCTCAGGAATCATCCTTTAATGATGTCACCTCTTACCATCTGCTGTTCAAAAACAAGTTGAGGACGTCCCCAAAAAAACAACACATGACTCTGATTAATATCACATTTATGAAGATTAGCTGTGATTAACGAACACTGACGCAAGATTATCATGTCAAGGTTTCCTGTTTCATATTCAGATTTTGTGCTGTTCCAGCCTCAGAAGGGTGGGGAAAAAAAACCCTCGCCAAAGTGACTAATCATAATAATGTCCCGGGTAGACTTTATTCAATGCATTAAAATTGATAGACCCCCAGGGGGGAATGGGTTACTGCTCATAAAGTAGAACCAGTCTGACAATGATATCGGATAGTGTTCCAGGTGCATTGAAGGCAGCCACATCATAATTCAGACATAAAATAGTCAAGAAAGGCACGGGCAACTGAGCAAGAATATACTCAACACATTATTTAAGTCAGTGGTTCCCAACTGCCAGGCCGCGGACCGGTACCGGTCCATGGGTCATTTGGTACCAGGCCGTACAGAAAGAAAAGAGAACTTACATTACTTCCGTTTTATTTATTTCGGAATCTGAAAGATCTTTTATTTTGAAAAATTACCAGATTCTCTGTTACATCCGTCTACAGTTTGTCACTCTTGACGCAGGTGAAGGCTTCTCGGTCACGTGATAGGTTACTGCTAAACTGAAACCCAGGAGCTAGCAAAATGGACACAACACAAATGTCTTTGGGAAGGGGAAAAGGCCCAGCCAGGAGACAGAAGAGAAGCCTACGACTTTCAAGAAAAAGGCTCCATTTAATAGTATCAGGAGTCCTACTTAAAATACGGATTTATCTCAACGGGAGATTCCCACGCATCAAGCCCACTCTGCATAATAGGCGGCGTTGGTGAGTCGTATTTTTCATGCACTTTGTATTTGCGGTGTATTTTATTTTGAAGGCACGCTAAAACATTACCATAACAGCCAGAGAGTGTTGCAGCCAGACAGGACGTTCCCCGTGTCATGATTCATGTCTATTATTACGTTACAAAAATACCACAGTTTTCATGCAGGTCATACCATATTATCTTGTTGTATTTATCCGTCACACCTTAAAGGCCGGTCCCTGAAAATAAAATATTGTCTGACATTAAACCGGTCCGTGGGGCACAAAAGGTTGGGGACCGGTGATTTAAGTGACATGTGAATCTGGGGGGTGCTCAGAAACTACAATACCGTATGTACACACACATTTTTCTGATGCTCAAATAAGCTTGACTATAGTGCAGCGTTTGTTGCTTTCAAAATGATGAGTGTCACAAAAGTATGTCCAAGCGACATTTTTTGGGTCAATATTTCGATATTTCTTTTCATTGGACAACACTAAAGAGATGACATTTGGCGACAATGTAGTCCAGCTTGTATAACGGTACATTTTCAAGCTTTTCAAAAACACACAGCCATTAATGTCAAAACTGCCGGCAACAAAAGTGAACAAACAACTTCGTGAAACTGTCCAAAGCTGAAACACTTTCGCTTGCGAGAACACCTCAGATTGAAGCGGAGTGCCATTTCTTCTGTTTTGCCCCCATGAAAAGACCCATAAATTATTTACATAAATGTGAGCAGTGGACGCACTTTTGTGGGGAAATTGTAAATGGTGGAAGTCAGGCACTATGAAACATCAGGAACTGCATTGAATGAATGACAATATTTTGAATATATTTACAAGACCGGTACTTGTTATGCGCACTTGTGAATAGACAGCCAGTTTGCAACTCTGTTGTCTCCTTATTTTCAACTTTCCACCCTCTTATTCTTTTTGTTAGGCGCTAAACCATTAGCACTAATAGAGTGTTTTAACTGTGACCAGTTATTTAGCGCAGAACATCGGCGCTGTTAGACCGTCGCCGTTTGTCTATGCTCATAAAATCAGGGGCTTCAAAGAATATGTCCCAGAAATGCTATGATGGAGCGGTAAAATAAAGTAAGTGAATATAGAGAAAGGAAAAATGGGACAGGGTATTTGAATGTTGATTCTCTATGTGTGCTACTCGGATGAACGAAGTGACTTCATGCAAGCCCTCGTACTGGTTAATGGGGACTTCAGTCATCTTCCTGGCTTATCGACAAACAACTTCACTCCTCACTTCAATAACATTCTGGACTGCCTGTATGCCAAAGGACAATTTGAGGGGAGCACTTCTTTTATATTTTAAATGAATAAAAAAAAAAACGTTATGGAGTCAATTCTTTAAAAGCTCAATGAGCTGAAGTAATCGTTGCATGATTGTCATTTGGATTTTTTTTTTAAACTGAACACGCATTTTGTATTTATATTTGTGAAAAGTTACTCATTGTACATTCAGTGATATTTGTTTTAATCATTTATTGATCTCTGTGCAATCCAAGGTTTCTTTTTACTGCCTATGGAAAAAGATGATTCAATGTGCGCAAGCACGCATGTCCACATGTACAAAAGGAATGTAATCAGGCCGGGAATGAGTCCACAATTGGCCAGTGACTACAATGACAGTCACACGGCTGGGCCAAATGTATGAAATAATGTGTGAAGAATAAATGTTGAAATAAAGTTCAAATGGCATGTGTGTGCGCGTGTGTGCGTGTGTGTGCGTGTGTGTGTGTGTGTGTGTGTGTGTGTGTGCGCCAGCTGCTGTTTCATGGCAGATTAAAGCCTCCTGTGGTCAATTTGCTCTCCCTAATGTCAGGTCCCCTCCAACAACTGGAATGACTGGTAGCCTAGCAACCGTGGCCACAGCTAAGGGAAGCGCAACCATGCATACAAAATCCACACTGCTTAGGTGTTTATATGCATTTTTATTCCAAATGTAAATCTACCACGGCCACGCTGAATTCATCTAAATGTGCGTGAGCACGAGACAGACAGAGAGAGACAGAGAGAGAGAGTCTATCTGTATGTTTAGTCAGGAAAAAAAAAATGTCACATGCATTCTATTCCCATTTTCCCTTAAGTTCTTTTTTTAACGACACCATCTTGCATACTAAGAAACAACGAATCCCACAACAGCTTTTGTCTCCAGCTTCACTATCTTTAGTTAACTTTTTCTTGAATAAAATGTTTAAGCTGTCCTTTAGGTCATTATTTTTCATTTCTTATATCTGGAAATGTACTTTATTAAACTGGACACTTAGCAATGCCCACCATGGAGCCGATGTCACACCCAGCTGTTGCTGACTGACAAGCTCGAGACACCGGAGTGCTTCACCCCACCTTGGTCCTATCTACTGCACTGACGAGGAGCTACTATGCGTGTCAAATTTGAACAAATCAATGCGTGAAAAAAATCTGTGGCCAGGACCTGGAGTACGTTGCAAAATCAGTGAAGAATGAAACAAGTTTACTCCTTTTTTGAACATGCTATTAATATATACTGTAGATATTCGAAGCTGTGCTGCATTTTTACATCTAGCTAGCTTAACCAATTGTTATCAAAAGATCAGCAAGAGCGTGTGCCTGTGATTGTGCTTACACTTTGGTGAAGCAAAAAAAAAAAACAAAAAAACAAAAAACAAAAACCACTCGATTGAGAGAGCCATGAGCCAGCATGAGCAGCAGCAGTAGCAGCAGATTACATTAGCAAGGCATGAGGCAGCCAGAAGGTCAGTGAATCACATAGCCATTCAATACAAGTCAGATGACACTAGCTGAGGCGTCTGAGCTGACTGCTGAAGAGCTCTCGTGGCACTTACAGTGGACGCCGCTCGCTCGCTCCCTCCCTCGGCCACGTATTCAAACCTCAGCATGCTCTGCGTGTCGACGTGCATGCGAAGCGGCACGCGGTGTGAAAATGTTTTGCTGAGCTGGGAAGTTCCTCACGCTACCCAGACAAAGTTGCAGTTGAGAATTTGCATTTAGGGCAGTTGTGACCGTGTTCCATCAGCTCCAGCAAATGGCACTGTTGGGGGGGGGGGGGATTTATTCTGTTGAAATTCTTTCAATTGTTTTATATTGGTAGGTTGCAGTTTCCCGTTTTTGTCTAAGTCAGTCAGTTTTTGACAAGATTTGTGATTAAAACCATATATCGTGATCATGGATAAAGGGCAGAAGAAAGCCGTTGTAGTGGATGTAGCGGTCCCAAGTGATGGAAACATCAGAAAGAAGGAACACGAGAAACCCGAGAAATACCAAGGGCTCAGAGAGGAGCTGGAGAGAGCCTGGAAGGTAAAGGTGACAGTCGTGCCTGTGGTGGTCGGAGCACTCGGGGCAGTGACCCCCCAACTAGATGAGTGGTTGCAACAGATCCCGGGAACAACATCGGACATCTCAGTCCAGAAAAGCGCAGTGCTGGGAACAGCCAGGATACTGCGCAGAACCCTCAACTCAACTCAACTGTATTTATGGAGCACTTTCAAACAGTCATCGCTGCACACAAAAACCCTCAAGCTTCCTGGCCTCTGGTAGAGGACCTGAGCTGAATGAGGGACGGACACCACCCGAGGGGTGAGACGAGGATTTTTTTCACATACCGGTATATGTGTATATATGTATATATAAATAAATTTGTAAATCTGTGTATGTGTGTGTGTATGTATATGGACATTATAAATATGTACATGAGTGTAGAATTCTGTAACTGAATTTGTCACGTCGTAACCAGTAATAAGAAGCTGATTTGGAACAAAAGTTGAGCGCGTTGTTGCGCATATTTAGTCAATAACATGTACACACAATTGTCTGTCCACACGTATACTGTATTTGATCACTTATTTTTTGACATTTTAGGGGAAGCTAAGCTCCCTTTGCAGTTTGAGAGCAATCACTGGTTGAAAGGGTTTTTTGTGTCGTAATAATTTAAAGTCCAGATTAAAAAAATTACACTAATGTCAGACTGTTCGTAAAATAACCTAACCAGGTCACAGCAACTTGTTTATCCATCTCCATAATAACCATATTACTTTTTACAGATGATACACACACCGGGTCCGGTTGAGTGGTAACTAGGATTCTTTTTTAAATTTTTTTTTTTCAAAAGGGTCGAAAAGGTCAACAGTGAGGCATTCAGGCCAAGGTGTCTGAACTCAGGTCAACTTGCCACTTTTCAGAGGCCTGTTATTCCAAAATGTAACACTGGATCCGGCTGGATAGCCTGTCTGGTGTAATGTCGCCCAAACATGGTCTGGTTGAGGGATAACTAAGATTCTTTTTTAAAAGACGTTTTTAAAATGGGCGAAAAGATCAACATGCTTAGGTCAACTTGGCAGAAATCAGGTCAGCATGCCAGTTTTCAGAGGCCTTTTATTTCAACATGCAACAACAGATCTGTATCAGGCTCGTCCGGTTGGATCTCTGGGGTGCTGTAGTGTCCTCTAGACTTGGTCTGGTTGAGGGATAACTAGGATTCTTTCTTTAAGGATGTTCTAAAAATGGGTGAAAAGATCAATATGTTAGAATGCAGGTCAACTTGTCAGAATTCAGGTCAACATGTCACTTTTCAGAGGCCTTTTATTTTAAAATGCAACAATGGATACGGATGGAGGTGGCCTGGCTGGATAGCCAGGATGCTGTAGTGTTGTACAGACCTGGTCCGGTTGAGGGATAACTAGGATTCATTCTTTTAGGATGTTCCAAAAATGGGCGAAAAGATCAACATGTTAGAATGCAGGTCATGACAGAACGCAGGTCATCTTGTCACTTTTCAAAGGCCGACATCAGATCAGAATGAGGGTGGTCTGGTTGGATACCTGGGGTGCTCTCGTGCCCTACAGGCCTGGTTTTATTGAGGGATAACTAAAATTCATTTTTAATAATCTTTTGAAATAAGGAGAGGAGGTCAAAATGTCATATTTGAGAAGCATTTTAATTTGTAGTGGAACATTAGGTCTGAATGCCAGATCTAATGTTCAACGTAAAATCCGCTGTGACATGTGCCGCATTAATCTCGCGAGAAAAAATTTAATCACGTTAAAATTCATTTAAATTAATGCCGATAATAACGCGCTCAGATTTGCCAGCAATGGCAGCGCGAGACACCAAAAACGGATACTTAAAGACTTTATGAATGAAAAGTTTACTTTTAAAAAGTTGCCAGATGGTTCCACTGACAAGACCAAAATTACCTGTATGTTTTGCAGTCGTAATAGTATCCGTTTTCGGTGTCTCGAGCTGCCGTGGCTGGCCAAATGTCTCGCGCGCGTGCGTGGATGTGCAGCGCGCTTGTTGTTTTGTTTCTGGTTTATTTATAGAGCAACGTAACATCCGCTGTGACGTCTGCCGCGTTAATCCCGCGAGAAAAAATTTAATCCCGTTAAAATTCATTTCAATTAATGCCAATAAAACGCGCTAAACTGACAGCTCTAATATATATATATTTTTTTACTGCGAGAAACCAATACTGTCAGATCTTATCATCTATCTTCGAGTGCAATGCTGCAAAAGCTACAATTTGTCTGTCAAGGGGAGCCGTCAGCTTTGGAAGTCAAACGTTGGTGCCAAGTGTAACACAAACAAACCTGTTGTGTTTTTCCTTCATGAGAAAGAAAAAAAAACGAAACCAAAAAACAGCACAATACCATAGCCTCAGCCAATGCGGTAAATGCATAAAAGCGTCTCTTACGTTGACATTTTGTTCCACGAGCCTGCCACCTTCCATTGGTCCAGATGAGTTGGAAAAATCCGCTGTAGCCAACAGTGCAGCCCACTTGCACTTGCTGCCCGTTGAGGTATGTGGCCTCCAAATTGGTTGTGTCAAAATTGGAATCGTACAGGTGACCGTTCATAAAATCTTCAAGTGTGCACTCTGCAAGTCAAAAGTACAAGAATCCATTTCTCAGTCGCCAGGTGCTTCCAACGACGCGACAAAGATCCGACCAAAGCCACTGTGACCGATACATTTGTACGCCGCTTTCGTCTTACCTTGACATTTCACCAAGGTCAAAGTATGCATCCACAATTAGAGGACACAGCTTTGCGCTATCGTCTTCATTTTGTCCTCTTCTCTCACAACCGCCACTCGCAACTAAAAATGGAGCCCGCACGACATCGGTATACGTAGAACGTTTCAGCTGCGGATTACACTGTTTAAAAAAAAGTGTGTGTGAGGGGGCGGTGGGTGTATTGCACAATATATTTGCGCAAGTCTCCCGTTGTGTCCCGTCTCACAGTAGGGGAGGAATGTGGAGCCACACACTCATACACAAACACACGGTGCACACACAGGCTGGTCCCTGAGCACCTTGAACGCCACATTTTAAGCGTACACCTCAAACGGCCGAGCATGATTGCAAACGTCACGAATGTCTGAACATATGAAATGACGCGACGTCAATGGAGGAGCTCCGTCACACCGCCATTGACTTTGCGCGAGCGAAGTAATTGGCCATACACGCTGGCGATTTGTGCCATTTTGCAATGGGAAGGTTTTTTTTTTTTGGTTTGTTTATTTTTCTTTGTTTTGCTTTCTCGGTAATCATTCGCAGAGATCAATAGCGCAAACAAAATAGGCACCGCTATTCTCATCAAAGTTCAGCATTCAATCGGTTGCTCATTAACAGAATGAAAGAAGTTAGTTTGCCCATGTGGGCAAATGGATGATGACTGCGCCATTTATTTTTATTATAAAAAAAAAAAAAAAAAAAAAAGAAGTACAAAGTTAGCAATGTTGGACGAGGCGCACCTCAGATTTGACTCTTGAAAGGCCACCAAGGTACTTGAGCAATGCAATGACGAAGGGTCTGTCTCAACAGGACATTTTTGGTACATCCTGTTTTGACTGGATGTGTCACTGAATAAACCAATCGAGCTAAGTGAACTTTTCCAGATGACATTTTCATTCCAAATCACCCCTTGTCTTTTTTTTTCCCCTCTTGCATATCATCATTGTCGTTGTCAGCTGCACTACGGTCATGTATTTTGTAATATTTATGAACGTCAGGTTAAGTTGAGCAACTGGTGCAAATTTTTTCCTGAAACTTCACGTCATAGCTATATATTACAACATATGGGAAAATCCATATTGCGCAAACTTTTACAACTTAAAAACAAATGTCCGACAACAAAAAAAAAGCAAAGCTATTTTTTTCCCCAAATCAGCGTCAAAATGCAATTAAGGACACATGCAGACATCTTAGATTAAAATTTGCTGTTGACCAGAGTGACCAAGGTGTCCTGTCAACATGGAGCGATGAAGCTACGTGACCCCCCCACCCCCCCAAAAGTTTAAAAATGACGTTTACTGTAGAAACCGATACTGCGATTGACCCTCAAACATTTATGGTCATTACTTTCGTAACGCACTGAAGCCACATACTTGTGTGCTGTAATGGTTGAAATCAGACAACGGGATCTCAGGAGTGTCAAAGAGGCAAAGAGAAGTTTGACATTCAGCCTTCAGTACACTGAAAGGGGTGCGTTGGAGCGCCCGCATTGATTCGTTGACTGACACGAACAAGCAATGACAACTCACAAATACGGTACAATGAATCATTTCAACAGCGATAAGATGACAAGGAAAACACCTGAAAAAAAATCTTTTTTTTTACCCACCGTGCATGACATGGAAATTTGAGCGCAACCAACAAAAAGGCATGATGCGCTGAAGTCTGAATCTTGGTTTATGTTTGACACACCAGCGAGGTCCGCAAGTATCCACGCTGCGAAATTACAACCATTTCGGCAAACATTCCGCAGGGCGTCTGCACCGCACACCCGCGAAAACTACGCAGGACGGTCTACATGGAAAAACATGGCACAGGAGCAAAAGATGTTAGACAAAAGTGATTTGTAGTTATTTCGACTCATGCTTTCTACTTCCATTCTTTATTGTTTTCTATCGATTCTTTGCTTTCATTTAGTTTGTTAAATGTATGTTGACTGTTCACCTCAAACTGCTGTTGTCCCTCATCATCTACGAAAGCTAAAAGTGAAAGTACAATGGCACGTGACTAGATAGTAAAAGCGAGTAAAATGGAACACACTTGCCCGTAAAATTGGAATCATTTCGTTTCAACCTATTGGATTCCATTGGTGTATTTTTCCTGATGTAGCTACCTAAGTGGCACCAAATGAAGACACCACTGCAAATCAGGTTATATAAAAGCAACATTTTCCCTCAGTACAAAGCACATCCTGTTTTAGCATGAAAGGAAAAAGAACCCTCGGCGTACTGGAGGTTTGGTGCGCTTTCTAAAAATCAATTACCACTACGCCTGCTAAAGTGCCATGTGGCGAACGAAGCAAAAATTCAGAGTGTCTGTTATGTCTTTCACAGATCACATTGACTTAGATATGCTCTCTCTACTTTTAATGGGCAGCACTTACAGTAGATGAGTAGTTTGGCACTCTTAGCCCATTATACTGTTAGTGGACACACAGTGCACACCACGTGGGTCAAAGATTTTAGTGTGCTCCATCGGTGAAGTGCACTACTCGGTTGAATTCTAATTAACCTGCCGGGGAAGGAGTGGACAAGTTGGGACTCTTCCAATGGAGCGCAATAAGCGCTAATGGCAACATTTGTCATTAGTAGGAATCATGCCACATCGTGGTCATTCATACTAGCCTCATAAATATTGATTGAATGGTCGAACATGCAGTACGAAAAAAAAAAAATAAGGAAATGAAAAATCGACAATATAAAAGATCCTATACTGAAACATCAGTTCGGGGTTGAATGACTCGCGGCTCGTCGGCCCAAAAATTCAGCTCTTCTCTTTCACGCTGTTTCTATTTCACATGTGATTTTATTTTATTCAAGGATAGACCTTCAAATGTCAAGAAACCTCTCATTTGTAGTAAAATATTTCCCAGACTTTTGGAGCATACACCAGCTATGTGCTGTACCGCAACAAGTATTACTCTACCAAGTGTGGTGGTGTTGGCACATGTTGTGATATGAATAATGTCCTCGTTATCATGCAGTTGCTGTGCATGCATTATCGGGCATCACATCATGGCTCCGAAGACAGAGCTTCATTTTGTGCCGCTGCCCTCCTTTGGAGCCGTCAGTCCCCGTGCGAGCAACGATTGGAGTAGACAAAGCTAGCAAGGCTAACTGTTGTTCTCATCCACAACTAGCCTATTTTTGGACCCTCTGTCCAGGGTGATAATAGCTTGGTATGTAGTATTTGTTGAGTGCAATTGAAATAAAAGAGTATTGTCTCATAAAGTAAACTGCAATTCCCAAACGACCTTTCTTCTTCTGTATGGCCGAACAGTAATACTGAAAATAAAAACATGCAAAAGAAACCCTGAAAGTTCACGAATGAAATTTGACAAAGACTAAAACGAAGGGCATTTTTTTTTGCTGTTAGTTTTAGTTCCTTTTATAAACGTCAAATGTATTTTCAGGTAGATTTTGTTTTGTTAAAAGCAGCCTTCATGAACAACAATATTTTTTCTATTTTAGTTTGAGTTATTTCGCAGATGACTATTTTGCCAAAAAAAAAAAAAAAATGGACAAAAAATAATCACAGAATAGTCGACTCGTCACCTTATCGGTTCAACCACAACTGCCAGTCCAAAAACGAGTAGGAAAAAAATCTAAACTTATTTTGATCCTTTCTTCCATGACCTAACATAAATTATCCATAAATAAGTATGATCTGAAATCCATAAAAATGAATAATTCCACATAAAGTAACATACCCAAAAATATGATTTAGCTTTGCACATCAAATTAAAATTGGAATCCGACGCTTATGAGGGTGCAACGTTAAGCCAAGAAATCCCCATCTGATTTCTATCCACACTGTTGCAATGAATCTCTTCGAAAAGCACAGGTAGAGATCACGCTACAGCACATGGACGGCCTCACGGTTACTCACTACCTATATCTGGTGCGTGAATAGATGCCGTGACAGGCAGGCCGAGATCTATTTTTCAGGAGAAGATTGAACTATTTATGAGATGACAGGCTGCTCACACGAGACTGCTCACATCTGTGTGTGCCGAATCTTTCGCAGCAAGTTCTTCTATATGATCTCATACTATGAGGTGAAAGGGCTGCATTATTTAAAAGCGGCGGCTGTCTCGAAGTGGAGGGAACGTGACAACGGGAATCAATGCAAAATTCAAACCCAAAAGATGCACATGCACAATTGCATTTGGTTTGTCAGATTCTACAACTAAACTTTTCTCATTACTCGCGTGGTTACTCCAGGTACTCACATGTCAAAAAAAAGATAAACACGCATGTTATACACAATTCAAAGCAGTAAATGAACCTAAATGTGAATGTGACCGTAAATGGTTGTTTGTTTTCTCCTAAAAGTCAGCTGGGATAGGTTCCAGCTCACCTGGAACCCTAATGAGGACAAACACTAAAGAAGATGGATGGATGGTATGCTTCCACCTTAATGGGAAAAAGTTGGGGAAGGACCTTCTCTGTTCCCAAATGCACAAAGCGAGGCCAAAAAAAAAAAGGCATGCTTGGATAAGTTTGGTGTCGAAGAACTTGAGAGTCCTGATGTCAAGCTGGTCAAACACTGACAGCAACAACGTTTTTCTGCGTAAATAAACTAAAAGTTCTTCGAGACACACTCCAAAAAACTGTGGAAAACCCCGCAGGAGAGTGAAAGCTGCTCTGTCAATTTTCTGGTTTTGTCCATTTTAAAGTGGATTAAAAAAAAAAAAGTTTACACCTGTAAAATATTTTCCTGTCTAAGGTATCTGTAGAATATACAAATTTATCTTGAACTTTCCGATGATATTCAAATTCATTGAACCGCACCTGTATATGTGAGTTTGTGTTTGAACAGTGTGGGGGGAGTAGACAGTGCTAATCACTCCAAAGAGTCCACGTGTCACACAATAGGCTCCTCCGAAGCACTGCAACCTAACTTGTTCATCAGAGTCTCTGAGAACTTCCAAACAAGCGGCAATTTGGAACTGACACAATTCCGCCAACAGACACGTCCAAGGGGCGGCCTTTGTGCGATAGTTAAGTTTGCGAGTGTGAGTCAGTGCGTCTGCTGATAGCAGCATGTGGCAGACGTTGCCATTGAGTGTGAGTGAGTCTGTGCGTGTGCATGTGTGTGTGTGTGTTTGGCGTGGCGCAGCGTTGCTGGAAAATGGAGCAAGGACGCTAGAAGCTGTTGGAAGGAGATGATTGGCTTCAGAACACGGTGGCCCCGTGGTGACAGATGGTTGGGTGGCGGACTTGCCGAGCTGAAATCATCCACACACACACACACACACGTACAATATTTGGCTTTGTCGTTGCTCGCGTGCACACAACAACACGTGCACACTCTGGAAGACCTGAAAAATGTCCACACTCGCTCGGACAACATCTTTGGCCAAGACTGGCTTTGTTGTTTTAATGACCTCTTTCACAGCAGTCATCTGAACACAGTTAAACAGTAAATAGTAGTACCAGATTAAAATTTGCTCTGCGGTAGTGCATGGGCCATAGAATTGTATGATTGTTAAGTGGAATTGAAAGCTAATAATTCATGTCGTCAAAGAAATTGAAACTAAATAGAGTGAGCAGTGGAGAATATGAACTGCAGCCTCCATCAGTTGAAATGGTCTTATCATGTCATCTCACACACACACAGACACACACAAAGGGGGCGGGTCCTACCTGTCGATGATGACGGGGTCAGAGGGCGTCTCGTTCCGATTGCCGCAACTTTTCTTGTCGCAGCAGCGGCTGAGGAGGGAAGGCACGCGGGGGTTAACGGGGGCTCTGCTTGTGCAAGTTGTAGCAAGCGGCCATTGCACAAACTAACTGGTGAGATCCAACCTGCTCTTCCTCATACACTTTCTTGACTTTGCTGGCCGCTTACAACAAGCTGATTTCAGGAAGATAAGAAATAGGGCACTGCTGATTCACTCTCAACTCGTTTGCTCTCTCAAGAAGCCAATATGAGTGTCAACGGTGGGACATTCCCGCGATGACAACTCTTGCCGGTAACATTATTTATTCTGCTCAATATGGCAAAGGCCCTAAAAACAAGAATTCGGAATTCAGAGCGCAAATTAAACTTGCGAGTGACGGTACCACTAGTTTCGTGAAACAAGACCAGCGATGAGAAATTGAACGACATGCAAGCTATTGTACACGTCCTACAGTCAGCATGATTCTGCACGATACGACATTGGACGAAAATGAAGTCGGTCATTTCAGCCTTGGAGGAGGTATGTCCTGCACTGAGAAACAATCTATTTACACATCATCATTAAAGCACTGCTAAAACAGTACGGGGTCAATCAATCACTATCACAACATGCACATTCAAAGGCGAACAAAGAAATAGCATGCAACCACGACACACTCGAAGCAGTGCCAGTGTTTGGCAGTGACTGTAGGGGGGCTTGCTGCGCATCTCCCTGAGCAAACAGCAGGGGGGCTGGAGGGGGCTCTGCTGCTTCCACCAGCCCACAACAGCACCTCTCACTGTCACCGTCACCATTATCACAGCCATCAGCGTCCAAGCGACAAATAGCACCAGTGCGCTTGACACGGAGGCGCGCGCCAAAAGCAAACATGTGCAAGCCGAGGCGGCGAAAGGGAGGGAAAATGTCATCGCGAGCAGAGAGAATACATTTCTGTTGGGGAACAATACAAGCAGGATTGATGAAGGCCCTGGATTACATCTCACTTTGGCCACTTAAGGTCCAAGCAGTGACTTTGCACTAACAGAGCCCCCTATAAAGAAGATTTATGTTCTACTTAAATGCTTTGCCAAATGAGTTTTGCAGTAAATATACTTTATGCCTTTGTTGTGCTGACTGGATTTTCTTTTCTAAAGGCTTCCATCTTCTACGGCAGTGAGAGTTGTGCCCACTTTGGGATCACTGTATCAAACATCGGACAGGGTTTTCTATTCCAGCAGTCATCTGTCTTTTTTTTTTCGGGGGTGGGGGGGGGGGGCGGTTTCAACATATTACAATATTTTGAAGGACAGTCATAGAAACAAACACCACCAAGATATATACGGGTAGTATATGTTATTTCCGACAGTCCTTACCTGACATGGTGAATTCCTTCCACTTTGCCAGATTATTCGAAGAGAATTAAATTCCACTCAGGAGGCCCTTTGTGCCAGTGGAAGTGAGCAGGTGACACAAATGGGCCTAATAAGCTGTGGATCCCGTTCAGGAAGTTGTCAGAGTGCTCCCCTGGGAAGTTTCCACGTTCCAATGCGACATTTCCAGCGTTCTCAACTGACACTGTTCTTGCTTAGGGGCAACAATCTGTTGTCTGTTGCCCATGCCGCGACGCATTTCATGCCACCATTAGTGGGAATGAGCATTAACACTAGCCTGGACCAAAATGTGAAAACTACAAATTGACTGTTTTTAAACAACACTGCCTATGGCTTGTTGAAAGAATGGAATATTTACCTCTATTATTTTAAGCAAAATGTGTGCAGGACCGTTTTCTCATTGAGTCAAAGTATAGAGGAGTATCTTCATATATTATAATTTTCATAGAAAGATCCAATGCCCAACTACACAAAAGAATCACATTTTTTACCTCAAGATGGCGCCCAAGTAGGCAGCCGTTGGCAAGTGCCCTTCAAGTGCCTTGCTTTTTTGTTGTTTTTGTGTTTTGTTTTGTAACATGGTGTTGTTGTTATGTCGTGTGGACCTGATGTGGATTGTTTTCAGCATTTTTTGGCCACGCCATTTGTCAAAGCAGGAGAATTTGCACCTTCTCGGCAGCACGCGTGTACCAGCATCGATTTTGATTGGGAGGAATGTCGGAGCCATTTGACTGTCGGTGCTGGACAGTCCCAGGGCCCTCTTGTATAAAAATTCCCGGTCAAAAATGGCAAACTGTTAAACGGCAAACCGACATTAAATGCAAGAACTCATTTTGTGCACGTTTTCCCAAAAATCAACTGAAAATTGTAATCTTATACGACCCTCTGTTTTCTTGCATATCATTCAAATCTCCAAATGAAGAGCAAGCTCACTCACCTGAGCGGACTGTGCCAGTACTGTATAGAGCAGCGATGTGTGCTCCTCTGTAACATGCTTCCGAAATTATGCCACGCGTTTGAAACACTATTAAGCGTTGGGCATATCTATGTTATTGGAGGACACTAATTTACTACACTGTGGGGAGGGGAAAATAAATCACAGTCGTTGCCGTACTTTTGTTGTGGTGGCCACGGTATGCTCTTCTTCACAATTTCAGCCTCGGCGTTGGAGGCACTGGAGAGTGAGCTCTGCCATCGTATGGTTAACACCGGTATTACACATTTCAATGATCAGCAATTAGCAACAATATATATTTTTTTAATTTCAGAAATTAATCGGGAGTGGGCTGCCAGTTTTCCATCAATGTTTTGAAGAAACGACAAGATGAAGACTCTCTGCAATTTCTCCAAATGCAATGCAAAGCATTCTTACTTCACGCTGTTCATGTCCCTCCCAGTTGATGTCTTTGTAGAACACTGACAGTAAAACTGATCCATATAACTAAAAAGAATGAGAGATTGTACAAATAAGTATATATAAAAAAAATACCAGTACCACAATGGTTCAACCAAACAATAACATTTCTTTTAATCAAAGTCTGCGACTAATGCAAAACCTAAGAAATGAGCAGTCAGTCACTCTAAAATCATGAGAAACCTTAACAAAACTGCTACTTTCACACACCACGCATGTGGAGGAGCAACACATACAGACAGATTACACAACAACACTAAGAAGCATATACAGTATTTTCTCTGCTCTCTTATTACACTGAAGAGGCGTCCTCGTCCGAATGTCTTCCATTGAACCTCAGCACTGTCTGGAATGTTGCGACACAACATGGGACTGCGCTGAAGACACACAAGTATACATTTCCTGGATATCCAGGTTCTGTAAAAAAATGACTGGAAAACAATTGCTTGAAAATCCGCCAAATAGGAAGCACGCGAACAATAAACCACAATATTCACTGTATGTGAAAATTGTTTTGGTTGTACTACTTGGCACTGCACACAGCGTGTGCTCTTGAGAGGCACCATGTTCTTATTTGCATGTGCAAAAAAGTTGCAGCTGAGACGAATGCAGCTATTTTGTGCGTCATGCAACGGGAAAGATGCAAGCGAGCCGGTGCAGCAGATGGCGTGTAAATAATGTATACGCTCTCACGGGAGCGCCCGAGTCTGTCTGGTTTTGGGTTTGATGCACCAGCCTGGACTCCCACACACTGTGACCCTGTAATTGTAAAGGACCAAAGCGGTGTCTTCACGTGAGCCAAGAACAAGATGATCCAAGGTCAACTACATGCTAAACTTATTCTTACCTGTTTCCAACTTGCCAGAGTGGTGCCATTTTGCACACAGGCAATAACAGTGATTCATTCTTTGCCAGTGTTGTATTTACATGACAACACCTGCTGATGAATTCCTGTCTGTTCCAGAGGGACTGCCTACTGCAGAATCGAGCAAATCGCTGTTGCAGAACAGCACTCCTGCTGCCTGGAGCTGCTTGGGATTCAATATCGTTCCACAAGGGCACTTCATCTGGCCATGTTCTTGTCATTTCCGGGGCCTGCTCTTGTCTTTTCACAATCCCCACAAAACAAACAAACAACAACAACAAAAAAAAAAAAACATACTCGAGCTCATAACAGTGCACTGATACTTTGAGTTTTACGAGATAGCTCAGCTTCAGAAACCAGGTGAGCCATGAATGGTTGTTAACTGAGCCCCAAGCACCCGTGATGTCATTTTCAGTTGACAGAAAGTGGCAAAATGGCCGCCGCCTGAGATAGTGAAAAACATGGATTTTGCTGCTGAACTCATATTCCACAAACACAATATTAATCAGAACGCCTTGTTTAAACTAGTGGAAATTCAGATGACAAAGTGCTGTAAAAAATGTAGCAGTCTACTTTAATTAATCAATCAATCAATAAATATAAAACATGCCTGTGTAAGTTGAACGTCATGCTATTGAAGTAAGTGAAGCTATAAAGAGCAGCTTGTCATGAATCCGAGAAAATGCCCGAAATGTGGCCTCAAAGCTAATAAAACGATCTGTGTGATCACTGCATGTGCGTGTGCGTGTGCGTGTGTGTGTGTGTGTGTGTGTGTGTGCTCCTGATGAGAAGGAAAAGAGGGCCTCGTCGTCGCGCGCACCTTTTAATAAATAGCACGCATTGAAGTTATGAGTCTTTAGATTCAGTAAAGCAGACAAAAGGGGTGAAAAGAGGCACGTCGTTAACGTCAGCGCATACCAAGGGGAACTGGAGGGCAACAATGGCTCCCCCGCTGTAGATTTGACTAGGGAAGATTTGCCAAAGACAAGTAGCTCCTTATGATATAATACGCTTCCGACTGTGCCGCCTCTCGCTTGTCATTTGGCTGAGCTGCCTTTTGCATCTCGGCGCGGCAGGATGCTGACATTCACACCACGGAGCGGGTGTGATGCGCTCTCACCAAAGCAGATGAAAAGTGGTTTATATAGAAGCTGAGAGTCGGTATCATATGGTTGCAGCAGGTGACGGAACAAGGCGAGCATCCCCCCGTCGGAGCATGTTTTATTTTGGCCTCCTCATTTACATGCTGTGCGTTGTGAATTGCTAATTATGGAACAAGCTGCCAGCATAAAACATATTTTTTTTGGTAGACATTTTGTGGGGTTATTCTTTAGCACTTTGTCGTTATTAGGGTCGGGGGTGAGCTGGGACCTATCCCAGCTGTGAATGTAGGCCAGAACGATTTTACAAAATACTGTAATCGAATCATGATTTTTGTTTTATCCCTCAACATTGCGATTTTTCTTCCGATGTCTTTTTTTAAAAACAAACAACAGCAATTAATTAACCTGCATTGCAAGAAACACCATCAGATTTATTTGACATCAGTGTTTGTTTGTTTGTTTTTTTTTTTTTTTTAAGATCAGTTTTTAGTTTGTAAACAAAGATTACATGTTTACACTAGATAGAAAACTGTAAGCCCTGCTTGGGCCATGGTCAAACAGAAACTACAAACTCACAGCTAGCTCTACTTGCATCATAGGGTGATAAGCATAACCGGCTGGTATGCTAGGTTCCTTTTGTTGTTGTTGTTGTTGCTTGTTAGATTCTTTAGGGTCTGAGAATTGCGTCAAACTGTTGTGACAGCGATCTCGGTGGGACCACATTGTAGGGCTTCTGAGGAGTTCTAAGAAGCCCAGGGAAAACCGGCTAAGGTGAACATCACAGACACTTTTGCTAACGAATTAAGAGTATACATGGGGCTAGCGTGCGCTGAAGCTCATGAGTTAGCTTGAGTTAGCGACTAGTAGACAAGTATTGGCCAATTTATGTTAAGGGATGCTAGTAATATCAGTTAAAATAAAAAATGTTGGTGCAGATTTTCGTACAAAATGAACAAAGAAAACAAAAAGTAGACACTTTATTTGCTTTAGTGGACCACATAATATGTGGTGGGCCAGATTTGGCCCTCTGGCCTTGAGTTTGACATTCGTGCTCCGAGGTCTTTTCTTTTCTAGTTTGGTGTAATTACTGCTCGTCTGATATGACGACATCACGAATTGTCAAAAATTCTTTGAAATTTCAAGCGTATTTTACACTAAAATTGTGGTCAAGATAATTGTACCACTTTTGGTCGGTGCCATTGTTTCAGCAGAGTTAAAACGAGTCTTCCAAATGTTAAGCTACTGAAGCCTTCGAAGCCTGAAGGAAGTGGACTCGCGTTGACTCTGCTTTGGAGTCGACCTTGATGAGAGTGTCAGGTCATTAGGTTTCTAACAAAGCGAGAGGGAAGACAAGAGTGTCTGGACATATCATTTTCGAACAGCCATCATTTCCTCCACAAGCTCTGTAATATTCTCCGGTGTGATTTAGTTTTTATAGGTGTCATTACGGGACATTACTGCCTTGCCTGTTCTTCTTAGAATACTGATTTTAAACCTACTGGCATGATTGGCCTCTTCCCCTCTTTCTTTATGAAGCAGGAGAATGTGAAAAGAAAAAAGTCATGTTGATTAAAAATGTACTTAATGCTTCGAGGCAAAAATGCAGACAAGGCATTAGTGTATTGCCTTGACTAATCCTTAGCGTGGTTCCGACAAACCCATCCATCCATCCACTTTCTATAGCGCTTGTCTTCATTTGAGTCCCAACTGAGCTGCCCAACAGACTCATCCATCTGTACTCTTGCAATGAAGTAATTGGAATGTATTGCGACAGGAAACCTGTCCAGTCTGCTCAGCACAATATAGATTAAGATCAGAACAAAATGTGTTTTGCCTCTCTCTGCGGCTCCGTAATCCAAATTAATTTAAAACAAGGCACAGTACATTATTTCCAAGTCCTACTTGTTTCTAAAAAGTAGTTAACTTCTTTTTGTACTTGCCAGTTGAAAGAACGCTTCACCGTCCATACGTGCGACATTCCTCGAATCATGAAATTGGCTGCAATGCTCTTGAATTATTTTTACACTTGTATAAACATACAAATTATTTGATGTGACTTTAGGAATACACGTGAATGCTGACAGGATGGTGGATTGTTACGTGGCTTATTTACTAGATCACCGCATAGCATAGTGAACCCCAGATATGGTGCAATAATGTCGTCAAAGTGTTTCTGAGTTGTACAGGAATGTCATCAGACTGATTTGATGCTAATTTTCTTTTTAACTTTTTACTTTTAAACGTCCAATATTTCAAACGGGTTGCAAAGATAACATTTGTGTGATGTTATATTTTGAAGGAAGTAATTAAAAACGTTATATTTTTAATCACTACCCTGATTTAAGACTTTACTTTATTCTATGAGCAAGTACTCATAAATGTATTTTCCCCATTGAAATGTATTGAAAAACAATTCATCCGTTCAGACCCCTGAAAACTAGCACGATTTTTTAAATTTTTAATAAAGGGAAAAAAATCTCTCCATATATTTTAAAACATAACACACCTCAGAAAAGAGAACAATACTATTGTAGTCCAAACAATAGAATAATAATAAATAAAACAAGATGAACGTCACAACAGCTGTAGGGTTGTAGTCTGTTTTCCTGACCAGTGTAAATCATGCGCCGAGGAGTTTGACCCAATGTTGGTAATTTTGCAGACGCAGGCCGGCAGATCAGCGAGAGGGAGAGCTGCGTCGCTGTGGGAGCAATCACAGGCTACTTCAATCATAGCCGATCAAGGTGTCTCCTTTAAATGCGGTGTGCTAGTCATACACGAGAGTTTCAACATGGCGTAAGCACATCTGTGCTGTGAAGTGGACACTTGGAGACCGTCCCTCGAGCCAGATTGTTCATGTGCCCCACCGATAGTGGTTTCCACTCTCTTAGACACTCACTTCTGCTGCACCGGCCCGCCCATTCCACTCACAAAGTCGAAACGTCCCATCAGGACCGTCAACATCTTGCATATAACTTTGTACGTGTAACAAATGCAGCATCGGGTGTGTGTGTGTGTGTGTGTGTGTGTGTGTGTGTGTGTGTGTGTGTACATAACACTCCAAGATGTCCGAGCTCTTGACACCTCATTTTATTGTCCCAACATTCAAAAGTACAAATAATTCAAACACAACAGTTTTATGAAAAAGAAAAAACAAACATTTACAGCAAGAGTTTCTATTTTGTTTCCAGTTTCAGAAATGACCTAAACTAGCAAGGATAACATGAAGTCATTCATCGCAGTAATTAGATTAATAATGAGAATAAGAATACTAAGAATAATAGCAATAATAACCATAATAATCATAATAATAATCATCATCATTGTTAATAATTGTTAAGTAAGAACATAAGCAGGAGAGAATAGGGAGAGAGAGCGAGAGAGAGAGAGAGAGAGAGAGAGAGAGAGAGAGAGAGAGAGAGAGAGAGAGAGAAAGAGAGAGAGCCGCAACCCACAGGGCTCCACCGACATTTTTTTTTTCAGCTTTTTTTGTCTTTAAGGATTTTGTTTTATAGATTTTTTTTTTAATCAGATAGTAAACAAACACATCTCAGGAGGGGAAAACCAAAACAAAAAGAAAACTGACAAGAAGAAGAAGAGCCGAGTTCCTCTGTTCACCTTCCCTCCTCCACTACTGGCTGCCTTGTTCCTACCGGCAGCCTGCCACTCACTGACTATAAGGCGCTACGGGGATGGTGGTGGGAGCCACTGGTGTGGGACATGGAGCCAGGGTGACGAAGCCCCATGACTTGCACACACAAACACAGACACGCACTTGACAGCCACACGATTGAGAACGCTATCACAACAGAATATCTAATACAAGAGCTGTATGATAATGTTCACAGTGTTGAATTTCAACACTGTGAGGCAGTCATGTTTACCACTATTACACCCCACGATTCTGCCCACAGACCGATTAAGCAACTGTAAATAAATAATGCCATGCTCTCAATTCCAGTTAGAGTCCACACAAACCGGAAATTCAGACGCGTTGCCCACTCAACCACCTTGTCACATCAGCAAGGGTACTGAGATCTAGTTCAAATATTTTGACTTTCATGTACGTACAGTGATCCGTGACTAATTGACACCCCAATAAAGACTTATAATTGCTTCTAGATGCTACAAAGATGGTGGCTAAACACTACTTTTTGTCAAACAAGGCGACCACCTGGGGAAATGAAGCTCCTCCTCTCACTTCAACATAGTACCTTGGCACCAAGATGCTACAGGATGGCACCATAGCACTAGATTTTTCTCACACAAGGTGATGATGACCTGACAAAATGACGCTCATCCCCTCACTTCAACATAGTTCCTTGGCCCCAAGTTGCGCCAAATCACTAGTTTTCTGTTAGACGCGGCAACAGCCTGACAAAATGAAGCTTATCTCTCACTTCAACATAGTTCCATGGCACATATATGCCACAGTGTGATGCCAACGCACTACCTTTCTATTCGACATGACTGGACTTACCCCAAAAATCAGGACTAGGTGAATTTGCGAGTCGTGAATCTTGAATATGTGGGGTACGAAGTAATTGTGGTCACCCAAACATTGTAAATAAACAAGAAAAAGCCCATTGCTAAGATTACACTGTCTATCGAAACTCATTTTTGCAAAGGGGCAATGTGTGATACAGCTCTTGTAATGGCTCTCAAAGTCATAATGTTGTGACTGGTTGGCGGATACAAAAACACCCAAACGGACACACGCATACACACAAAGAGGCGGAACACAGGCACGCGTCGCAGGAGGTCACACAGTGTAGGAAACGGACACATCGGAACAACATTCTACCGGGGTCGTTGCATAAATTCAAGCCCCCGTCAAGGGGCATGAAGGGGTCTGCTTGCGTGTATGACGGCGCACGTGGTGATGATGTCACATGACTGAGATGCATGTGTGCGTTTTATTCTCCAAACACACACACACACACACACACACACACACACACACACACACACACACACACACACACACACACACACACACACTCCACACTATAT